>NC_048432.1:6621888-6976849 GCF_004353265.1 Vitis riparia | reverse complement strand
TCCTGAGGTGGAGGAGGTGATATGCCCAGGTGATGGTGGATCTGAGAGAGCATGGCGGAGTGCTGGTCCAGGATAGCTGTATGCTGAGCCTGATGTGTCTGTATGGTATCCATCTGTCGTCTGATGGCCTGCATCTCACGGACTAAGGTGGCCTGAGAGGCGCTCAATGAGTGAAAGGACGACATGAGAGCTCTGAACTCTGTAGCGGAGACAGTGATGGATGGCCCGGCTGAAGACTCAGCATAGGCTGGAGCAGGAGTGACTGGTGGTGCGGGAGTATCAGTAGTGCAAGTCACTGGAGCAGGTATTGAAGAAGAAGGCTCTGTGGTATGTGGGTCCTGCTCTGGTGATGTCTGTACTGTAGGTGCTGAGGTTGCTGGAGAATCTGGAGGCGCGGGAGCTAATGGTCTAGGGATACCCTGGTCCATGGGTGAGCGGTCTAAGAAATGGGTCCAACTCTCACTGGTAAAGAGCTCTCGACAATGATGACGACGCTCTAGGTGGGGCTGAGAAGGGTATCCCATATCCTCTAAGACCTGAGAGATCAGCCTCGGAAATAAGAGTGGAATAGTACCAGCTCTGCGTAGGCGCTTCCTATGCACCTTCTCCTCAAAATAGGTAAGAGCAGCCATGACTAGATGGTGGGGTCCAAAGTAGAATCCCTCAGAGATGCAGTAAAGCGCATCTAGGATAGCACCTCTCCTCTGGACGACATGCTGGAGTGGAAAAAGATTGGTGCGGAGCACCAAATCTATAAGTAACATTCGTGGAGGAAGCTCCCTCCTCAAAATGGTCATACCAGTGACTCTACCTCCTGATAAGGTAGACACCATGTCGGGCTCTGAATACTGAGACCAATGCCGGAAGGAACCAAGGTCCTCAGGGATAGGCGGAAAATGCATAGGGCGGCTATATCTCGGGCCTCTAAAATACCATGCTGGCCATCAATCAAAAAATGAATGGCTATGGGGTCCTGGACGCCTCTAGTAGTCATAGTCTGGTAGAAATCTAAGACTACCCTAGGGTAATAGAAGGACCTAGGAGTCATAAATGGCTCGATGTGGTACCTCTGCAGAAGGCGGTATGACTCCTCTAGCTCTGGTAATAGGCGGAGAGTCTCATGCTCCATACAGATCTCATCGTGAAATGGCCTATCTCTGATATCCGTGTTGCCTGGGAGGGGTGGCCCTGCTATCATAGGCCGCTTGAGGACCTCTGCTAGGTGTGAAGAGCCTGGGATAGTAGATGCTGGAGGTGATGGAGGGGCTCTGGAGGACTCGCCTGGTCCTGAAATCCTAGTCCTCTTAGGTGGAGGACTGCTCACAAGGGGTGGCACTGGTGCCCTGGAAGACCCAGATGATCGTCTGGTCCCGTACCCGTGCTGAGTAGAGGGAACTGGGGTCTGGGCAGGCTGAGATGGTGTAGAACGACCACCTCTCTGTGAGTGGGCCCCACGCTGACTAGCTGAAGAGGATGCCCCCGTGTCCGTGCCATGGTATAAATACTGAAATAAGACTGAAAAGCACGAAAAATAGAGCATCCCAGGGGTAAAGTGTCAAAAATACAGTTGAAATGGTAACCAGTGCAAAATTTGCAAGGCATGAATAGTGGTTGCTAAATTTGGCAACGGGCACTATTCACGCAGCACTATTCATAGGCACTATTCATCTTCTTCTCCAATGCTTACTTTGAATTTGAGTTTTCATTTTTAACGGTTTAAAATTCAGAAAAAGGGTATGGTTTTAATGGAAACATGATTCTAAATGCAATGGAGTAAGTTTGGGAGCCTAAAACACATTGCAAGATAGAGATTTTTGCAAAAATGGTGGCCGGCCATGTGGGTCTTTGATTTGAAAAAAAATGGATTTTTGAAATGGTTTTAACGGATGAAAATGCATGTTTATGGTTCCTAAAACATAGAAATGACATAAACAAGCAATTTAAGGAGCCAAAAATGGAGAAAAATGAAAAATTACTCACCTTGGAACAATGAAGCACGCGACCTAGAGAGGAAATGCAAGGGGAATAGTGTTTTATGCATGAAAAATGAAGTTGAGAAGGCTTTAAAAAGGGTTTTTGGCCATGAAAAAAATTTTTTGAAAATTTGTCTAAGTACGGGGATGACTTGAGGAGTGTTAAAACTACAAAATTGAAGTTTGAAAATGAATTTAAAAAGAATCAAATCCTTGGTAAGCATGAAGAAAAAATTTCGCAAGGTGAAAATTCACCTTGCCAAATTTTCGCACTAGCTACTCCCCTTAAAAACCAATCCCGAGAGGTTGCATTTTGATATTTGCTTTGAAAACAATTTCGCAAGGTGAAAAATGACTTGCGAAAATTTTTGCACTGGTTACTCCTTGCGAAAGTGCAATCCCGAGAGGTTGTAAATTGCATCTTGCCAAAATGTGCATTTCGCAAGGTGAAATTCACCTTGCCAAATTTTCGCAACTCACTTTTTGAGTTGCGAAATGAGCTTTTAAGCTTGGACTTAGATATATTTATCCCCTATTTCATCTTTCTCTCCACATTTGTGAGCTTGTGAGCTTTCGTACTTGCTATTGGACATTAAAGCTCCATTAAAAACATAAAAAATAAAAATCAAAACTAAGAAACCTAAAAAAAAATATGTGCAAAAGTATTAAAAATGCAAAGTAAACAAGAATGTAATACTAAAATTAAAACAAAAAGAGATGAGCACTTAGCTTTTCATGCTAAGCTCATCAACTTACCACACTTTCTCAAGGATGTGATGGGTCATGGAGGATGAGTACCTCCTTGTCACGGGAAAATGGCTCGATGTAGGGCTTGAGTCTTTGCCCATTTACCTTGAAGGTCTTTGCACTTTTTGAGTTGAGTAACTCAATTACTCCATGTGAGTGCACTTGGTGGATGACAAAAGGCCCTACCCACCTTGATTTGAGCTTTACCGGAAATAGGTGAAGCTTAGAGTCATATAGCAAGACTCTTTGTCCCTTGAAAAATTCTTTCTTGGTCACCAACTGATCATGCCATCTCTTTAGCTTTTCCTTAGCTAGTTTTGAATTGAGATAGGCATCATTTCTCAATTCCTCAAGCTCATTCAAATCCAAACTCCTCTTTAGCCTAGTCTTAGTTAAATCCATGTTGAGCTTTTTAATGGCCCACCATGCCTTGAACTCAATCTCAACGGGAAGATGGAAAGCTTTGCCATAAACAAGACGGTACGGTGACATCCCAAGGATAGTCTTATAAGCCGTCCTATACGCCCATAGGGAATCAAGGAGCTTAACAAACCAATCTTTCCTATTGGTGTTCACCACCTTCATCAAGATGTTCTTAATTTCCTGGTTGGCTAGCTCTACTTGGCCACTCGTTTGAGGATGATAAGGTGTAGCTACCTTATGCTTAATTCCGTACTTGGCCAAAAGAGCTTCAAAGGGCTTGTTGCAAAAGTGAGTGCTTCCATCACTGATGATTGCTTTAGGCACTCTAAACCTCGAGAAGATGTTTTCTTTTAGGAACTTGAGAACCACTTTGTGATCATTGGTTCTACAGGGTATAACTTCAACCCACTTTGAAACATAATCAACTCCTACCAAGATGTAGGAGTGGCCAAAAGACATAAGGAAAGGTCCCATGAAGTCTATGCCCTAAACATAAAAAAGATCCACTATCAAGATGGGGTTCAAAGGCATCAAGTTTCTCCTTGAAAGCTTGCCTAGTCTTTGGCACTTATCACATCCTTTACTTACCTCATGGGTATCCTTAAAAAGTGAGGGCCACCAAAAGCCCGATTGAAGAACTCTCATTGTCGTCTTTTGAGAGGCAAAGTGGCCTCCACATGCATTCCCATGGCAATGAGATAGGATCCCATGATTCTCTTGTTCAGGCACACACTTCCTTATAATTTGGTCCGCACAATACTTGAAGAGAAAAGGCTCCTCCCAATAATATGCATGAACCTTGACAAAGAAATTCTTCTTGTCCTGAGAGCTCCATTCACTTGGTATTTCTCCCGTGACCAAGTAATTGGCAATGTGTGCAAACCATGGCACTTCCTCCACAAGCATCAAGGATTCCTCAGGGAAATCATCATTTATGGGAAGTCCATGGGTGTCATGAGCGATGTTGAGCCTTGACAAGTGGTCAGCTACCACATTCTCAACACCTTTCTTATCTCTGATCTGGAGGTTGAACTCTTGAAGCAAAAGTATCCACCTAATCAACCTAGCCTTGGCATCTTGCTTGGTTAGCAAATACTTCAAAGTTGAATGATCCGTGAATACCACAATGGAAGACCCTATCAAATAAGCTCTGAATTTGTCCAAAGCATACACCACAACAAGTAATTCCTTCTCAGTGGTGGTGTAATTCCTTTGAGCATCATTCAAAGACTTGCTTGCATAGTAGATCACATAAGGTTTACCATCTTCTCTTTGTCCCAAAATAGCCCTAATGGCATAATCACTTGAGTCACACATCACTTCAAATGGCAACTCCCAATTTGGTGCTCTCACAATGGGCCCTGATGTCAAGAATTGCTTAAGAAGCTCAAAACTCCTTTGACATTTATCATCCCACTCAAACTTGGCATCCTTCACCAATAATTCACAAAGAGGTTTGGCAATCTTGGAAAAATCCTTTATAAACTACCTATAGAACCCGGCATGCCCAAGGAATTGCCTTATTCCTTTTACATTGGTGGGAGGTGGCAACTTCACAATTAGTTCCACCTTAGCTCTATCTACCTCTATACTCTTCTTTGAGATTACGTGCCCAAGAACAATACCTTGATTTACCATAAAATGGCACTTCTCCCAATTGAGTACGAGGTCTTTCTCTATGCATTTTTTCAAAACATCTTCAAGATGTGACAAACAATCCTCAAAAGAAGTCCCATACACAGTTATGTCATCCATGAAGACTTCCATGATTCGTTCAACCATGTCATTGAAGATGCTAAGCATGCATCTTTGGAAGGTAGCAGGAGCGTTGCATAATCCAAAAGGCATCCGCCTATAAGCATAGGTGCCGAATGGACAAGTGAAGGTAGTCTTCTCCTGGTCCTCCACATCAATCTCTATTTGAAAATACCCGGAATACCCATCCAAGAAGCAATAAAAAGGATGCCCAGATACTCTCTCAAGGACTTGATCCATGAAAGGTAAAGGGAAGTGATCCTTTCTCGTTACTCTGTTCAGCTTCCTGTAGTCAATGCACACCCTCCAACCAATTGTGAGGCGTGTGGACACTTCATCTCCATTTTCCCCCTTGACTACGGTTATCCCGGACTTCTTTGGAACAACTTGGGTTGGACTCAGCTAAGTGCTATCTGAAATGGGGTAAATGATGCCCGCTTGAAGAAGCTTCAACACTTCAGCCCTTACTACCTCTTGCATATGAGGATTCAATCTCCTCTGTGGCTGACGAGTTGGCTTAGCTCCCTCCTCCATATAAATATGGTGCGTGCAAATCAATGGGCTTATCCTCTTCAAATCAGAAATTTGCCATCCGATGGCCTTCTTGTGCTTTCTAAGGATTCTTAGAAGATTGTCCTCTTGTGAAACGGTTAAAGAAGAAGAAATTACCACCGGGGCTTTATTGCCTTCCTCCAAGTAAGCATACTTCAACTCGCCAGGAAGGGTCTTCAATTCAAGCTTAAGGATTGCATCCTTAGCTTCTTTCATCTCTTCCTCATCCTTGAACAAAGGGAGGATCACTGGCTTTTGTCTCCAACTTGACATAACGGCATTCATTCCCATGGGTTCAGCTAACCCATCATCAAGATCTTCATGGCTTTCATCTGGATTCTCTTCAAACTGATCAAGCATACTCTGATTACAATGCCCCTCCACCAGGGTATCTATCATACACACTTCTTCTGGGCCCTCATCTTCTTCAGGATGGATGTGCTTTTGACATAGATGGAAGATGTCGAGTTCCAATGTCATATTCCCAAAAGTGAGTTGCATGACCCCATTCCTACAATTGATGATTGCATTGGATGTTGCAAGGAATGGTCTTCCAAGGATGATTGGAACATAGTTGATTCCTTTGACAATGGGATCCGTATCAAGCACCACAAAATCTACTGGATAGTAGAATTTGTCAACATGAACCAATACATCCTCTATTACCCCCTTGGGGATTTTCACTGATCGGTCAGCTAAGGATAGGGTGATCGATGTTGGCTTGAGTTCTCCCAACCCCAGCTCCTTGTATACAGAGTATGGAAGCAAGTTAACACTTGCCCCCAAATCAAGCAATGCTTTCTCCACTTGGGTTCCTCCAATATTGACTGAGATTGTAGGACACCCCAGATCTTTGTACTTGATTGGAGACTTGCATTGGATTATAACACTCACTTGCTCGGTTAGGAAGGCTTGCTTTGTGACATTGAGTCCTCTTTTCACATTGCACAAGTCCTTCAAAAACTTTGCATATGTGGGTACTTGCTTGATCATATCAAGTAAAGGAATATTCACCTTCACTTGTCTTAGCACATGAAGAATCTCAGAAGCATTCTTGATCGGTTTCTTCCCACGCAAGGCTTGAGGAAATGGAGGAGGCATGTGCTTCTTCATCATGCCTTCCTTTAAAAGAATTTGAGGTTCCTCATCCATGCTAGGAATGATGCTTTCTTTCATTTGAACTTCCTTTCCTTTTTTTTCTTTCTTCTTTTCTTCTTTTCTATCGGCCTTGTCTTCTTTGGCTTTCCTTTGATCATGCTCCAGCTGATGCACTTCCTTACCACTTCTCAAAGTGATAATAGCTTGCACGTCCCTCACCTTTGAAGAATCCTCATCTTTGGATTCCACTTCATGTATCCCCTTAGGATTTTGGTGAGGTTGAGAGGGAAACTTTCCTTTCTCATTGACAGTGTTCAAATTTGTGAGCCTTGAGATGGAATATTGGATGTTGTCAATTTTCTGAGACAACTCATTATGCATCCCATCTACCTTCTTGTTCAATGTACTCTCTACATTGTCAATCTTCTGATTTAGTTGAGAGTTAATGGATTTTTGCTCACTCACAAAGTCACCCATAACCTTGCTAAGGCTTATGAGTGCTTGCTCAACTGAGGATTGACCTTGACTCTGTTGGCTTGATTGGGCTAGTGACTGATATGGGTTTGGCCTTGGCTTCCATGCAAAGTTTGGGTGGTTCCTCCAGCTAGAGTTGTACGTGTTGCCATAGGGAGCATTTGAATTTGGCTTCCATTGGCCAATCAGGTTAGCTTGTTCACCGAACATTTGTCTTGCTGCTGGAATGGTGGGACATTCTTCCACCATATGTTCAAATGACTGACAGATGGAGCAAGGATTGGCTTGTTGTTGAGGTTCTGAAATAGCTTGGACTTCGTGAACTTTTCTCAACTCCATTTCCTCTATTTTTCTAGCCATGGTAGCTACCTTGGCTTTCATCTCCATGTCTTCACTCAGATTGTACATCCCCCCCCGCCTTGACATTTGCTGAACTGGCCTCTTCCCCATTTCTCTGTTATTGGGCTCATCCCATCCACGGGAAACCTCTGAGACATAACTTAGGAAATCCATAGCCTCCTCAGGGTTCTTGCTCATGAAATCACCCCCACACATTGTCTCCAATATCTGCTTCATTGAAGATGACATGCCATCATAAAAATAGCTCACCAAAAGCCATGTATCAAAGCCGTGGTGAGGACATGCATTGATGGCCTCCATATACCTCTCCCAGCATTCATAAAGTTTTTCATTCTCACGTGCTGAGAAGTTGGAGATTTGCCCCTTCAATCCATTTGTTCTGTGAGTAGGGAAAAACTTCTTCAAAAAATCAACTTAAAGTTCTGTCCATGTTCTTATGCTTCTCGACCTCAAGGAATTGAGCCATATCTTGGCTTTGTCCTTTAATGTGAATGGAAAGAGCTTCAAACTCATAAGCTCAATAGTGTTCCCCCTTCTTGAAAAGTATTGCACACATCTTCGAATTCCTTTATGTGCGCATATGGATTTTCACTTTCCATCCCATGGAAAGTAGGAAGCAGAGGCACGATGTGTGGCCTGATAATCAATTGCTCTGTAGGAGGAATGATGCAGGATGGTGCACTGATCATCGGAGGGTGCATCCTATCCCTCATGGACCTATACAAGTTCGGATCATTCTCCTGCCCGTGTTGTGAATGTTGATTCTCTGGCTGATTCTCCATGACTTCCAAAATAATCTCTAATTCAGTAGCTCGTGGAGTCTCTATCCGCACTAACCTTCCCTCTTGGTCTCTAATCCAACAGGGCATGCACGGATTCAGCTGGAACAAAACAAATAAACAAAACAAAGAAAAAGAAAAAAAAAAAAAAACAGAGCATGCAGAAGGAAAAAACCGAGTATGAAAAATAAACTAAAAATGAAAGTTAAAAGCTAAAAGAAACTTATCGAAACTAAGTTTAAAATGTTCTAAAACTAAAATAAAAATTAGTAAATGAAAAATGAGATAGAATTCACCTCACTCATGAGAAGTCTCACAAAATTACCTCCGGCTGATGTACTCATAGTGAAGTAGCACCTTCCCCGGCAACGACGCCATTTGGTAACCCGACTCTTGGTAGCTTAGCATGTAAGGGTATCAACAAAATTTATACTTAAGGTCCTTACACTAAAGTAGCAAAGCTACTATAGCATAGTGGCTCTAGGATGGAACACTGGGAAGGGTTTTTACTTTAACTAGTGAAGTTCGGAGGATGGAGTGAACTTTTCTTAATAAAAATTAGGTTAAGATGAAAACATAAAAAGATGAAGGTGTTGTAAACTAAACTAACATGAAAATAGGTTAAAAGATGGAAAAAGAAGTTTCTCAAAGCTTTGGATAGCCATGCTTAACTCACTGTGTAAAAATGGAGATTTTGGGACTTTTCACCTCGAGTTGGGGAAGCAACTAAGGTGATGCTTACTTCCCGAACCGGTATGAGTTTAACAACTGAGTTTTAGTCCTTGAAAACTTACAAAAAGGGTAGCTAACCTCATAACTGTTCTTTTATTGGTATAGGTCATCTCCTCGACTTGCAATACAATGGCTCGTAGGAGATAACTAATGAACGTTAGTGGATCTAACAATAAGAATCCACTGAGACCAAAAGGTTATCAAGTATTGGCCATTCAAAGCAAGTAAGAGGGATTAAAAGCTTTACTTTGAATGAAAACATTTATGATGCTCAACTACTTATATTTATGGCTTGGAAATCTCCATCCTGACACGGGAGCTTCACATGGCATCCATTACTTCAAGAAACTAAAAGGTTTTAGCCTCTCATCCTTGGGGATTTCATCCTCCAAGGATGTTTGGCTACTAAGAAAATGAGAAAGAAAAGAGAAAAGAAGCGTATGAACAAAAGTGCTCTTATAACTTATAAAGTTACAGGTTACAAGATGATCGTGTCTGAGGCTCTTCACCTCTATTTAAAGACAATAAAAAGCTAAATTACAAGAGCTATTACAAAAGCAACCTTTTCATTTGTTGATTACAAGGGTAAAATAGGTATTTAAAAAGATAAAAGTCAAGCAAAATATCTTGGAGAACCGACAGTGGAATATCATTAACAGCGTCTCAAAACAGGGGATTTCAAAGGCATTTCGCAAGGGGGAAGATGAAAGGTCCAAATTTCGCAAGGTAAAAAGCCACCTTGCGAAATTTCGCAAGGTGGTTTCTTTATGGTGCGAAATGGCCAAATTTCTCACCATGAGGAAAATCCCCTTGCGAAATTGATCATTTGGCAAGTGAATTGCCTCCCCTTGTGAAATGGTGTTCCCATTGCTTGTGCTCGTGTTTCCACTTGAAATTCAAGCTTGTAAATGTCCAAAATCCTTGCTTAACTTGCCCAAGTAGCTCCTCCATCAATTGGCATGCTTGAATTGGTTCATAAGCTGATGAAAAACATGTAAACTTGCCACTAAAAATGGCTAGAACTAATTACTAGGGAGCTTAATGAATTAATTAGGTTAAATGAATATGATTACTACTCAAAGGTGCTTAAAACCCTTATAATTAGGTCTACAAAATAGCACTTTTCGGTAGTAATCACTAGGCTTGGAAATGGGAGCTTTTCAAGAGGAGAATTGAGAATTTAAAGCTCCCATGGCCGACGGCAATGGGTTTCTTATGAAGAAACCGCGGCTTGAATCCTATGCTGGAGGTTTTGATTTTGAAAAATCAATGTTGGGTTGGGTTTATGGATGGATTTAGAGTGTTGAGTGAAGAAATGAAGGGTTTTTGATGGTGGAATGAGGAGAAAGAGCTGAAAATGGAAGGTGTGGACTGTGGTGAATAGTGAAGGTCGCGGCTATGGAGTGGAGCTATGGAGATGGGCTGCCATGGTGGTGTTAAGGATGGGGGATGATGAAGGAGAGGAACTTTGTGAATGGAAATGGGTGATCGGAAGAGAGGTGTTGAGAGAAATGAAGAAGAAGCTTAGAATTTGAAGATGAGAACATGGCTTTTAAAGAGGAAGTGCGAATTTCGCACAAGGTGATGGGTAGTGATAACCCGACTCTTGGTAGCTTGGCATGTAAGGGTATCAACAAAATTTATACCTAACGTCCTTACACTAAAGTAGCAAAGCTACTATAGCATAGTGGCTCTAGGATCGAACATTGGGATGGGTTTTTACTTTAACTGGTGAAGTTCGGAGGATGGAGTGAACTTTTCTTAATAAAAATTAGGTTAAGATGAAAACATAAAAAGATGAAGGTGTTGTAAACTAAACTAACATGAAAATAGGTTAAAAGATGGAAAAAGAAGTTTCTCAAAGCTTTGGATAGCCATGCTTAACTCACTGAGTAAAAATGGAGATTTTGGGACTTTTCACCTCGAGTTGGGGAAGCAACTAAGGTGATGCTTACTTCTCGAACCGGTATGAGTTTAACAACTAAGTTTTAGTCCTTGAAAACTTACAAAAAGGGTAGCTGAACCTCATAAATGCCCTTTTATTGATATAGGACATCTCCTCCACTTGCAATACAATGGCTCATAGGAGATAACTAATGAACGTTAGTGGATCTAACAATAAGAATCCACTGAGACCAAAAGGTTATCAAGTATTGGCCATTCAAAGCAAGTCAGAGGGATTAAAAGCTTTACTTTGAATGAAAACATTTATGATGCTCGACTACTTACATTTATGGCTTGGAATCTCCATCCTGACACGGGAGCTTCACAAGGCATCCATTACTTCAAGAAACTAAAAGGTTTTAGCCTCTCATCCTTGGGGATTTCATCCTCCAAGGATGTTTGGCTACTAAGAAAATGAGAAAGAAAGGAGAAAAGAAGCGTATGAACAAAAGTGCTCTTATAACTTCTAAGGTTACAGGTTACAAGCTTTTCATCTGAGGCTCTTCACCTCTATTTAAAGACAATAACAAGCTAAATTACAAGAGCTATTACAAAAGCAACCTTTTCATTGGTTGATTACAAGGTTACAAAAGGAATTTACATGAGAAAATATCAAGCTAAATATATTGGAGGTCGGTGGTGCGTGCGTGGAGAAACAGAGGAAATTTGGCATTTTCGCAATGTGCCTAAATCCTCCTTGCGAAATTTCGCAACGTTGTGAAATGGCAAAATTTCGCACCATGAGGAAAATCCCCTTGCGAAATTTCGCAAGGAGAAATTCACCTTGCGAAATTTTCGCAAGGTTTGATGCAGTTGTCTTCCGAAGGCCATATTTTCCTCATTTCAGCTCCAAATCGTACACGGTTTGAAGCGTTGGATTCTTGCCTTCCTGATCTTTGAAATGGTATATAGCATGTAGAAAATGGACTTCGGGAAGTGCTCCAAAAGTGTGAAGGAAGACTGAAGCTGCTGTCCTCTGTTTTCCTCTTCTCCATTGTTCTTTCCTTGCATACTTTGAACGACTTTGGCAAAGGGCTATGGATCTCCAAAGCTTGCTTCTTTATGAATTTGAGCTTCCAAAATCCTTGCTTTAACTTGTCCAAGTAGCTCCTCCATCATTTGGCATGCTTGAATTGATTCATAAGCTGATAAAAACATGTAAACTTGCCACAAAATGGTTAAAACCAATTACTAAGGACCTTAATGAATTAATTGGGTTAAATGAATATGATTACTACACAAAGGTGCTTAAAACTATTATAATTAGGTCTACAAAATAGCACTTTTTGGTAGTAATCAGGTAGTGCGAAATTTTCGCATTCCATTGGTTCTCCAAGACAGAGAGCATGGTTTTGAAAATTTGTCACAAAAAACGAATTCGCACAAGGTTCGCACAAGGTTCACATTCCTATGAAATTCGCACTGAGATTTTTGGGAAAGGACCGAGAGCATGCATTTTTTAAAATTGGTACAAAAGCGAATTCGTACAAGGGATGTGTTGTGCGAAAATTTCGCACAAGGGGAAGTGTTGTGCGAAAATTGCTGAGTCTTGGCTTTTCTCTCCTGTTTTCCCTTGTTTTCACCATGAATTCATTCTTCAAGCTTTCCTACCTACATGTTAACACAAAAAACCAATTCAAACCACATTAGAATGAAATTAAAGTCAAAAATAAAAATCAAAACATGCATAAACACAAGAAAAACACTAGATTAAACTAAAATCAACTTAAAAGAAAACAAAAAGAGGATGAACTTTTTAGTCTTTGGAGAGACTAAGTTCAACCATGAACCAAGTGTTTTCGTGTTGGAGGTGGATTAAGGAGGATGAATTCCTCCTTGTCTTAGGCAAATGATTCGATATAGGGCTTGAGACGATGCCCATTCACTTTGAAAGTTCGAGTGCTATTGAAGTTGAGTAGTTCCACTACTCCATTTGGTTGCACATCATGAATTATGAAAGGACCCGTCCACCTTGATTTCAATTTTCTCGGAAAAATATGAAGCTTAGAGTCATAAAGCAAGACTCTTTGCCCCTTTGCAAAATTCTTCTGATTTACCAACTGATCATGCCATTTCTTCAACCTCTCCTTTGCAATTTTTGAATTGAGGTAAGCATCATTCCTCATTTCCTCCAATTCATTCAAATCCAAACATCTTTTCAACCTGGCTCTTGTCAAATCCATGTTGAGCTTCTTGATTGCCCACCATGCTTTATATTCAACCTCCACTGGAAGATGGCACGCTTTGCCATAAACAAGGCGATAAGGAGACATTCCAAGAATGGTCTTGTAAGCGGTCTTATACACCCATAAGGAATCCAGGAGCTTAATAGACCAATCCTTCCTATTTACATTCACCACCTTCATCAATATATTCTTGATCTCTCGGTTGGCTAACTCAACCTAGCCACTCATTTGAGGGTGATAAGGTGTAGCTACCTTGTGCTTAACCCCATATTTGGCTAGAAGAGTCTCAAAAGGTTTATTGCAAAAGTGGGTTCCTCCATCACTTATAATGGCCTTAGGCACTCCGAATCTTGCAAAGATGTTGTCCTTGAGGAATTTAAGAACCACCTTATGATCATTGCTCCTACATGGGATTGCTTCTACCCACTTAGAGACATAATCCACTCCCACCAAAATGTAGGAATGTCCAAATGACATTGGAAATGGTCCCATGAAGTCTATCCCCCAAACATCAAACACATCCACTATCAAGATGGGGTTCAAGGGCATCATATTTCGGCGTGTAAGCTTACCAAGCCTTTGACACCGATCACATCCCTTGCACATAAAGTAGGCATCCTTGAAAAGAGAGGGCCACCAAAAACCTGATTGGATCACTTTCATAGCTGTTTTCTGGGAGGCAAAATGACCTCCACATGCACTATCATGGCAATGGGAAAGAATTCCCGATTGCTCTTGTTCCGGAACACATTTCCTTATGATTTGATCCGCATAATATTTGAAGAGAAAAGGCTCCTCCTAATAATAGGCATGGATCTTAGCAAAGAAATGCCTCTTGTCTTGGGCACTCCACTCACTTGGAACTTCTCCAGTAACCAAGTAATTTGCAATATGAGAATACCATGGAGCTACCTCTATTGACATGAGAGACTCCTCAGGGAAGTCATCATTGATAGGTAGACCATGTGAGTCATGTGCTATCACAAGTCTTGACAAGTGGTCAGCTACCACATTTTCTACTCCCTTTTTATCTCGGATTTGGAGAATAAATTCTTTGAGCAAAAGGATCCATCTTATCAATCTTGCCTTGGCATCTTGCTTGGTTAGCAAGTACTTCAAAGTGGAATGGTCAGTGAACACCACTATAAAGGACCCTACCAAATAGGCACGAAACTTATCCAAGGCAAAAACTACTGCCAACAACTCCTTCTCAGTAGTTGTGTAGTTCCTTTGAACCTCGTTCAAAGTTTTGCTTGCATAATAAATCACATAGGGCTTTCCATCTTCTCTTTGCCCCAAAACAGCCCCCATAGCAAGATCACTTGCATCACACATTACCTCAAAAGGTAATTTCCAATTTGGGGCTCTCACTATTGGTGCAGTTGTGAGGAATTGCTTCAATTCCTCAAAAGTCTTTTGACATTTCTCATCCCACACAAACTTGGCATCCTTTACCAAGAGTTCACAAAGAGGCTTTAAGATTTTTGAGAAATCCTTAATGAACCTCCTATAGAACCCGGTATGTCTTAGGAATTGCCTAATTCCTTTAACATTTGTGGGAGGTGGCAACTTAACAATTAGCTCCACCTTTGCCTTATCTACTTCAATGCCATTCTTGGAGATTATATATCCTAAGACAATTCCTTATTGTACCATAAAATGGCACTTCTCCCAATTTAGCACTAGGTCTTTCTCAATACATCTGTGGAGAACAACTTCTAAATGCAACAAACACTCCTCATAAGAACTTCCATATATAGTGATGTCATCCATGAAGACTTCCATGATGCGTTCCACCATATCACTGAAGATGCTGAGCATACATCTTTGGAAAGTTGCAGGAGCATTACATAAACCAAAGGGCATTCTCCTATAAGCAAAAGTACCAAAGGGGCAAGTGAAGGTTGTCTTTTCTTGATCTTCCAAATCAATCTCTATTTGGAAGTACCCCGAGTAACCATCCAGAAAACAGTAGAAAGGATGTCCTGAGACTCTCTCAAGGACTTGGTCCATGAAAGGCAATGGGAAATGGTCCTTCCTAGTCACTGAATTCAACCTCCTGTAGTCTATACACACCCTCCATCCTGAGGTAGGACGTGTAGAGACTTCCTCCCCTTTCTCATTCCGGATCACAGTAATTCCAGATTTCTTTGGAACTACTTGGGTGGGGCTCACCCACAAGCTATTTGAAATGGGATATATGATCCCTGCTTGAAGTAGCTTCAGAACTACTTAGGTTCGCAATGGCTTGCTCCACTAAAGAGGTTTGTTGAGGTGCTTGGGTTTGGGCTTGTGGTTGGTATGGAGGTGGTCTTAGTTTCCAAGAAAAATTTGGATGGTTTCTCCAGCTTGAATTATAGGTGTTTCCATAAGGTGCGTTGTTGTTAGGCCTAAATTGCCCCACAACATTGGCTTGATCACCTAACATCTCCCTCACAGCTGGCATGGTTGGGCACTCATCTACCACATGATCACATGATTGGCAAATGGTGCATGGCATGACATGGGCTTGGGTCTCGGAAATGGCTTGGACTTCATGCATCTTTTTCAACTCAAGTTCTTCCAACCTCCTTGCTATTGTTGCCACCTTAGCTTTCATGTCCATGTCTTCACTTAACACATACATTCCACCCTTTAGATTTTGGGTTGGTTGAGAGGGAAACTTTCCTTTCTCTCTTGAGTTGGGCTCATCCCATCCTCTTGACACCTCAAACACATAACTTAAAAAGTCCATGGCTTCTTCTGAATTCTTACTCATAAAATCTCCCCCACACATGGTTTCAAGAATTTGCTTCATGGAGGAAGACATCCCATCATAAAAATAGCTCACCAAGAGCCATGTATCAAAGCCATGATGAGGACAAGCATTGATGGCCTCCATATACCTTTCCCAACATTCATGGAACTTCTCATTTTCTTTTGCAGAAAAGTTTGAGATTTGTCTCTTCAACCCATTGGTCCTATGGGTGGGGAAAAATTTCTTCAAAAATTCAGCCTGAAGATCAACCCAACTCCTTATGCTCCTTGGCCTTAAAGAATTAAGCCATATTTTTGTCTTGTCCTTCAAAGTAAAAGGGAATAGCTTGAGTGTCATCAAGTCTATTGAAGCTCCTCCCTCTCTAAAGGTATAATAGCACACCTCCTCAAACTCCTTGATGTGGGCATATGGGTTCTCACTCTCCATTCCATGGAAATTTGGTAGAAGGGGCACAATATGGGGCCTTATAATCAGCTGCTCAAGAGAAGGTACGATGCATGAGGGTGCACTCATCCTTGGTGGGTGCATTCTATCCCTCATGGATAGATATGCATTTAGATTACCCGCTTGACCGTGTTGAGAATTCTGATCCTCTTGTGGAGGGTCCATGATGTTTACACAGATATCCAACTCTGTGTCTTGAGGATTCTCAATCCTTACTAATCTTCCCTCTTGGTCCCGAATCCAATAGGGCATGCACAAGTTACAACTTACCTGAAAACAAAACAAAAGAAAACAAAAACAAAAGAAAACTAGAAGAAAGTTAAGGTTAGAAAGAAAACAAAAGGAATTCTACAATTAAAAGAAAGGAAACGAAGTTAGTGGAAAAGGAATTCACCAAACTTGTGATGAAAATCACAAGTAGCCTCTAAAAGGTTGTATCACTGTATTGTGGCACCATCCCCGGCAACGGCGCCATTTTGATTCCATGTAAATCCAGTCGGGTCATTTAATAAAAAACATTTATAAAACCTATGACCTCATACTAGCGTAGCAAAGCTACTATAGTATAGTGGCTCTAGGGTCGAACTCTAGGATGGGTTTTCATTCTACCAGTGATATAATCAAGATTAGAAATTTAATTTAATGATTTCCTCTATCAAAAAATTAAAGTTTAAAAGAAAATAAATTTTTTTTTGAAAGTGTTTGAAACTAAATTAACATAAACTAATTAAAAATGGAAGAAAGAAAGTCTCTCGGAGCTAAGGATTGCTAGGATCAAGTTCAAAATGCAAAGTGGAAAATTCCGGATTTTTCTCCTCGCATTGGGGATTTAACCTATAGTTATTTCCCGAACCGGTATAGGTTTAACAATGAAGATTTAATCCATAAAAAGTCAATAGAAATGGTAGTCAAGGTCCATTAATGGCTTTAGACACTATGGGTCTTCACCTTGAACCACTTTCCAATGGCTCGTACATGATAACTAATGCACTGATATGGATCTAGCAATAAGCATCCACAAAGACCTGAAGCTTACCATGTATTGGCCATTCAAAGTGATTCTAAGAGATTTAAAGCAAAACTTTGGATTTAGAAGCCATTTATGAACTCCAACTACCTGTATTTAATGCATGAGAGTTTTCCACCTTTGTATCTGGACTTTTCACCTAGCTTCCTTCACTCCAAGAAACCAAAAGTTTAGCCTCTCATCCTCTGAGAAAACATCCTCAGAGGTTGTTTGGCTTCCAAGAAAAAGAAAATAGTAGTGAAAAAAGGAAAACGAGAGAGCTCTGTATTTTACTAAGTGTAAAACATAACATATATGTTAGTTGTGTTCGAGAGGTGATTTCCACCCCTTATATAGTCTTTACAAAAGCAAAGCTTGTGATTGGTTAGTTACAAGGATAAGAAAGGAAATTACATCAAAAATACATAAGAAAAGATCTAAAGTGGAGTTGGCAAAAACAAAGGAAAATTCGCACCACGCATGGGCTGTGCGAATTTGGAAGGTGTTGTGCGAATTTCTCACAACCTGGAGGTGTTGTGCGAATTTCGCACAAGCCTGGAGCAGTTGTCTTCCGAAGGCCATATCTTCCTCATTTCAGCTCCAAATCGTACAAGGTTTGAAGCGTTAGATTCTTGACTTCCTGAGCTTTGAAATGGTATATAGAATGTAAAAAATGGACTTCGAGAAGTGCTCCAAAAGTGCAAAAGAAGACTGCAGCTGCTGTCCTCTTTTTTCTTCACTTCGCTTGTTTTTCCTCTTTGCTTCTCTCCTTTACTTGGCTTGTCTTAATGATCCAAAAAGCTGTCAAAACACTAAAAATAGCCACAAATATGATTATAAGTCATTGCTAGGTTCTTAACATGCCAATTGGAATAAAGATGGAGAACTACTACACAAAAGTGCTTAAAACATAATGAATTAAAGGTGTAAAATAACACTTTTGGGTAGTAATCACTTAACAAAGGGATCAGTATCAAGAACAACAAAATCTACTGGATAGTAGAAATTATCAACTTGAACTAAGACATCTTCAATTATCCCCCTTGGAATTTTCACTGATCTATCAGCTAAAGATAGAGTGATTGACGTTGGCTTCAATTCACCAAGTCCCAATTTCTTGTAGATAGAGTATGGTAGCAAATTCACACTTGCTCCCAAGTCTAACAAAGCTTTTTCCACTACCTTTCCTCCAATCATGACTGAAATGGTAGGACATCCCGGATCTTTGTACTTCAAAGGAGACTTGCATTGTATGATGGCACTTACTTGCTCAGTCAAGAAGGCTTTCTTATTCACATTCAACCCTCTTTTGATAGTACACAAATCCTTTAGGAATTTTCCATATGTTAGAACTTGCTTAATCATATCCAGCAATGGAATATTGACCTTCACTTGCCCCAATACTACAAGGATTTCTGATGCATTTTTTATCCCATTTTTCCCATGCAAAGCTTGAGGAAAAGGTGGAGATGTGTGTTTCTTCATCAGTTCTTCCTTAATAAGCTCTTTCTTCAGATTTGCATTCACTGTTGAATCATGGTCCTCTTTCCCTTCACTAATATCTTTCTTCTCTTCTTTCATTTCCTCCATCTTCTTTGTCTCTTCTTCTTTTTTCTCTTCAACATGTGGCTTGGGTGTTGGCAACTCAACCTTTTTACTACTCCTTAGAATGATCAAGTTTTTGACATCTCTCACCTATGAAGATTCTCTCCCACGAGTTTCCACTTCATGGATACCCTTGGGGTTTTGGTGAGGTTGAGAAGGAAATCTACCCTTCTCTTGCACTGTGTTGAAATTAGTGAGCCTTGAGATTGAGTATTGGAGATTATCTATCTTCTGAGATAAGTCATTTTGCATCCTATCCATCATTTTATTCAAATTATTCTCTACACTGTCAATTCTTTGACTGAGCTGAGCATTGATGGATTTTTGGTCTCCAACAAAATCTCCCACAACCTTGCTGAGATTCACTATGGCTTGTTCAAGACTTGAAGCTTGTTGAGATGGTTGGGCCGGCTGTTGGTACTGAGGTGCTCTTGGCTTCCATGAAAAATTTGGATGATTCCTCCAACTTGAGTTGTAAGTATTTCCATACAAAGCATTGCTATTGGGCTTGAATTGTCCAACGACATTTGCTTGATCTCCAAACATTTCTCTAACAACTGGAATTGTAGGGCACTCCTCCACCAAGTGTTCATAAGATTGACAAATAGAACATGGCTTTACTTGCACTGGTGTTTCAGCAACAACTTGCACTTCATGCATCATTTTCAGTTCTAGCTCCTCCAATCTTCTTGTTATAGCTGCAAATTTTGCTTTCATATCAACATCTTCATTCAAGGTGTACATCCCAGCCTTAGCATGAAAAGCATTTGGTTGAGACTTCATCTTTCCCACTTATCCTCTGTTCGGTTCATCCCATCCCCTTGAGACTTCAGCCACATAACTCAAGAAATCCATAGCTTCCTCAGGATTCTTACTCATGAAATCCCCTCCACACATTGTTTCGAAGAGTTGATTCATTGAGGAAGACATCCCATCATAGAAATAACTCACCAACAGCCATGTATCAAAACCATGGTTAGGACAAGCATTAATGGCTTCCATGTATCTTTCCCAACACTCATAGAATTTATCATTCTCTTTAGCTGAGAAGTTTGAAATTTGCCTTTTCAAGCCATTTGTTATGTGAGTAGGAAAAAACTTCTTGAGGAATTCAGCTTGTAAATCAGTCCAAGTACGGATACTCCTTGGCCTTATCCTTTAAAGTAAAAGGAAATAACTTAAGCCTCATCAAGTCAATTGAAGTTCCTTCCTCTCGGAATGTATTACAAACATCTTCAAATTCCTTGATATGTGCATAGGGATTCTCACTTTCCATCCCATGGAAAGTTGGTAGAAGTGGAACAATATGGGTCTGATCACTAGCTACTCTATAGGGGGCACTATACATGATGGTGCACTCATACGAGGTGGATGCATGCGGTCCCTCATTGATTTGAATTCATTGGGATTGTCCTGATGACCATGGTGACTATGTTGATCTTCAGGTGTAGTTTCCATGATGTTCAAGCTCAATTCCAACTCCTTGTTATGAGGTGTTTCACGTTTAACAAGCCTTCCTCCACTATCTCGTATCCAATTTGGCATACACAACTAGTATCAACTGTAACAAAGAAAAAAAAAACAAAAACAGAGGAAAACAAAAAAAAAAACAAGACTACCAAAAAGACTTAGATTAACTAAAACCAAATTAAAAGCTATATTAGAATATGAACAAGTAAAAGAAACAACTAAAAGAGTTAGTAAAATGAAAGAAAATTCACCAAACTTGTACTGAAAACCACAAGTACGCTGAAATAATATCATTGTGAAGTTGGCACCTTCCCCGGCAATGACGCCATTTGATCTATGGTTCCCAATTGGTGTCTCAGCTGATTCATGTCCAGCTGGTGTTCCTTGATTGAGGGAGTAATCAATAAAATTTCTAACCTATATCACCATGCATTAGGATAGATTTAGCTAATATAGCATAGTGGCTCTAGGATCGTTCACTGGGAAGGGTTTTCAACTCACAACTGATACCAATTCAAAGTTAAATTGGTGTTTTTTCATTTCAATGTTAGCTTAAGAAAAAACATAAACTTTGGTTGAAAAAGGTTTTGTTTTAAGCTAACTAAAAATAAAGTAATGAAAATTACTTATGAAGAAAAACATTCCTTGGAGGTTTAGGTTCATAGGGGAGGCTCCTCATGCAAAAACAGAGCTCCGGTCACTTGGTTCATTTCCTTGCATTAGAGAATTAACATATAGTCAATTCTCTAAACGATGTTGTACAGATGCTTCCCTTTAATGGATTTCAACACTAATTCTCTCTCATTGATGCAACTTGCAATGGCTCGTGCCTCTCACCTAGCATTTACCATTCAAGGTGATCATTAACCTTGGACTTCCCTTCTCAAGCTCACAAGAGATAACTAATGGATGTCTCCTTGGAGTCCAAAAGCTTATCAAGTGTTGGCAATTCTAGAAAATCCTACCTTCAAGTCACCTCCCAAAAGCTCGCAAGAGGTAAACTAGTGCATCTCCATGGACGGAGATCACTTGCCTTACCAAGCGTTGGCTTAGGTGAATTGAAGGTGTTTTAAGTTAACTAAAAACATAGAAATCATTAATGGGTCACACTTTCTCTTCATTAATGGCTGAAACAACAAAACTACCAATTCTTGCATTTGGAACCTTTCTCGGCGACCTTAGCTCCAAGGAACTAAAATCCTAGCCACTCATTCTCTGAGGAAACTTCCTCAGAGCTTGTTTGGCTAGTAAGAAAAATTAAATAAATATATACAATCAAAACGAGTAGGTAAGGCAGAGCAAAGGCTCTGTATTTTACTTCATTGCAAAACTATACAAAGTTGTTTGAGAACAAGCTTCCATCTCTCCTCTTTAATAGAAACTCACAAGCATTAAATGTGGGTTTATTTACCCTTTGTTCTTGCTTAAAGACTAAAGAATCCTATGATAGGTGGGTTACAAGGAGAGTTTGGGGATTTAGACATCAAATATCTAAAGCAAAAAATCTCAAAATGTTGGTCGCAAATATCGGGAAGCTTTAGGAGAATTTTGCAGCCGTGCAAGAGGGCTACGAAATTTCGCAGAATGAAGGACACCATTTCGCAGCTAAAGGCTGATTTCCCAATCCTACGAAATTTTCCTTCAACTTGGAGTGATCGGCTTCCAATGACTGTAACTCCTTCATTTCAACTCCGAATCGTACACCATTTGAAGCATTGGATTTCTAACTTCCCGAGCTTCAAAATTTCATATAGTATGCAAAAATTGAGCTCCAATAAGTGCTCCAAAAGTGACTGATAGTGACTGTCCTTTTAAATGCTTCATGGTAGATTTCTCTTTGCTTCCCCTCCTTGCATTCCGGATTTGCTTATGGAAAAGGACTTTAAAGCTTCAAAGCTTTGGTTCTTCATGTTTCTGAGCTTTCCATTACTTTGCCATGGATTCCAAAGAACTCTCCTCAATCTCGGATTGCTTTGGTGATAAAATTACTAACAAAAAACACCAGAACTTACACAAAGTGATTAGAAATGATTGCAAAGGTCCTTAATATGTTAATTGAGTTAAAAGGTAATAACTACTACTCAAAAGTGTTTAAAAGAGTTAATTACAAGCTATCAAATAGCACTTTTTGAGTAGTAATCAATCACATCGTTGTCATGTTTGGTTTTCATCGCATACCACACCTGCTCAAATAGGTATCGACAATTCAATTTTGGCTTCGACATAAACCATACTTATACAATCAATCACATCATTGTCTTATTTGGTTTCATCAAACACCGGACTCGACTTGGTTGGTCATAGTAGCTTAATTTTTGTTTCGACATGGACCGCATCTGCACAACCAGTCACATAGTTGTCCTATCTGGTTTTTGTCACAGTCAACACTTGATTCGATTAGTCACGAAAGTTTAGTATTGTTTTTGGCATAGACTACACCTATACGATCAGTCATATCATTGTCCTATTTGGTTTTCGTCACAGACCAAACATGATTCGATCAATCATGGTAGCTCAATTTCATTTTTGGCATAGACTGAATCTCTACGCTTAGTCACGTAGTCATCCTATTGGGTTTTTTTCATATTTGGCACCCAATCTGATCAGTCATGACATTTGAGTATCGTTTTCGACATAAAATGCACTTGTATGATCGTTCACATCGTTGTCCTATCTGGTTTTCATCACTGATGGCACCCGATTAGATCAGTCACGTCATTGTCCTATATAGTTGTCATCACAAACCAAACCCAGTGAGATAGGTCCCGACAGTTCAATTTTGGTTTCAACATAGACCAGACTTATATGATCAGTCACATCGTTGTCTTGTTTGGTTTTCGTCACAAATCAAACTTGATTCAATCAGTTTTATTTTTGGTGGAGACCGCATCTATATGATTGGCCATGTAGTTGTCTTGTCTGGTTTACATCACAGTTGGCACCCGATCTAATTGGTCACAAAAGTTTAGTATCATTTTCGACATAGATCGTACTTGTATGATCGATCACATCATTTTCATGCCTTGTTTTCGTCACAAACAACACTTGGTTTATTTAGTCATGACAATTTAGAATCCTTTTCGATGTAGAATGTACCTGTACAATCGGCCAAGTCGTTGTCCTGTCTAATATTCATCATAGAGTGCATTTGATTAGATAGGTCTCGATAGTTCAATTTCGATTTTAGTGTAGACTAGACCTATTAGATTAGTTATGTTGTTGTCCTATCTGATTTTCGTCACTGACTGCACCAAGTTCGATCTGACACAATAGTTCAATTTCGTTTTCGTCGTAGACCATACCTCTATGATTGATCACGTCGTTGTCTTATCTGGTTTTTATCATAGTCCGCCCCTGGTCAAATAGGTCCCGTTAGTTCAGTTTCAATTTTCACATAGACTAGACCTATATGATCGGTCACATCATTGTCCTATTTTATGTTCATTATAGACTGGACCTAGTTTGATCAATCATGAAGCTTAGTTTAGTTTTTAATGTAAACTACATCTGTACGATTTGTCACATAGTTTTCCTATCTAGTTTTTCGTCAGAGGTCATACTTGGTCTTATCAGTCACAACAACTCAATTTCATTTTTAGCATAGACCACATCTGTATGATCAATCATGTAGTTGTCCTATCTAGTTTTCATCATAATTGACACTCGATCTAATCAAACACAATAGTTCAATTTTGTTTTATGTGTAGACCACCCTTGTATGATCGGTCACATCATTGTCTTATCTTATTTTCGTCAAGGACCGAACTTGGTTTGATCGATCACGATATCTTAGTTTCATTTTTGGGATAAACCATGTCTATACAATCAATCACGTAGTTGTCCTATCTAGTTTTCATCATAGTCGCCACTCGACGCAATCGATCACAATAGTTAAGTATTGTGTTCGGCATAGACTACACCTATACAATTAGTCATGTTGTTATCCTATTTGGTTTTGTCATAGATGGTACTTGATCCGAGCGGTCATGACAACTCAATTTCATTTTCTACGTAGACCGCACCTATATTATTGGTCATGTCGTTGTCTTATTTAGTTTACGTCACACACTGCACCCAATCAGATTAGTCCTGATAGTTGAGTTTTGGTTTTGGTATAGAGCAGAGCTATACAATTGTTCACACCATTGTCCTATCTGACTTACATCACTAATCCGACCTAGTTTGATCAGTCATAGAAGCTTAATTTCATTTTCTATGTAAACCGCATCTATACGATTAGTCACATAGTTGTTCTATCCGATTTTCGTCATAGTCAACACCTATCTAATTGATCATGATAGTTTAGTATTGTTTCAACGTAGACTGCACCTATACAATCGAACACATCGTTGTCCTCTATAGTAATCGTCATAGACTGCACTTGGTCCAATCCGTCAAGACAATTAAGTATCATTTTCAATTTAAAACGCACTTGTACAATCGGTCAAGTCATTGTCATGTCTAGTTTTCATCACAAACTGCACCTAGTCAAATAGGTCCCTATAGTTTAGTTTCAGTTTCAGCATAGACCAGACCTATACGATCGGCCACATCGTTGTCCTATCTTGTTTTTATCATAGATTATACCTAGTTTGATTAGTCATGCAACTCAATTTTGTTTTCAGCATAAACTGCATTTGTATGATTTGTCACGTAGTTGTCCTACCTAGTATTCATCACTGACCTTACCCGGTCCAATTGGTCACCGTAACTTAGTTTCATTTTTAGCGTAGACCACATTTGTATGATCAATCATATTGTTATCCTATTTGGTTTTCATCATAATTGGCACCCGATCTGATCAATCATGATAGTTTAGTTTCATTTCTGACATAGACCGCCCCTGTACAATCGGTCACGTTGTTGTCCTATATGGTTTCCATCACAGACTGCACCCAATCATAAATATCCTGATAGTTTTTTCGATTTCGATGTAGACCCGATTGGTATCATTGTTGTCCTGTCTAGTTTTCGTTAAAGTCTAGACTTCGTTCGATCGATTACGAAATCTCAGTTTCATTTTCAACATAAACCACATCTGTACGATCAATCACATAGTTGTCATATCTAGTTTTCTTCATAGTTTGTACTCGATGCCATCAATCATGACAATTAAGTACTCTTTTCAGTGTAGACTACACTTGTACAATTGGTCACATCATTGTCCTATTTGGTTTTTGTCATAAATGACAATCGGTTCGAGCGATCACAATAACTTAGTTTTGTTTTCTACATAGACCGCATCTATATGATTGGTCACATTGGTGTCCTATCTGGTTTACATCATACTCTGTACCCAGTCAGATAGGTTCAGACAGTTGAGTTTTGGTTTCAACATAGAGCAAACCTATATGATCAATCACATCGTTGTCGTTTGGTTTTTATCACTGACTCAACCTAGTTCGATTGGTCATGGCAACTCAATTTTGTTTTCTACATAAACCACATCTGTACGATTAGTCACGTTGTTGTCCTATCTGGTTTCCATCATAGTTGACACCAAATCCGATCAGTCATGACAGTTCAATATTGTTGTCAGTGTAGACCGCATATGTATGATCAAATACGTTGTTGTTCTATCTGGTAATCGTCACATACGACACCCAGTCCGATTGGTCACGATAGTTCAGTATCATTTTTGGTGTACAACGCACCTGTATGATCGATCAATTCATTGTCCTATATAGTTTTCATCATAGACTGCACTTGGTTTGATAGGTCTTGATAGTTTAGTTTTGATTTAGATGTAAACTAGACCTATACGATCGGTCACATCATTGTCTTATCTGGTTTTTATCATATACCAGACTTGGTCCGGTCGGTCACAGTAGCTCAGTTTTATTTTCTGTGTGATCGCATTTGTATGATGTTTCACGTAGTTGTCTTATCTGGTTTTTGTCACACACCTTACCCAGTATGATCGGTCATGGTGGTTCAGTTTTTTTTTAGTGTAGATCACATCTATATGATTATTAACGTAGTTGTCCTATCCAGTTTTTGTCACAATCGATACCCGATTTAATCGGTCATGATATCCTGTTTCATTTTCGTCATAGATTGTACATGTATAATTAGTCATGTTGTTGTCCTACTTGGTTTCCATCACAAACCATACCCTGTCAAAAATAGGTCCCAATAGTTCTAATATTATTTCGACATAGATTCGATCGGCCACGTCATTGCCTTGTCTAGTTTTCGTCACAAACTGAACCCGATTCAATTTATCATGATAGCTTAGTTTCGTTTTCGACGTAGACCACATCTATATGATTAGTCACATAGTTGTCATATCTGCTTTTTATCACAATCGACACTCGATGTGATCGATCATAAAAGTTAAGTATTGTTTTATGCATAAACTACACTTGTACGATCAATCATGTCGTTGTCCTATTTGGTTTTTGTCATAGATGACACTCAATTCGAGCATCACAACAACTAATTTTTGTTTTCTATGAAGATTGCACTTGTACGATTAGTCACGTAGTTGCCCATTTGGTTTTCATCATAGTCGACACCCAAACCGATTGACCATGATAGTTCAATATCATTGTCGGCATAGACCGCACTTGTACAATTGAATACGTCATCGTCCTCTCTAGTAATCATCACATACTACACCTATTCCGATCGATCACGGTAGTTCAATATTGTTTTTGACGTAAAACGCAGTTATATGATCGATTAATTTGTTATCCTATCCGGATTTCATCATAGACTGCACCTGGTTAGATAAATTTTGGTTTTGACTAAGACCAGACCTAAACGATCGGTCACATCGTCGTCTTGTCTGGTTTTTTTCATAGACTGGACTCGGTCTGGTTGGTTACAATAACTCAGTTTCAGTTTCAGAGTAAACTACATCTATACAATTTGTCACATAGTTGTTCTATCTAGTTTTCATCATAGACCTTACCCGGTTTGATCGGTCATGGCGGCTCAGTTTCATTTTTGGCGTAGATCACATCTGTATGATTATTAATGTAGTTGTCATGTCTAGTTTTCATCACAATCGACACCCAATCCCATTGATCATGGTAGTTTAGTTTTGTTTTCATCATAGACCGCACTTGTACGATTAGTCACGTCATAGTCCTGTCTAGTTTCAATCATAGACCGCACTCGATGAAATAGGTCCTTACAATTTTATTTTGATTTCGACATAGACCAGATTGGTCATGTCATTATCCTATTTGGTTTTTGTTACAGACTAAACCTAGTTCGATTGATCACGATAACTCAGTTTGGTTTTCGACATAGATCACATTTATACGATCAATCACGTAGTTATCCTATCTGGTATTAGTCACAGTCGACACCCGATGCGATTGATCATAACAGTTAAGTATTGTTTTGGCATAGATTGCACTTGTATGATCAGTCATGTTGTTGCTCTATCTTATTTTTTTCATAGATGGCACTTAGTCTGATCAATCCAACTCAGTTTCATTTTCGGCATAGATCGCACTTATACGATCCGTCATATCGTTATCTTGTCTCATTTACATCATAGACCACACTTGGTTCGATCTTACATGGTAGCTCAGTTTCATTTTAACCATAGACTGCATCTATATGATCGATCATGTAGTTATCCTATTTAGTTTTCGTCATAGATGGCACCCGATTCGATCAATCATGACAATTTAATATCGTTTTCAATGTAAATCACACTTGTAAGTTTGGTCACATCGTTGTTTTGTTTGGTTTTCATCACAGACGGCTCACGATCGAATCGATCATGATAACTTATGTTCATTTTCGGCATAGATCGTACATGTACGATCAATCTTCTCGTTGTCTTATTGGGTTTTTGCCATAAACAGCACCTGATCTTATCAATCATGATAGCTTAATTTCATTTTTGGCATCAATCTCACCCGGTCATAGAGGTCTCAACAATTCGGCTTTGATTTCAGCTTAGACCAGATCTATATGATTGGTCACGTCATTGTCCTATCTGGTTTTCATCACAGACCATACCCGATTCAAATCGGTCACGACAAATCAGTTTTTTTTTTTGGTATAGACCACATCTATACGATCAGTCACATAGTTTTCATATCTTGCTTTCATCACATTCGACACCTGATCTGATCAATCATGACAATTTAGTATCGTTTTCGGTGTAGACCGCACCTATATGATCGATCATTCTATTGTCCTTTCTAGTTTTCATCGTAGACTACACCTGATCCAGTCAATCATGATGGTCCAATATCATTTTCAACGTAGGCCGCACTTATACGATTGATCAAGTCATTACCTTGTCTGGTTTTCATCACAGACCACACCTGGTCCCGATAGTTTAATTTCGGTTTCAGCGTAGACCAAACCTATATGATTAGTCATGTCATTGTCCTATCTGGTTTTTATCACAGATCGTACAAGGTCCAATCGATCATGACAACTCGGTTTCATTTTCGGCATAGACCACACTCATATCATTGGTCTCATTGTTGTCTTGTTTGGTTTTCATCATAGATTGCACCTGGTCGGATTGGTCCTGACAATTCAGTTTCGGTTTTAGCATAGACCAAACCTATACGATCGGCCATGTTGTTGTTCTCTCTGGTTTTCATCATAGACCATATGTTGTCCGATCGGTCACGACAACTCAGTTTCGTTTTTGACATAAACTGCATCTGTACGATTCGTGACATAGTTATCCTATCTGGTTTTTGTCACAATTGACACCCGATTTGATCAGTCACAGTGTAATAAATTTGGAATTCATTATTTATTTAATGATGTTCTATTTTCACTTTTATCTATCCTTATTCCATGTATTATACTTTATGAGCATTCTTGCTTGCATATTTTGCATTGTACGTGACATAGGTGTATTACGAGTTGCACAGAAGATCTAAGTAATGGGTTCCTTACAAATAGATGATTTGTTCACAACCGGTTCATGGGTCTAGGTAACCTATTAGAGGTTGTATGGCACTACCTCCTAATTGGAGGGATGACTAGTCTTGGCTATCATGATAGGCTTCCCATGGTGAGTGCACTAGTGTGTATGGTTACACATTGGACATGACCTATAGGGAGTCATGACTTAAAGCTATCAAGTAGTCATGACCTCACTAAGTTGATTCATTATGTTATCTCTTAACCTTGAGAGAATATTGAGCTTGTACTAAAGTTAGCAATGTCTTTGACCTATGGGTGAGATCGTAAGTTGATCATATATTTCTTATGGATTGGGTCATTGTTGATGGAAACCGATAGCAATCGATATTCTCAATAGATGATATCTCTTGGGATTGAGATAGAGTGTCCCCTTAGGTGATCTTAAGGAGGTGTGTTCATGGAAACTATGGCCATAGTAGTTCTTTATGTGGAACTTGAGATAGGCTCTTTGAGAGCTAAGATATGTCAATTGAATACATAATAAGAGGATTTGTAACTTAAGGATGGTAGAGGTAGTCTTGAAAGGCTGATAGCTTTCACCTTGTTAGAATATAGACACTAGTTCATGGGGAGACTAAACACAATGGATAGCAGATCACATATTGGAGTTTAGTTTATTCTCTATAGTGGGATGTTGAATCAACTTTGGAATTGGATTTTGAGGGAGTCATTATCCCTATGGGTCCCAATGGTCCCCGCTCTAAGCTCATATACCTTATTGGCAAGGATTATGAGGGCCGGATTGGCTCTAGGATCACTTTTATGCATAAGGGCATTTTGCTAATTATGTAAAGTTGCAAAAGGGTAAGTGAACAAGGTCTCTGGATTGGGTTAATTGATTAATTAGTAGGCCTTATTAGGTAAATTAATCAATTAAAATCTATTTTGGGCTAGATTAAATGACCCAAGCCCACGTGGGCTCAAGTCACTTAGCCCACTTAGGAACCTTATAAATACACATAGGGGCTAGGATTTCCATAGCTTTTATCTTTCACCATCCAAAGAGATAGAGAGCCATAGCCTCCACCTTATTTTCCTCCCCATCGAAAGTGTGTCAAGATCAACGTTTGAGTCATCGGGCGAAAGACTTCAGGTTTACGAGACTCCTACGATTTCAATCTTCATCTTCACCATGTGGATTATTTTTGGGAACATCTGAATCTGAGGTATGGTTTTTGTTAGGCTTTTTTTAATCCATTTAAAGTATATAAATGTTATTTTTCTATTGTACATAGGATTTAGAAAAAGCCTAGGATAGTTATCCATGTTTCTAACCTAATATGGACTTAGGAAATGGAGAGATTTGAGGTTTTCCCTTCAGTTTCAACGTAGATCAGACCTATACAATCGGTCACGTTATTGTCCTATCTTGTTTTCATCACAAACCATACTCGGCCTGGTCAGTCACAACAACTCAGTTTCATTTTCAGCGTAGACTATAACTGTATGATCAATCACATAGTTGTCCTATCTGGTTTTCGTCACAATTTGCTCCTGATCTAATCGATCAGATAATTCAGTATTGTTTTTTATGTAGACCGCATCTATACAATCAATCACATAGTTGTCCTATATTGTTTTCATCACAATCGGCACCATATTTGATCGGTCATGACATTTCACTTTCGTTTTCAACGTAGATCGCATTTGTTCAATTGGTCATATCATTATCCTATCTAGTTTTTATCACAAATCACACCCAATCCAATCAGTTATGATAACTCAGTTTTGTTTCTTTCATAGATCGCACCTGTATAATCAGTCACATTGTTCTTTTGTTTTGTTTTCCTCACTGACCACACTCATGCGGATAAGTCCCAACAGTCAACTTCAATTTTGGCATTGACTAGACCTATACGATCGATCATGTTGTTGTCTTGTCTTGTTTTCGTCATAGACTATACTCGATCTGATCATTCATGACAACTTAGTTTTGTTTTTAGCATAGATCGTACTTGTACGATTTTCCACTCTGTTGTCCTATCTAGTTTTCATCATAGATCGTACTAGGTCATATAGGTCTTGGCAATTCAGTTTTAGTTTCGGTATAGAACAGACTATACGATCAGTCACATCATTATCCTATCTAGTTTTCCACATAGACTACACACCCAGTTGGATAGGTCCCAACAATTCAATTTTGGTTTTGACGTAGAGTAGACCTATACGATTAGTCATGGTGTTGTCATATCTGGTTTTCATCATAGATCGTACTTGGTTCGATCAATCACGACAACTTAGTTTTGTTTTTGACATAGATCGCACTTGTACAATCATCCGCTTCGTTGTTTTATTTGGTTTTTATCATTGATTGCACCGAGTTAGATAGGTCCCAACATTTTAGCTTTGGTTTTGATATAGACCAAACTTGTACGATCGGTCACATCGTTGTACTATCTAGTTTTCATCACAGATTGCTCTCGATTGGATAGATTCCCACAATTCAGTTTTGGTTTTAACGTAGAGTAGACCTATACGATCAGTCATGACGTTGTCTTGATTGGTTTTCGTCATAGATCATACCCGATCCAATTGATCAAGAAGTTCAGTATTATTTTTGGCGTATTTTGTACCTATATGATCAATCACATCGTTGTCCCATCTAGTTTTTGTTATAGATTGCACTCAGTCCAATCGGTTACGATAGTTCATTATCATTTTTGGCATATACCGCACTTGTATGATCGGCCACGTCATTGTCCTGTTTAGTTTTCATCATAGATCGCACATAGTCAGATAGGTCCCAATAGTTCAGTTTCAATTTTGACATGGATAAGACTTACACAATCTGCCACGTAGTTGTCCTCTCTGGTTTCGTGATAGATTGTACCCAATCCAATTGATCACGATTACTCAGTTTCATTTTTTACGTAGAGTGCATCTATACGATAAGTCACATAGTTGTTGTATCTAGTTTTCATCACAAACGACACGCAATCCAATTGATCATAATAGTTTAGTATCATTTTCGACGTAGATCACACCTATACGATCGGTCACATCCTTGTCCTATCTAGTTTTCGTCACAGATTGCACCTTGTCTAATTGGTCATGACAGTTTAGTATCGTTTTCGACATAAAATGCACCTAGACGATCATCGATCAAGTTGTTGCCTTGTCTAGTTTTTATCACAAACCACACCCGGTTAGATATGTCCTAACAGTTCAGTTTCGGTTTTGACATTGACTAGATCTATACAATAGATCACATCGTTATCCATTCTGGTTTTGTCATAGACCGGACCCGGTTTGTTCGGTCATGGTAGCTTAGTTTCATTTTCATCGTAGATCGTATTTGTACTATCAGTCACGTAGTTGTCCTATCTGGTTTTCATCATAGTCAACATCTAATTCGATTAGTCATGATAGTTTAATATCATTTTCAGCATAGAGTGCACCTGGATGATCAGTCAAGTCATTATCTTGTCTAGTTTTCATAACAGACTACACCTAATTAGATAGGTCCCGACAGTTTAGTTTCAGTTTCAGTGTACACTAGATTTATACAATCGATCGTGTTGTTGTCCTATCTTGTTTCTGTCATAGATTGGACCAGGTTCGATCGGTCACAGTAGCTCAGTTTTGTATTTGGTGTAGACCGCATCTATACGATTAGTCATATAGTTGTCCTATTTGGTTTTCATCACAGTTAGCACCCGATCTGATCGATAACATTAGTTTAGTATCATTTCCAGTGTAGAAAGCACACAGATGATCAATCAAGTCGTTATCTTATCTAGTTTTCATCATAAATCAGACACAATCTAACTAGTGACAATAACTCAATTTCATTTTCTCCGTACACCGCATCTGGAGGATCAGTAACATAGTTGTCCTATATTTTTTCATCATAGTCAGTACCTAATCTGATCAATCATGATAGTTCAGTATCTTTTTTTATGTAGACCACACCTATACGATCGATCACATTGTTGTCCAGTCTAGTTTTTATCACAGATGGCACTCGATCCGATCGGTCATAATAACTCATTTTCATTTTCGGCGTGGACCGCAACTGTATAATCGATCATGTCGTTGTCCTGTTTGGTTTTCGTTATAAACTGGACTCGGTCCGATCAGTCATGGTAGCTCAATTTCATTTTTGGTGTAGACCTCATCTATATGACTAGTCACATAGTTGTCTTGTCATATTTTTGTCACAATCGGTACTCGATCTGATCGATCACGACTAGTCACTATCGTTTTCAACATAGACTACACCTTTACGATCGATCACGTCATTGTCTTGTCTAGTTTTCATCACAAACTACACTCAGTCTTATAGTTTTCAACTATTCAATTTTAATTTTCAGCGTTAACTAGACCTATATGATCGGTCACATTATTGTCCTATCTGGTTTTCGTCATAGATTAGACACGGTTCGATCAATCATAACAACTCGGTTTCAATTTCAACATAGACTACATTTGTACGATCAATCACATAGTTGTCATATCTATTTTTCGTCAAAGTTGGCACCTAATCCGATCGATCACACAGTTTAGTATCATGAAAACGTAGACCACACTTATATGATAGGTCACGTCATTGTCTTATGGTTTTCATCATAGACTACACCTGGTCTGATTGGTCACTATCGTTTAGTATCAATTTCAACATAGAATGCACATGTATGATTGGCCATGACGTTGTCCTATCTAGTTTTCATCACATACTGCACATAATAAGATAGGTCCCAACCATTCATTTTTTGGTTTTGGCGTTGACTAAACCTATATGATCGATCACATTGTTGTCCTATCTAGTTTTTATCACAGTTTGGACACAATCAAATTAGTCATGATAACTCAATTTTATTTTCAACGTAAACCGCATTTGTACAATCAGTCACATAGTTAAACATTAATGTCAACCATAGACTTAAGCTTTTTAGAGCATCTAAAGCCCTTTACTCATGACCCGAAGTTATTTATGTTATCCACAATCCTGAGCTATTTATAAAATCTAGAGGCTTCAGTACAAGACGTAGAATTGTTCATATCATCCAATGCCCCGAGCTATTTATAGTATCTAGAGGTTTCATCACATCACCTGAAACCATTTATGTCATCCACAACCATGAGCTACACATAGCATTTAAAGCCTTGAGTTTACAACCCAAAATAATTCATATCATCTAGAACCCTAAGTTGTTCAAAACATTTAGAGCTTTGAGCTCACGACATAGAATCATGAATATCATCCACAACCCTTAGTTGTTCATAGCATCTTGAGACTAGTGCTCATAACTTAAAGAATTTCATCTCATCCGCAACGCTAAGTCATTCATAGCATTTAGGGTCATGGACTCATGACCAAGAATCACTCATATCACCCTCAACCTGAGTTGTTCATAGCTTCTAGAGGCCTGAGCTCATGAGATCCAAAGTCATTTATATCATCCATAACTTTAAGTTATTCATAACATTTAGAGCTCTGAGCTCATGACCCGAAGTCGTTCATTTCATTTATAGCTTTGTGTTATTCATAGCATCTAGATCCTTGAGCTCACGAATTAGACTCATGCATATCATCCACAACCATGTGTTTTTCATAACATTTAGAGCCCTAAGATCATGACCCAAAGTCATTCATGTCATCCACAGCTTGAGCAGTTCATAGCATCTAAAGCCTTGAGTTCATGACCCGGAGCAGCTAATATCATCCACAACCTTGAGCTGTTCATAGCTCTTAAAGTTGTGAGCTCACAACTCGGAGTCCTTCATGTCATCCACAACCCTGAGCAGTTCATAGCATTTAAAGCCTTGAGTTCACAACCCATAGTAGCTCATAAAATCCACAACCTTTAGTTGTTCATAGCATCTAAAGTCATGAGCTCATGACCCAGAGTCATTCATGTCAACCACAACCTTAAGTTGTTCATAGTATCTAGAGCCTTGAGCTCATGACCTAGAGTCATTCATGTCATCCACACCCTTGAGCTATTCATAGCATCTAGAATGTTGAGCTCATGACCTAGAGTTGTTCATATCAACCATAACCCTGAGTTATTCGTAGCATCTAGAGCCTTGAGCTCACCAACCAAAGTTGTCCATGTCATCTATAGCCCTATGCTATTCATTTAGAGCCATGGCTCACGACCAAGAATTGTTCATATCATCTACAACCCTGATTTGTTCATAGCATATGGAGGCTTAAGCTCATAGGATCCCAAATCGTTCATATCTTCCAATACTTTAAGTTCTTTATAGCATCCAGAGCCTTAAGCTCATGACTCAAAGTAGCTCATGTCACCCACAACCTTGAGTTTTTCATAGCATCTAGACCCTTGAGCTCATGACTAGGACTTGTTCTTATCAACCACAACCTTGAGTTGTTCATTGCATATAGAGCCCTGAGCTCACGACTAGGAGTCCTCCACTGATTCGTGGTCCCAATTGGTGTCTCAGCTGATTCATGTCCAGCTGGTGTTCCTTGATTGAGGGAGTAATCAACAAAATTTATGACCTATATCACCATGCATTAGGATAGCTTTAGCTAATATAACATAGTGGTTATAGGATCATTCATTGGGAAGGGTTTTCAACTCATAACTGATACCAATTCAAAGTTAAATTGGCGCTTTTTCATTTCAAGGTTAGCTTAAGAAAAAAAACATAAACTTTGGTTGAAAAAGGTTTTGTTTCAAGCTAACTAAAAAGAAAGTAATGAAAATTACTTATGAAGAAAAGCATTCCTTGGAGGTTTAGGTTCACAGGGGAAGCTCCTCATGCAAAAACAGAGCTCTGGTCACTTGGTTCTTTTCCTCACATTAGAGAATTAACATATAGTTAATTCTCTAACCGGTGTTGTACAGATGCTTCCCTTTAATGGATTTCAACACTAATTCCCTCTCACTAATGCAACTTGCAATGACTCGTGCCTCTCACCTAGCATTTGCCATTCAAGGTGATCATTAACCTTGGACTTCCCTTCTCAAGCTCGCAAGAGATAACTAATGGATGTCTCCTTGGAGTCTAAAAGCTTACCAAGTGTTGGCAATTCTAGAAAATCCTACCTTCAAGTCACCTCCCAAAAGCTCGCAAGAGATAAACTAGTGCATCTCCATGGACAGAGATCACTTGCCTTACCAGGTGTTGGCTCAGGTGAATTGAAGGTGTTTTAAGTTAATTAAAAAGATAGAAATCATTAATGGGTCACACTTTCTCTTCATTAATGGATGAAACAACAAAACTACCAATTCTTGCATTTGGGACCTTTCTCGACAACCTTAGCTCCAAGGAACTAAAAGCCTAGCCACTCATTCTCTGAGGAAACTTCCTCAGAGCTTGTTTGGCTAGTAAGAAAAATTAAATAAATATATACAATCAAAACGAGAAGGTAAAGCAGAGCAAAGGCCCTGTATTTTACTTCCTTGCAAAACTATACAAAGTTCTGAGAACAAGCTTCCCGTTCTCTATAATGGAAATTTAGAAACAATATATATGGGGTTATGTACCCTTTGTTCTTGCTTAAAGACTAAGGAATCCTATGATAGGTGGATTACAAGGAGAGTTTGGGGATTTCGACATCAAATATCTAAAGCAAAAAAATCTCAAATGTCGGTCACAAATATCAGGAAGCTTTAGAAGAATTTCGCAGTCATGCAAGATGGCTGCAAAATTTCGCAGCATGAAATAACAATGCTTTATATGGCAACACCTACAATTCAAATTAGAGGAACCATCCGAATTTCTCTTGGGAGCCAAGGGCACCTCAGTACATGCAACCTGGTCAAGTACCTCCGCAAGCCTCGAATCTTGAACAAGCCATTGTGAATCTTAGCAAGGTCGTGGGAGACTTTGTTGGAGACTAGAAATCAATCAATGCTCAGCTCAGTCAAAGAATTGACAATGTAGAGAGTACATTAAATAAAAGGATGGATGTGATGCAAAATGATCTATCTCAGAAGATAGATAATCTCCAGTACTCAATCTCAAGGCTCACCAACCTCAACACAGTGCAAGAGAAAGGAAAGTTTCCTTCTCATCCTCATCAGAATCCCAAGGGTATCCATGAAGTGAAGGCTCAGGAGGGAGAATCTTCATAGGTGAGGGAAGTAAAAGCAGTGATCACTTTGAGGAGTGGTAAAGAGGTTGATCTGCCTACATCCAAGCCAGAGCATGAACTAGAGAGTGAACCAGAGAAAGAGAAGAGGGAGGAAATCAAAGGAAAGAGAAAAGGGCACAAAGCAAAGAAGGAGGACCTTGAATCTATTGTGAATAAAAAACCGAAGAGGACCATCAACTAGGAAGATATGATGAAGAAACACACGCCTCCACCTTTCCCATAAGCTTTGCATGGAAAAAATGGAATCAATAATGCATTAGAAATTCTTGAAGTGTTGAGGCAAGTGAAAGTTAACATCCCTTTGCTAGACATGATCAAACAAGTTCCGACTTATGCAAAATTCCTAAAGGACTTATGAACTATAAAAAGAGGGTTGAATGTGAATAAGAAAGCCTTCTTGAGTGAGCAAGTAAGTGCTATTAAATAGTGCAAGTCTCCAGTGAAATACAAAGATCTGGGTTGTCCTACCATCTCAGTGATGATTGGAGAGACGTGTGTGGAGAAATCTTTGTTGGACTTATGGGCACGTGTGAATTTGCTACCCTACTCTATCTATAAGCAATTGGGACTTGGAGAGTTGAAGCTAACATCAATCATTCTGTCTCTAGCAGATAGATCTGTGAAGATTCCAAGAGGTATGATTGAAGATTTCCTAGTTCAAGTTGACAAAGGCTATCCATGAAGTGGAGGCTCAAGAGGGGGAATCTTCTTAGATGAGGGAAGTCAAAGCAGTGATCACTCTAAGGAGTGGTAAAGAGGTTATTATGCCTACACCCAAGCTAGAGCAAGAACCAGAGCAAGAACAAGAGACTGAAGCAGAGAAAGAGAAGAGGGAGGAAAACAAAGGAAAGAAGAAAGGGAGCAGTATAAAGAAGGAGGACCTTGAAGCTAAGGTGAATGAAAAATTGGAGAGGACCATCAACCAAGAAGAAGTGATAAAGAAGCACATGCCTCCACCTTTCCCACAAGCTTTGCATGGCAAGAGGGGAATCAACAACGCATCAAAAATTCTTGAAGTATTGAGGCAAGTGAAAGTTAATATCCCTTTGCTAGACGTGATCAAACAAGTTTCGACTTATGCAAAATTCCTGAAGGACTTATGCACTATCAAAAGAGGGTTGAATGTGAGTAAGAAAGCCTTCTTAACTGAGCAAGTAAGTTCCATTATATAGTGCAAGTCCCCAGTGAAATACAAAGATCCGGGCTGTCCTACCATATCCGTGATGATTTTGGAGAGATGTGTGTGGAGAAAGCTTTGTTGGACTTGTGAGCAAGTGTGAATTTGCCACCCTACTCTGTCTATAAGCAATTGGGACTGAGAGAGTTAAAGCCAACATCAATCACTCTATCTCTAGTAGATAGATCTATGAAAATTCCAAGAGGTATGATTGAAGATGTCCTAGTTCAAGTTGAAAAGTTCTATTACCTAGTAGACATTGTTGTTCTTGATACGGATTCGGTCGCCAAAGGAACTAACTATATTCCTATCACACTTGGAAGACCATTCCTAGCTACTTCAAATGCTATCATCAATTATAGGAATGGAGTCATGCAACTTACGTTTGGCAACATGACGTTAGAGCTCAACATCTTCTATTTGTGCAAGAAACAATTCCATCCGGAAGAAGAAGAAGGACCAGAAGAGATGTGCTTAATTGATAACTTAGTGGAGGAGCATTGTGATCAGAAAATGTTTGAAGATTTGAACGAGAGTCTTGGGGATCTTGATGAAGGGTTACCTGAACCCTCAGATTTGCTTGCTACTCTGCCTCCTTTGAAGATGAGGGAAGAAATTCTCCCTTTATTCAATGAGGAGGAGACATAAGAAGATGTTAAAGAGGAGCCCCCAAAGCTTATTCTGAAGCCATTACCCATGGAGTTGAAGTATGCATACCTGGAGGAAAATAAGTAGAGCCCTGTTGTTATTTCTTCATCTCTGACCACTACTTAGGAGGATTGTCTACTTGAAATCCTTAGGAGATGTAAGAAGGCGATAGGGTGGAAAATTTCTGATTTGAAAGGGATCAGCCTTTTAGTCTGTACTCATCATATATACATGGAAGAAGAAGCTAAGCCAGTTCGTCAACCCCAGCGAAGGTTGAATCCTCACATACAAGAGGTGGTGCGAGCTGAGGTGCTTAAGCTACTTCAGACCGGTATTATCTACCCCATATCAGATAGCCCATGGGTGAGTCCTATGCAAGTCATGTCAAAGAAATCAAGGATCACAGTGGTGTAAAATGATAAAGGAGAGGAAGTTTTTACACGCCTCACTTCAGGTTGGAGAGTGTGTATTGATTATAGAAAGTTGAATGTTGTAACAAGGAAGGACCACTTCCCGTTGCCATTTATTGATCAAGTGCTTGAGAGGGTCTCAGGCCATCCATTCTACGGTTTCTTGGATGGCTACTCCGGGTATTTTCAAATTGAATTGTTGTTTAAGATCAGGAGAATACCACTTTCACTTGTCCAATCGGAACTTATGCATACAAAACAATGCCTTTCGGCTTATGCAATGCACCAACAACATTCCAAAGATGCATGTTAAGCATTTTCAGTGATATGGTGGAGTGTATTATCGAAGTCTTTATGGATGATATCACCGTATATGGAAGTGCATTTGACGAATGCTTAGTCAATTTGGAAGTTGTGTTAAACCGATGCATTGAGAAAGACTTGGTGCTCAACTGGGAGAAATGCCATTTCATGGTACCATAAGGGATCATCCTTGGGCATATTATGTCCAACCAAGGCATTGAGGTGGACAAAGAAAAAGTTGAACTGATTGTCAAGTTGCCATCGCCAACAACTGTCGAAGGAGTAAGGCAATTCCTTGGCCATGCTGGGTTCTATGGGAGGTTCATTAAAGATTTCTCTAAACTTGGAGGACCTCTTTGTGAGCTATTGGTGAAGGATGCTAAATTCATATGGGATGATCGATGTCAATAGAGTTTTGAAGAATTGAAGTTATTGCTGACAACCACTCCAATAGTGAGGGCTCTCAACTAGTAATTACCCTTTGAAGTGATGTGCGATGCCAATGACTTTGCTATAGGAGCTGTTCTTGGGCAAAGAAAGATGGGAAGCCCTATGTGATCTACTATGCAAGCAAAACATTGAATGAAACACAAAGAAACTACACAACCACATAGAAAGAATTGTTGGCTGTAGTTTTTGCCTTAGACAAATTCCGTGCTTAGTTGGTAGGGTCTTTCATTGTGGTTTTCACTGACCATTCGGTCGTGAAATATTTGTTGACTAAACAAGATGCAAAAGCGAGGTTGATCAGATGGATTCTCTTACTTCAAGAATTCAATCTTCAGATCAAAGACAAGAAGGGAGTGGAAAATATGGTAGTCGGCCATCTGTCAAGGCTAGCCATAGCACATAATTCCCACAGTTTGCCAATAAATGCTGATTTTCCAGAAGAGTCACTCATGTTGATAGAAGCCACTCCTTGGTATGCTCATATTGCTAACTATTTAGTTACCGAAAAAGTTCCAAGTGAGTGGAAAGAACAAGATAAGAAGCACTTCTTTGCAAAAATTCATGCTTACTATTGGGAAGAGCCATTCCTATTCAAATATTGTGCGGATCAAATAATCCGGAAGTGCATCCCTAAGCAAGAGTAACAGGGGATCCTCGGTCATTGCCATGAAAGCGCATGTGGAGGCCACTTTGCTTCTCAGAAGGCAACTATGAAAGTGTTGCAATCGGGTTTTTGTTGGCCATCACTCTTCAAAGACGCCCTCACCATGTGTAGAAGCTGTGACAGATGCCAGAGGCTTGGGAAATTAACGCGTAAGAACATGATGCCTTTGAATCCCATTTTAATAGTTGATCTTTTTGATGTATGGGGCATTGACTTCATGGGACCTTTTCCTATGTCCTTTGGCTATTCTTACATCTTGGTGGGAGTAGATTATGTTTCTAAATGGGTTGAAGCAATCCCGTGCAAGCGAAATGACCATAGAGTTGTTCTCAAATTTCTCAAAGAGAACATCTTCTCCAGATTTGGAGTACCCAAAGCCATAATCAGTGATGGGGGTACTCATTTTTGCAACAAACCGTTTGAAATTCTCTTAGCCAAGAATGGGGTGAAGTATAAGGTAGCTACACCTTACCACTCTCAGACTTCTGGGCAAGCTGAGTTAGCCAACCGGGAGATAAAGAACATACTGATGAAAATGGTGAATACGAGCAGAAGAGATTGGTCTGCTAGGCTTCATGATTCACTATGGGCTTACAGGACAAGTTACAAGACCATTCTTAGAATGTCTCCATATCGCCTAGTCTATGGCAAAGCGTGTCATCTTCCCGTTTAAGTGCAATACAAAGCTTGGTGGGCAATCAAGACACTCAACATGGACTTGAACAGAGTTGGCGTGAAGAGATTTCTAGACCTTAATGAGATGGAGGAATTGAGAAATGTTGCCTATATCAATTCAAACATTGCAAAACAGAGATTGAAAAGGTGGCATGATCAGTTAATCTCCCGAAAACAATTTCAGAAGGGACAGAGAGTCTTGCTCTATGACTCTAAGCTTCATATTTTCCCGAGAAAATTGAAATCAAGATTGATAGGTCCGTTTACTATCCATGAAGTCTATTCAAATGGAGTAGTTGAGCTACTCACCAATACTAGGACTTTCAAAGTCAATGGCCAACGTCTCAAGCCATTCCTAGAGCCATTTTCTAAAGACAAGGAGGAAATCAACCTTCTTGAACCACATCAAGCCTGAAGAAAAAAATGGTTAGTTGGGCTTAGTATGTTGAAAGACACTAAGTCCATAATTTTTTTTTTTGTTTGTTGTTTTGTTTTAAATTTTAAAAATTCAAGTTTTATAGATTTGATATATGTTTTTAAGTTAGAATTTCTAGTTTTAATTTTATTTTATTATGACTTAAATTAATTTTTGATGATAAAAAACAGGGGAAGTAAAAAACAGAGGAAAATAGAGCATTTCTCAAGACAAAAAGCCAATGCGAAAAATTTTGCATCACCTTTTCTCACTGCGAAAATTTTTGCATAGCTAATTCTCAATGTGAAAAATTTTGCATCAGCTTCGCACCATTAATTCTCAATGTGAAAAATTTTGCATCAGCAAATCACAATTTGGCATCTGCAATCACCATTTTGCATAAGCCAAATGTCAATGCGAAAAATTTTGCATTAGCCACTAGCCGTGCGAAACGCATGCAAAAAGCCAATGGTCACCTAACGGCCAGGAGGGAAGCCAAAAGTCATTTGAAATTCCTATTTAAAGCCCTTCAGCTGACCATTTCGCACATGCGTCCTCTGTTGCGAAGAACTCACTACCACCTTGTGAAGCAAATTCCTTACCATTCTGCACCCTGCTACCACCAAGAAGAAGAAGAGTAATCCACCTCTCGTCCATATTAACTATGGTGCGCACCAGAGGGGGCCATACAGACCCGTCCGCATCTTGTGAGGCTCGGACACGTGCCTCCACCCTTCAGGATCCATCTCAAGCCTCTCAGGCCCTGACAGTGCCATCTTCTGAGGGTGGGTGACTTCTAGCCCTCCTCAGCGCTGGTATTCGACACGAAGACCACCAATATCTCCGCATCCCAGAGCCATTAGTACGTCGTGTTCCACCAAAGAGAGCCAGGACCTCGGGCCCTGGAGAGACATCTAGTTAGGCTCTAGCCAATTCTTAGGCCCTAGAAGATATTCAGAGACCTTCAGGCATTGCTCCTGAAGTCATCATCAAAAGACCAATGGTTACTGTGCCACCCATTCCGGGCAATTTAGATTGTAGAGCTAAGCCATTTCACTCTTAGCTCTATTTCGACATGGAGGCTATGCGACAGTAGCCGAACATTAGTGATTCATTTTGATTACTCTAGAGGTACCATCTCGAGTGTTTGATGACTCCTAGAGAATTTTTCTACCCTAGAGTAGCAATGGATTTCTATCAGTCCATGACTACTCAAGGCGTCCAGAGTTCCACAGCCATTTGTTTCAGCATAGACGAACGTCAGGGTATCTTAGAGGCTAGGCATATTACTGAGGCTCTCCATATTTCATTTCAGCCAGAGGATCCAAAGCAGTTCAGACAGTGGACATCTACATCTCAGCGAAAAATGGTCTGCATTCTATCACGAGGGACTTTTGGAGATACATGCCTGCTACGTAAGGAGCTTCCATCTGGGATGCTCCTAGTAGATGTATTGTTGAGGTCCAACATTTTCCCTCTTTAGCATTCAGTGCAGAGGTGAGGACCTATTTTGGATGCATTATACAGGATATCTATGGGTTTCTATTTTGGGCCACACCATCTGAGCATGGTCATTCTCCTATACTTCGAGGAGAAAGTTCATAGGAAGAAGCTACAACAAGCTGACGCGATTCCATTACTATTTTTGAGGCTACTATACCATAAAATAGAGCATATGGGCTACCCTACTGAGCCCCATCTCAAGCGCCGCCACCATTGCCGAGAGCATTTCACTCTCGACCAATGGACATAGCTAGCAGAGAGGAATTCAGTAGAATCAGCACCTGAAGCAGCCCCACCCAGGCCAGTACCTCCAATACCAGCATAGCCTGACCAGGCACAGTGGGACGAGCATCCCGTAAGTCTATCCCATCCACCCTTGCTCCAGTCGGGTCATTTAATAAAAAACATTTATAAAACCTATGACCTCATACTAGCGTAGCAAGGCTACTATAGTATAGTGGCTCTAGGGTCGAACTCTGGGATGGGTTTTCATTCTACCAGTGATATACTCAAGATTAGAAATTGAATTTAATGATTTCCTTTACAAAAAACTTAAAGTTTAAAAGAAAATAAAATTTGTTTTGAAAGTGTTTGAAACTAAATTAACATAAACTAATTAAAAATGGAAGAAAGAAAGTCTCCCGGAGCTAAGGATTGCTAGGATCAAGTTCAGAATGCAAAGTGGAAAATTCCAGATTTTTCTCCTTGCATTGGGGATTTAACCTATAGTTATTTCCCGAACCGGTATAGGTTTAACAATGAAGATTTAATCCATAAAAAGTCAATAGAAATGGTGGTCAAGGTCCATTAATGGCTTTAGACACTATGGGTCTTCACCTTGAACCACTTTCCAATGGCTCGTACATGATAACTAATGGACTGATATGGATCTAGCGAAAAGCATCCACAGAGACCTGAAGCTTACCATGTATTGGCCATTCAAAGTGATTCTAAGGGATTTAAAGCAAAACTTTGGATTTAAAAGCCATTTATGAACTCCAACTACCTGTATTTAATGCACGAGAGTTTTCCACCTTTGCATCTGGACTTTTCACCTAGCTTCCTTCACTTCAAGAAACCAAACGTTTAGCCTCTCATCCTCTGAGAAAACATCTTCAGAGGCTGTTTGGCTTCCAAGAAAAAGAAAATAGTAGAGAGAAAAGGGAAAATAAGAGAGCTCTGTATTTCACTAAGTGTAAAACATAACACATATGATAGCTGTCTTCGAGAGGTGATTTCCACCCCTTATATAGTCTTTACAAAAGCAAAGCTTGTGATTGGCTTGTTACAAGGATAAGAAAGGAAATTACATCAAAAAATACATAAGAAAATATCTAAAGTGGAGTCGGCAAAAATAGAGGAAAATTCACACCACGCATGGGCTGTGCGAATTTGGAAGGGGGTGTGCGAGTTTCGCACACCATTCGCACAAGCTGAAGGTGTTGTGTGAATTTCGCACAAGCCTGGAGTAGTTGTCTTCCGAAGGCCATATCTTCCTCATTTCAGCTCCAAATCGTACACGGTTTGAAGCGTTGGATTCTTGACTTCCGGAGCTTTGAAATGGTATATAGCATGTAAAAAATGGACTTCGGAAAGTGCTCCAAAAGTACAAAATAAGACTACAGCTGCTGTCCTTTATTTTCCTCTTTGCTTCTCTTTGCTTCTCTCCTTTGGTTGGCTTGTCTTAATGATCCAAAAAGCTGTCAAAACACTAAAACTAGCCACAAATATGATTAGAAGTCATTGCTAGGTCTTTAACATGCCAATTGGAATAAAGATGGAGAATTACTACACAAAAGTGCTTAAAACATAATGACTTAAAGGTGTAAAATAACACTTTTTGGGTAGTAATCACTGCACCATCTATGCCTCAGGCCGCCTCTACTGATCCTCCAGCTATACCACCTATTCCACCAGTTGTACCTCCTCAATGACAGGACTTTATCACCATTTATGGCTCAGAGTTTTATGGCATGGTATTATTATTCAAAACACTCAACGCCATGCACAACGCACTATTCCGGAAGATGAGAGACATCCGAGCTCAGCAAGATCGATATTCTATTATTCTTGACCAGTATACTGCTATCCTTAGTTAGATACAGCAGCATTTGGGCCTTGCACCACCTCAGACTGATATTCCTGGACCATCAGAGCCAAGAGATCTAGCTGAGGAGACGATTCCACCTGAGGAGACCATCATAGCTGATGTCTCACCTCAGGCCACTCACGAGACAGCCCTAGAGCCATCATGTCGACCAAAGAGCCCCACTCCTTGATCATTTCTTTATATTGTATTTACTTAGTATATTAGTTGATATTATATATTCTGGGATTGGATGTATTACATGATCATTTCATTGTACTTTCTCAGAGTAATATATACATATCATTTTTGTTTATAATTGGAATTCTCTTTTCTATCTCCTTTACTCATTAATCTTTTGTTTTTTTTAATCATGTGGTTTCTCCTATACGACTCAGACTCCATGTCACTTAGGAAGTACCACTTCCTCCCTTTATTTATAATCGTTCTTGCCACATTGAGGACAATGTTGATCTTGGTTGGGGGGAGAGTAAAGGAAGGAAGTTGTTAATGATGCTAAGTTACCTTGTTAATTTAGTACTTTTTGCTTAGTTTTTTTTTAAAAAAATCTTAATTTTAAAAGTTTTACTCTACTCTACATGGTTATTAAGGAAAAATTCTCAGAATGAAATGAGAGAAATTGAATTCTTGCCTTTTTATTTGAATAGTAGAGTCATATTATGCTTATTGAGGTTGATGAATTATGGAAACTCCTATTGAATTCAACCTTATTTCTTCCACTTTAATCTTACCACACACTGTGCACTTTAGATTCCAATTATAAGATGATACACTATCTCACCTCTTGAACTTAGGAAAATTTAGACTTGGTACCTTTAACCTTGTTTTAAAATAGTGTTGGGACACCTTATAAAAGGCTAATCAGCCTTGAAAAAAAAAAAAAAAAAAAAAAAGAATAAAGTATTTTGCTTGCTTTGAAACCTAAGCAAGGTTCGAGGGGTATATGGTGAAAATATTTAAAACCCGGTGCCCTAAGCCTTAATTGGTTGGGAGTCATCGACCTCAATGCTCGTTACAAGGGTGAATAGGTGAAGTTTAACGTATTGTAGGTGATTGGGTATTGAATTTCAATCTAAAAAATCCGGGGTAAAATCTAAGGAGTTAGTGGTCGAAAGATCCTTAAAGCTTGATGCCCTAAACCTTGATTGGTTGGGAGTCATCGATGGACCCCCATTACATGGACACTTTAGAAAATAATACCTTTAGCATTGCTGATTGTGTGCCTAGCTGGTGTACCTTGAGTTTGGTACTCAAACAGGAGTAATCAACAAAATTTATAACCTATATCACCATGCACTAGGATAGCCTTAGCTAATATAGCATAATGGCTCTAGGATCGTTCACTAGGAAGGGTTTTCAACTTACAACTCATACCTATTCAAAGTTGAATTGGTGTTTTTTCATTTCAAGGTTAGCTTCAAAAGAAAACATAAACTTTAGTTTAAAAATGATTTGTTTTAAGCTAACTAAAAAGAAAGTAATGGGAATTACTTATGAAGAAAAGCATTCCTTGGAGGTTTAGGTTCACTGGGGTCAGGCTCCTCATAGAAAAACAGAGCTTCGGTCACTTGAATCTTTTCCTCACATTAGAGACATAACATCTAGTTAATTCTCTAATCGGTGTTGTACAGATGTTTCCCTTAATGGATTTCAGCACTAATTCCCTCTCACTGATGCATCTTGCAATGACTCATGCCTGTCACCTAGCCTTCACCATTCAAGGTGATCATTAACCTTGGACTTTCCTTCTCAAGCTTGCAAGAGATAACTAATGGATGTCTCCTTAGAGTCCAAAAGATTACCAAGTGTTGGCAATTCTAGAAAATCCTACCTTCAAGGCACCTCCCAAAGGCTCACAAGAGGTAAACTAGTGTATCTCAATGGACAAAGATCACTTGCCTTACCAAGTGTTGGCCCAGGTGAATTAAAGGCATTTTAAGTTAACTAAAAACATAAAAACCATCAACGGGTCATACTTTCTCTTCATTAACAGCTAAAACAACAAAACCACCAATTCTTGCATTCGGGGCCTTACCCGACCACCTTAGCTCCAAGGAACAAAAATCCTAGCCACTCATTCTCTAAGGAAACATCCTTAGAGCTTGTTTGGCTAGTAAGAAAAATAAATACAATCAAAACGAGAAGGTAAGGCAGAGCAAAGCTTTGTATTTTACTTCCTTTTAAAAATAAAGAAGAAGTTGTCTCTGAGAACAATCTCCCGAGATATATGTAATGGAAATTACAAAACAATATATATGAGGTTCTTCACCCTTTGTTCTTACTTAATAACTAAGGAATCCTATAATTGGTGGATTACAAGGAGAGAATGGGGATTTAGACATCAAATATCTGAAGCAAAAAATCTAAAAATGTCAGTCGCAAATATTTGGAAGCACTCAAGAGGATTTCGTAGGCGTGCAAGATGGCTGCAAAATTTCACAACCTAAAGGACACCATTTCGCAGCCAAAGGCTGATTTCGTAGCCTTCCTCTTGTGATTTCGTAGCCAAAGGCTGATTTTGCAGCCTGCGAAATTGGCCTTCAGCTTGGTGTGATCGGCTTCCAATGGCTTTAACTTCTTCATTTCAACTCCGAATCATGTACCATTTGAAGCATTGGATTGTAGACTCCCCGAGCTTCGAAACGACATATAGTATGCATAAATTGAGCTCCAGAAAGTGCTCCAAAAGTGTCCAACAGTTACTATCCTCTTGAATTCTTCATGTTAGATTTCTCTCTTTGCTTTCCCTCCTTGCATTCATGATTTGCTTATGGAAAAGGACTATAAAGCTTCAAATCTTAGGTTCTTCATGTTAATGAGCTTCCAATTGCTTTGCCATGGATTCCATAGAACTCTCCTCAATCTTGGATTGCCTTGGTGATCAAATTACTATCAAAAACACCAAAACTTACACAATTTGATTAGAAATGATTGCAAAGGTACTTAATATGCTAATTGAGTTAAAAGGTAATAATTACTACTCAAAATTGTTTAAAAGAGTTAATTACAAGCTATCAAATAGAACTTTTTGTGTAGTGATCACTCCCCCCAACCGACATATTGCTAGTCCCTTAGCAATAAAGGAGAGAAAAAGTAAACTAAATAGTAATATACTTTACAAGATCATGCTGATCACTTCAAAAAATTTTAAGTGGCATGATGATCAAACTCTCACATGGGACATTAAAGAAATATAAAACTCAAATTTCAACAAGAGTTATCAAATACTTTGCCTAATCACAATTCATAAAGAGAATGCATTATGCAAATTGAAACTTTAAAATCATTTCCACTTCCAAAGGACCAAAACTTACTCTTCCACAAAAATCTAAGTGTTAGTTCATAGTTTCCGAATATAGCATGTTGAACTAATCTCTCCCCCCAACTTAGTTCTTTTTCAACACTTAGCAAACTGACCAAATTCAATAGGCTAAGAACGCACCCTTTTGTTTCACAATTTTTTTTTTTCATGTAGGAGTACAAGGCTTAAAGGTATTCTTTTCTAAATTGTCCCTGTAACGGGGGTCCATCGATGACTCCTAACCACTTAAGGTTTAAGGCATCGAGCTTTAAGGATCTTTCAACCACTAACTCCTCAGATTTTACCCCGGACTTTTGAGAATGAAATTTGAATACCCAAGCACCTACGGCATGTTAAACTCCACCTATTCACCCTTGTAACGAGCATTGAGGTCAGTGACTCCCAACCAATTAAGGCTTAGGGCACCAGGTTTTAAAGATTTTCACCATATACCCCTCAGACTTTGCTCGGGTTTCAAGGCAAGCAAACATTTTTCTTTCTTTCTTTTTTTCTTTTTCCAAGGACTCATTAGCCTTTTATAAGGTGTCCCAACACTATTAAAATAAGGTCAAAGGTACCAAGTCTAAATTTTCCTAAGTCAAGAGGGAAATAGTTTTTCATCTTATACTTGGAACCTATTGTGCACAGTGTGTGAATAGCTTAAAGTGGAAGAACTAAGCTTGCATTCAACAGAAGTTTCAACAATTCATCAGCTTTAGTAAGAATAATACAAACTCTAAGTCAAGTGAAAAACAAAAATTCAATTTCTCTCATTTCATTTTGATAATTTTTTCTTAATAACCATGGAGAGTAGAGAATAAAAACTTCAAAAAAATTTAAAATTAAGCAAAAAACAGCTAAATTACCAAAATAACTTGGCATTTAAAGTAAAAAACTTCCTTCTAGCAAGGACATCAGCAGGTTCAGACAACCCTTCTTCAAGATCCTCAAGACTTTCATTCAACTCGTCTTGCATATTCTGATCACAATGCTCCTCCACGAGAGTGTCAATAATGCATACCTCTTCTAGACCTTCTTCTTCTTCCGGAGTAATTAGCTCAAGTGTCATGTTGCCAAAAATGAGTTGCATAAGTCCATTCCTACAATTTATACTTGCATTTGAAGTAGCAAGAAATGGCCTTCCAAGGATGATAAGAACATAATTAGCTTCCTTAACTAAAGGATCAATATCAAGAACAACAAAATCTACTGGATAGTAGAAATTATCAACTTGAACTAAAACATCCTCAATTATCCCCCTTGGAATTTTCACTGACCTATCAGCTAAAGATAGGGTGATTGATGTTGGCTTTAATTCACCAAGTCCCAATTGCTTATAAACAGAGTATGGTAGCAAATTCACACTTGCTCCCAAATCTAACAAAGCTTTTTCCACTACCTTTCCTCCAATCATGACTGAAATGGTAGGACATCCCGGATCTTTGTACTTCAAAGGAGATTTACATTGTATGATGACACTCACTTGCTCGGTCAAGAAGGCTTTCTTATTCACATTCAACCCTCTTTTGATAGTACACAGGTCCTTTAGGAACTTTGCATATGATGGAACTTGCTTGATCATATCCAACAATGGAATGTTGACCTTCACTTGCCTCAATACTTCAAGGATTTTTTATGCATTTTTTATCCCCTTTTTCCCATACAAAACTTGAGGAAAAGGTGGAGATGTGCGTTTCTTCATCAATTCTTCCTTAATAAGCTCTTTCTCCGGATTTGCATTCACTATTGAATCATGGTCCTTCTTCCCTTCACTGATATCTTTCTTCTTTCCTTTCATTTCCTCCCTCTTCTTTGTCTCTTCTTCTTCCTTCTCTTCAACATATAGCTTGGGTGTTGGTGACTCAACCTTTTTACCACTCCTTAGAGTGATCAAGGCTTTAACATCTCTCACCTGTGAAGCTTCTCCCTCATGAGTTTCCACTTCGTGGGTACCCTTGGGGTTTTGGTGAGGTTGAGAAGGAAATCTACCCTTCTCTTGCACTGTGTTCAAATTAGTGAGCCTTGAGATTGAGTATTGGATATTATCTATATTCTGAGATAAGTCATTTTGCATCCCATCCATCATTTTATTCAAAGTATTCTCTACACTGTCAATTCTTTGACTGAGTTGAGAGTTGATGGATTTTTGTTCTACAACAAAATCCCCCACAACCTTGCTGAGTGATTTGTTAAATCCAGTCAGGTGTTTTAATAAAAAATATTTATAAATCCTATGACCTCATACTAGCGTAGCAAAGCTACTATAGTATAGCAACTCTAGGGTTGAACTCTGGGATGAGTTTTCATTCTACCAGTGATAAATTCAAGATTAGAAATTGAATTTGATGATTTCCTTTTTCAAAAACTTAGAGTTTAAAAGAAAATAAAATTTGTTTTGAAAGTGGTGTTTGAAACTAAAATGATATAGAACTAGGTAAAAATGGAAGAAAGAAAGTCTCCCGGAGCTAAGGGTTGCTAGGATCAAGTTCAGAATGTAAAGTGGAAATTTTGGATTTTTCTTCTCGTATTGGGGACAACAACATAAAGGATGGTTGTTTCCCGAATCGGTATAGGTTTAATAATGAAGATTTAATCCATAATAAGTCAATAGAAATGGTAGTCAAGTTCCATTAATGGCTTTAGACACTATGGGTCTTCACCTTGAGCCACTTTCCAATGGCTCGTACATGATAACTAATGGTATGATGTGGATCTAGCAATAAGTATCCATAAAGACCTAAAGCTTACCATGTATTGGCCATTCAAAGTGGTTCTAAGGGATTTAAAGCAAAACTTTAGATTTAAAAGCCATTTATGAACTCCAACTACCTGTATTTAATGCATGAGAGTTTTCCACTTTTGCATCTGGACTTTTCACCTAGCTTCCTTCACTCCAAGAAACCAAAGGCTTAGCCTCTCATCCTCTGGGAAAACATCCTCAGAGGTTGTTTGGCTTCTAAGAAAAAGAAAATAGTAGAGAGAAAAGGAAAGCAAAGAGAGCCTTGTATTTTACTAAGTGTAAAACATAACATATGTTAGTGTGTTTCGAGAGATGATTTCCACCCCTCTTATAGTCTTTACAAAGCAAAGCCTGTGATTGGCTAATTACAGGGATAACAAAGGAATTTACATCAAAAAATACAAAATAAAAGATCTCATGTGGAGTCGGTAGAACAGAGGAGATTTTGCACCAAAGACGCATGGGCTGGTGCTAAATTCGCACTTGCATGGGCTGCTGTGCAAAATTCGCACTTGCTTGGGCTGCTGTGCGAAATTCGCACATGCTTGGTTGGTGGTGCGAAATTCGCACATGCTTGGTTGGTGGTGCGAAATTCGCACATGCTTGGTGCAGTTGTCTTCCGAAGGCCATATCTTCCTCATTTCAGCTTCAAATCATACACGGTTTGAAGCATTAGATTTTTGACTTCCTGATCTTTGAAATGGTATATAGCATGTAGAAAATGAACTTTGGTAAGTGGTCCAAAGTGTGAAGGAAGACTGCAGCTGCAGCCCTCTGTTTTCTTCACTCTGTTTTCCTATGTTTTTCCTCTGTTTTTCCTCTTTGCTTCTCTTGGTTACTTGGCTTGTCTTAATGATCCAAAAAGCTTTCAAAACACTAAAACTAGCCACAAATATGATTAGAAGTCATTGCTAGGTCCTTAACATGCCAATTGGAATAAAGATGGAGAACTACTACACAAAAGTGCTTAAAACATAATGAATTAAAGGCGCAAAATAGCACTTTTTGGGTAGTAATCACTGAGATTCACTATTGCTTGTTCAAGACTTGAAGCTTGTTGGGATGGCTGAGATGGTTGAGCAGGCTGTTTGTACTGAGGTGCTCTTGGCTTCCATGAAAAATTTGGATGATTCGTCCAACTTGAGTTGTAAGTATTGCCATACGAAACATTGCTATTGGGCTTAAATTGTCCAATGACATTTGCTTGTTCTCCAAACATTTCTCTAGCTACTGGAATTGTAGGGCACTCCTCCACCAAGTGTTCATAAGATTGACAAATAGAACATGGATTTACTTGCACTGGTGTTTCAGCAACAGCTTGCACTTCATGCATCTTTTTCAGTTCTAGCTCCTCCACTCTTCTTGTCATAGCTGCAAATTTTGCTTTCATATCAACATCTTCATTCAAGGTGTACATCCCAGCCTTAGCATGAAGAGCATTTGGTTGAGACTTCATCTTTCCCACTTCTCCTCTGTGCGGTTCATCCCATCCCCTTGAGACTTCAGCTACATAACTCAAGAAATCCATAGCTTCCTCATGATTCTTACTCATGAAATCCCCTCCACACATTGTTTCGAGGAGTTGCTTCATTGAGGAAGACATCCCATCATAGAAATAACTCACCAACAACCATGTATCAAAGCCATGGTGAGGACAAGCATGAATGGCTTCCATGTATCTTTCCCAACACTCATAGAATTTCTCATTCTTTTTAGTTGAGAAGTTTGAAATTTGCCTTTTCAAGCTATTTGTTCTGTGAGTAGGAAAAAACTTCTTGAGGAATTCAGCTTGTAAATCAGTCCAAGTACGGATACTCCTTGGCCTTAAAGAATTAAGCCAAATCTTGGCCTTATCCCTTAAAGTAAAAGGAAATAATTTAAGCCTCATCAGGTCGATTGAAGCTCCTCCCTCTCGGAATGTATTACAAACGTCTTCAAATTCCTTGATATGGGCATAAGGATTCTCACTTTCCATTCCATGGAAAGTTGGCAGAAGTGGCACAATATGGGGTCTGATCACTAGCTGTTTTGTAGGGGGCACTATACATGATGGTGCACTCATACGAGGTGGATGCAAGGTCCCTCATTGATCTAAATTCATTGGGATTGTCCTAGTGACCATGGTGACTATGCTGATCCTCAGGTGTAGTTTCCATGATGTTCAAGATTACTTCCAACTCCTTGTTATGAGGTGTTTCAAGTTTAACAAGCCTTCCTCCACAATCTCGTATCCACTTTGGCATACACAACTAGTATCGATTGTAACAAAGAAAAAAAACAAAAATAGAGGAAAACAAAAACAAAACTACTAAAAAGAGTTCGATTAACTAAAACTAAATTAAAAGCTATGCTATAATATAAACAAGTAAAAGAAACAACTAAAAGAGTTAGTAAAATAAAGGAAAATTCACCAAACTTGTGATGAAAACCACAAGTACCCTAAAATAATATCACTATGAAGTTGGCACCTTCCCCGGCAGCGGCGCCATTTGATTCGTTCCTAATTGGTGTCTCAGCTGATTCATGTCCAGCTAGTGCTCCTTGACTGAGGGAGTGATCAACAAAATTTATAACCTATATCACCATGCATTAGGATAGCTTTAGCTAATATAGCATAGTGGCTCTAGGATCGTTCACTGGGAAGGGTTTTCAACTCACAACTGATACCAATTCAATGTTAAATTGGTGGTTTTTCATTTCAAGGTTAGCTTAAGAAATAAAACACAAGCTTTGTTTAAATGAGGTTTTGTTTAAAAGTAACTAAAAAGAAAGTAATGGAAATTACTTATGAAGAAAAACATTCCTTGGAGGTTTGGGTTCACAGGGGAGGTTCCTTATGCAAAAACAGAGCTCCGATCATTTGGTTGATTTCCTCGCATTAGAGAATTAACATATAGTCAATTCTCTAACCGGTGTTGTACAGATGTATCCTTTAAATGGATTTCAGCTCTAATTCCCTTTCACTGATGCAACTTGCAATGACTCGTGCCTCTCACCTAGCATTTGCCATTCAAGGTGATCTTTAACTTTGGACTTCCCTTCTCAAGCTCGCAAGAGATAACTAATGGATGTCTCCTTGGAGTTCAAAAGCTTACCAAGTGTTGGCAATTCTAGAAAATCCTACCTTCAAGTCACTTCCCAAAAGCTCGCAAGAGGAAAACTAGTGCATCTCCATGGACGGAGATCACTTGCCTTACCAAGTGTTGGCTCAAGTGAATTGAAGGTGTTTTAAGTTAACTAAAAACATAGAAATCATTAAAGGATCACACTTTCTCTTCTTTAATGGCTGAAACCACAAAGCTATAAATTCTTGCACTTGGAACCTTTCCCGACAACCTTAGGTCCAAGGAACTAAACTTCTAGCCACTCATTCTCTGAGGAAACTTCCTCAGAGCTTGTTTGGCTGGAAAGAAAACTAACAAGAAAACAAATATATGAAGGAAAAATAGAGCAAGTGCTTTGTAAAATATATTTCTTCCTTCTGCCGATTACATAATAATTATCATTGTAAAGAAAATTAGAAACTATATATATGAGGTTATTCACCCTTTGTTCTTACTTAAAGACCAAGGAATCCTATGATAGGTAGGTTACAAGGAGACTTTGGGGATTTAGACAACAAATATCTAAAGCAAAATATCTCAAGATGTCAGTCGAAAATATCAGGAAGCTTCAGGAGAACACCGCGACACTGTATACTGAGAGAAAAACTCTCCGGGTAAGCGCTATTAGAGGATCCGGATATGTCTGTCCGGAGAAGTTGAAATGTCCTCCTCTCCCATCCGGATGTCAAGCGCCAGATGTGAAATGTCGGCAAACGGAATTCCGGATGTGAAATATTCGGAGAAGGTGGAATGTCGGCCGGATAGAATTCCTACCCGGGTGGAATGAGCTATCCCGCAAGGGGGACCGTCTGTGTGTGCAAGGTGTAGGGACCCCTCCCCTTGATGACATGGAGCGTGCAAGGCTATCCGGATCAACTCCATCCAGATTCCCCAAGAGGTCATGTGGCGCGCTCCCCTATCCGGATACCCTCAGGGAGAAGCACACAGCACTCGTAAACATCACATCCGGACGATAACATATCCTATTCGGATATGTTGTCCGGATCATTGACTAAAGTGAGCAAGCCTTGCTACGTCATTCTGACAGCCTGCCACAGACCATGTTCCACTGCCATTCGATGGTGTGTCTGAACGCCCGCCGCCATCCGATGGTGTGTCCGGATGCCTTGTCCGGACATCTTTTACTCCTTGCATTCCGGATTTGCTTATGGAAAAGGACTTCAAAGCTTCGGTTCTTCATGTTTCTGAGCTTTCCATTGCTTTGCCATGGATTCCAAAGAACTCTGCTCAATCATGGATTGCTTTGGTGATCAAAAAGCTATCAAAACACCAAAACTTAACACAATTTGATTATAATTGATTGCAAGGGTCCTTAATATGTTAATTGGGTTAAAAGGTGATAACTACTACTCAAAAGTGTTTATAAGAGTTAATTACAAGCTATGAAATAACACTTTTTGAGTAGTAATCAATCCACAACCCTTAGTTGTTCATATAATCTTAAGACCAGTGCTCATGACATAAAGTAGTTAATCTCATCCACAATGCTATGTTGTTTATAGCATTTAGAGCCATGGTCTCATGACCAAGAATCGTTCATATCACACTTAGCTTGAGTTGTTCATAGCTTCTAGAGGCTTGAGTCATGAGATTCCAAGTTGTTCATATCATCCACAAATTGAAGTTGTTCATAGCTTCTAAAGGCTTGAGCTCATGACCCAAAGTTGTTCATTTCATTCATAGCCTTGTGCTATTCGTAGAATCTATAGGCTTTTATTCATGACTTAGAATCGTTCATATCATCCACAACCCTAAGCTCTTCATAGCATCACAACCTAGACTCATGTATATCATCCACAACCCTGTGTTGTTCACAACATTTAAAGCCCTAAGCTCATGACCCGATGTCGTTCATGTCATCCATAGCCTTTAGCAGTTCATAGCATCTAAAGCCTTGAGTTCACGACCCGGAGTAGCTCATATCATCCACAACCTTGAGTTGTTCATAGCATCTAGAGTTGTGAGCTCACGACATAGAGTCCTTCATGTCATCCACAAACCTGAGGAATTCATAGCATCTAGAACCTTGAGTTCGCAGCCTAGAGTAGCTCATATAATCCATAGCCTTGACTTGTTCATATCATCTAAAGTCGTGAGCTCATGACCTAGAGTCATTCATGTCAACCACAAACCTAAGTTATTCATAGTATGTAGAGCCCTGAGCTCACAACTAAGAGTCATTCATGTCATCCACACCCTTGAGCTATTCAAAGCATCTAAAATGTTAAGCTCACGACCTGGAGTTGTTCATGTCAACCACAACCCTGAGTTATTCGTAGCATTTAAAGCCTTAAGCTCACTACCCAGAGTGATTACTACCAAAAAGTGCTATTTTATAGACCTAATTATAAGGGTTTTAAGCACCTTTGAGTAGTAATCATATTCATTTAACCTAATTAATTCATTAAGCTCCTTAGTAATTAGTTCTAACCATTTTTAGTGGCAAGTTTACATGTTTTTCATCAGCTTATGAATCAATTCAAGCATGTCAATTGATGGATGAGCTACTTGGGTGAGTTAAGCAAGGATTTTGGACATTTACAGGCTTGAATTTCAAGTGGAAACGCGAGTACAAGCAATGGGAACACCATTTCTCAAGGGGAGGCAATTCACTTGCCAAATGACCAATTTTGCAAGGTGAATTTCACCTTGCCAAAATTTCATTAGTTATCTCCTACGAGCCATTGTATTGCAAGTCAAGGAGATGACCTATACCAATAAAAGAATAGTTATGAGGTTCAGCTACCCTTTTTGTAAATTTTCAAGGACTAAAACTCAGTTGTTAAACTCATACCGGTTTGGGAAGTAAGCATCACCTTAGTTGCTTCCCCAACTCGAGGTGAAAAGTCCCAAAATCTCCATTTTTACACAGTGAGTTAAGCATGGCTATCCAAAGCTTTGAGAAACTTATTTTTCCATCTTTTAACCTATTTTCATGTTAGTTTAGTTTACAACACCTTCATCTTTTTATGTTTTCATCTTAACCTAATTTTTATTAAGAAAAGTTCACTCCATCCTCCGAACTTCACTAGTTAAAGTAAAAACCCTTCCTAGTGTTCGATCCTATAGCCACTATGCTATAGTAGCTTTGCTACTTTAGTGTAAGGACCTTAGGTATAAATTTTGTTGATGCCCTTCCATGCCAAGCTACCAAGAGTCAGGTTATCAAATGGCGCCGCTACCGGGGAAGGTGCTACTTCACTCTGAATACATCAGCCGGAGGTAACTTGTGAGACTTCTCATGAGTGAGGTGAATTCTATCTCATTTTCCATTTACTAACTTTTTATTTTAGTTTTAGAACATTTTTAACTTAGTTTAGATAAGTTTCTTTTAGCTTTTAACTTTCATTTTTAGTTTATTTTTCATACTCGGTTTTTCCTTCCGCATGCTCTCTTTTTTCTTTTTCTTTTTCTTTGTTTTGTTTATTTGTTTTGTTCTAGCTGAATCCGTGCATGCCCTATTGGATTAGAGACCAAGAGGGAAGGTTAGTGCAGCTAGAGACTCCACGAGCTACTGAATTAGAGATTATTTTGGAAGTCATGGAGAATCAGCCAGAGGATCAACATTCACAACACGGGCAGGAGAATGATCCGAACTTATATAGGTCCATGAGGGACATGATGCACCCTCCGAGGATGAGTGCACCATCTTGCATCATTCCTCATATAGAGCAATTGATTATCAGGCCACACATCGTGCCTCTGCTTCCTACTTTCCATGGGATGGAAAGTGAAAATCCATATGCGCGCATAAAGGAATTCGAAGATGTGTGCAATACTTTTCAAGAAGGGGGAACAGCTATTGAGCTTATGAGGTTGAAGCTCTTTCCATTCACATTAAAGGACAAAGCCAAGATATGGCTCAATTCCTTGAGGCCGAGAAGCATAAGAACATGGACAGAACTTCAAGCTAATTTTTTAAAGAAGTTTTTCCCTACTCATAGAACAAATGGATTGAAGAGACAAATCTCCAACTTCTCAGCACGTGAGAATGAAAAACTTTATGAATGCTGGGAGAGGTATATGGATGCCATCAATGCATGTCCTCACCACGGCTTTGATACATGGCTTTTGGTGAGCTATTTTTATGATGGCATGTCATCTTCAATAAAGCAGATATTGGAGACATTGTGTGGGGGTGATTTCATGAGCAAGAACCCTGAGGAGGCTATGGATTTCCTAAGTTATGTCTCAGAGGTTTCCCGTGGATGGGATGAGCCCAATAACAGAGAAATGGGGAAGAGGCCAGTTCAGCAAATGTCAAGAGGGGAGATGTACAATCTGAGTGAAGACATGAAGATGAAAGCCAAGGTAGCTGCCATGGCTAGAAAAATAGAGGAAATGGAGTTGAGAAAAGTTCACGAAGTCTAAGCTATTTCAGAACCTCAACAACAAGTCAATCCTTGCTCCATCTGTCAGTCATTTGAACATATGGTGGAAGAATGTCCCACCATTCCAGCAGTAAGAGAAATGTTCGGTGAACAAGCTAACCTGATTGGCCAATGGAAGCCAAATTCAAATGCTCCCTATGGCAACACGTACAACTCTAGCTGGAGGAACCACCCAAACTTTGCATGGAAGCCAAGGCCAAACCCATATCAGTCACCAGCCCAATCAAGCCAACAGAGTCAAGGTCAATCCTCAGTTGAGCAAGCACTCATAAGCCTTAGCAAGGTTATGAGTGACTTTGTGAGTGAGCAAAAATGCATCAACTCTCAACTAAATCAGAAGATTGACAACGTAGAGAGTACATTGAACAAGAAGGTAGATGGAATGCATAATGAGTTGTCTCAGAAAATTGACAACATCCAATATTCCATCTCAAGGCTCACAAATTTGAACACTGTCAATGAGAAAGGAAAGTTTCCCTCTCAGCCTCACCAAAATCCTAAGGGGATACATGAAGTGGAATCCAAAGATGAGGATTCTTCAAAGGTGAGGGACGTGCAAGCTATTATCACTTTGAGAAGTGGTAAGGAAGTGCATCAATCGGAGCATGATCAGAGGAAAGCCAAAGAAGACAAGGCCGATAGAAAAGAAGAAAAGAAGAAAGAAAAAAAGGGAAAGGAAGTTCAGATGAAAGAAACATCATTCCTAGCATGGATGAGGAACCTCAAATTCTTTTAAAGGAAGGCATGATGAAGAAGCACATGCCTCCTCCATTTCCTCAAGCCTTGCGTGGGAAGAAACCGATCAAGAATGCTTCTGAGATTCTTGATGTGCTAAGACAAGTGAAGGTGAATATTCCTTTACTTGATATGATCAAGCAAGTACCCACATATGCAAAGTTTTTAAAGGACTTGTGCACTGTGAAAAAAGGACTCAATGTCACAAAGTAAGCCTTCCTAACCGAGCAAGTGAGTGCTATAATCCAATGCAAGTCTCCAATCAAGTACAAAGATCTGGGGTGTCCTACAATCTCAGTCAATATTGGAGGAACCCAAGTGGAGAAGGCATTGCTTGATTTGGGGGCAAGTGTTAACTTGCTTCCATACTCTGTATACAAGGAGCTGGGGTTGGGAGAACTCAAGCCAACATCGATCACCCTATCCTTAGTTGACCGATCAGTGAAAATCCCTAGGGGGGTAATAGAGGATGTATTGGTCCAAGTTGACAAATTCTACTATCCAGTAGATTTTGTGGTGCTTGATACGGATCCCATTGTCAAAGGGATCAACTATGTTCCAATCATCCTTGGAAGACCATTCCTTGCAACATCCAATGCAATCATCAATTGTAGGAATGGGGTCATGCAACTCACTTTTGGGAATATGACATTGGAATTCAACATCTTCCATCTATGTCAAAAGCACATCCATCCTGAAGAAGATGAGGGCCCAGAAGAAGTGTGTATGATAGATACCCTGGTGGAGGAGCATTGTAATCAAAGTATGCTTGATCAGTTTGAAGAGAATCCAGATGAAAGCCATGAAGATCTTGATGATGGGTTAGCTGAACCCATGGGAATGAATGTCGTTATGTCAAGTTGGAGACAAAAGCCAGTGATCCTCCCTTTGTTCAAGGATGAGGAAGAGATGAAAGAAGCTAAGGATGCAATCCTTAAGCTTGAATTGAAGACCCTTCCTGCCGAGTTGAAGTATGCTTACTTAGAGGAAGGCAATAAAGCCCCGGTGGTAATTTCTTCTTCTTTAACCGTTTCACAAGAGGACAATCTTCTAAGAATCCTTAGAAAGCACAAGAAGGCCATCGGATGGCAAATTTTTTATTTGAAGTGGATAAGCCCATTGATTTGCACGCACCATATTTATATGGAGGAGGGAGCTAAGCCAACTTGTCAGCCACAGAGGAGATTGAATCCTCATATGCAAGAGGTAGTAAGGGCTGAAGTGTTGAAGCTTCTTCAAGCGGGCATCATTTACCCCATTTTAGATAGCACTTGGGTGAGTCCAACCCAAGTTGTTCCAAAGAAGTCCGGGATAACCGTAGTCAAGGGGAAAAATGGAGATGAAGTGTCCACACGCCTCACAACTGGTTGGAGGGTGTGCATTGACTACAGGAAGCTGAACACAGTAACGAGAAAGGATCACTTCCCTTTACCTTTCATGGATCAAGTCCTTGAGAGAGTATCTAGGCATCCTTTTTATTGCTTCTTGGATGGGTATTCCGGGTATTTTCAAATAGAGATTGATGTGGAGCACCAGGAGAAGACTACCTTCACTTGTCCATTCGGCACCTATGCTTATAGGCGGATGCCTTTTGGATTATGCAACGCTCCTGTTACCTTCCAAAGATGCATGCTTAGCATCTTCAGTGACATGGTTGAACGAATCATGGAAGTCTTCATGGATGACATAACTGTGTATGGGACTTCTTTTGAGGATTGTTTGTCACATCTTGAAGATGTTTTGAAAAGATGCATAGAGAAAGACCTCGTACTCAATTGGGAGAAGTGCCATTTTATGGTAAATCAAGGTATTGTTCTTGGGCACGTAATCTCAAAGAAGGGTATAGAGTTAGATAGAGCTAAGGTGGAACTAATTGTGAAGTTGCCACCTCCCACCAATGTAAAAGGCATAAGGCAATTCCTTGGGCATGCCGGGTTCCATAGGAGGTTTATAAAGGATTTTTCCAAGATTGCCAAACCACTTTGTGAATTATTGGTGAAAGATGCCAAGTTTGAGTGGGATGATAAATGTCAAAGGAGTTTTGAGCTTCTTAAGCAATTCTTGACATCAGCGCCCATTGTGAGAGCACCAAATTGGGAGTTGCCATTTGAAGTGATGTGTGACTCAAGTGATTATGCCATTGGGGCTATTTTCGGACAAAGAGAAGATGGTAAACCTTATGTGATCTACTATGCAAGCAAGTCTTTGAATGATGCTCAAAGGAATTACTTGTTGTGGTGTATGCTTTGGACAAATTCAGAGCTTATTTGATAGGGTCTTCCATTGTGGTATTCACGGATCATTCAGATTTGAAGTATTTGCTAACCAAGCAAGATGCCAAGGCTAGGTTGATTAGGTGGATACTTTTGCTTCAAGAGTTCAACCTCCAGATCAAAGATAAGAAAGGTGTTGAGAATGTGGTAGCTGACCACTTGTCAAGGCTCAACATCGCTCATGACACCCATGGACTTCCCATAAATGATGATTTCCCTGAGGAATCCTTGATGCTTGTGGAGGAAGTGCCATGGTTTGCACACATTGCCAATTACTTGGTCACGGGAGAAATACCAAGTGAATGGAGCTCTCAGGACAAGAAGAATTTCTTTGCCAAGGTCCATGCATATTATTGGGAGGAGCCTTTTCTCTTCAAGTATTGTGCGGACCAAATTATAAGGAAGTGTGTGCCTGAACAAGAGAAGCATGGGATCCTATCTCATTGCCATGGGAATGCATGTGGAGGCCACTTTGCCTCTCAAAAGACGGTAATGAGAGTTCTTCAATCGGGCTTTTGGTGGCCCTCACTTTTTAAGGATGCCCATGAGGTAAGTAAAGGATGTGATAAGTGCCAAAGACTAGGCAAGCTTTCAAGGAGAAACATGATGCCTTTGAACCCCATCTTGATAGTGGATCCTTTTTATGTTTGGGGCATAGACTTCATGGGACCTTTCCCTATGTCTTTTGGCCACTCCTACATCTTGGTAGGAGTTGATTATGTTTCAAAGTGGGTTGAAGCTATACCCTGTAGAACCAATGATCACAAAGTGGTTCTCAAGTTCCTAAAAGAAAACATCTTCTTGAGGTTTGGAGTGCCTAAAGCAATCATCAGTGATGGAGGCACTCACTTTTGCAACAAGCCTTTTGAAGCTCTTTTGGCCAAGTACGGAATTAAGCATAAGGTAGCTACACCTTATCATCCTGAGATGAGTGCCCAAGTAGAGCTAGCCAACCAGGAAATTAAGAACATCTTGATGAAGGTGGTGAACACCAATAGGAAAGATTGGTCTGTTAAGCTCCTTGATTCCCTATGGGCGTATAGGACGGCTTATAAGACTATCTTTGGGATGTCACCGTACCATCTTGTTTATGGCAAAGCTTGCCATCTTCCCGTTGAGATTGAGTTCAAGGCATGGTGGGCCATTAAAAAGCTCAACATGGATTTAACTAAGGCTGGGCTAAAGAGGAGTTTGGATTTGAATGAGCTTGAGGAATTGAGAAATGATGCCTATCTCAACTCAAAAATAGCTAAGGAAAAGCTAAAGAGATGGCATGATTAGTTGGTGACCAAGAAAGAATTTTTCAAGGGACAAAGAGTCTTGCTATATGACTCTAAGCTTCAGCTATTTCCGGGAAAGCTCAAATCAAGGTGGGTAGGGCCTTTTGTCATCCACCAAGTGCACTCACATGGAGTAATTGAGTTACTCAACTCAAAAAGTGCAAAGACCTTCAAGGTAAATGGGCAAAGACTCAAGCCCTACATCGAGTCATTTTCCCGTGACAAGGAGGTACTCATCCTCCATGACCCATCACATCCTTGAGAAAGTGTGGTAAGTTGATGAGCTTAGCATGAAAAGCTAAGTGCTCATCTCTTTTTGTTTTAATTTTAGTATTACATTCTTGTTTACTTTGCATTTTTAATACTTTTGCACATATTTTGTTTAGGCTTTTTAGTTTTGATTTTTATTTTTTATGTTTTTAATGGAGCTTTGATGTCCAATAGTAGGTACGAAAGCTCACAAGCTCACAAATGTGGAGAGAAAGATGAAATAGGGGAGAAATATATCTAAGTCCAAGCTTAAAAGCCCATTTCGCAACTCAAAAAGTGAGTTGAGAAAATTTGGTAAGGTGAATTTCACCTTGTGAAATGCACATTTTGGCAAGATGCAATTTACAACCTCTCAGGATTGCACTTTCGCAAGGAGTAACCAGTGCGAAAATTTTCGCAAGTCATTTTTCACCTTGCGAAATTGTTTTCAAAGCAAATATCAAAATACAACGTCTCGGGATTGGTTTTTAAGGGGAGTAGCCAGTGCGAAAATTTGGCAAGGTGAATTTTCACCTTGCAAAAATTTTTCTTCATGCTTACCAAGGATTTGATTCTTTTTAAATTCATTTTCAAACTTCAATTTTGTAGTTTTAACACTCCTCAGTTCATCCCCGTACTTTGACAAATTTTCAAAAAAAAAATTCATAGCCAAAAACCCTTTTTAAAGCCTTCTCAACTTCATTTTTCATGCATAAAACACTATTCCCCTTGCATTTTCTCTCTAGGCCGTGTGCTTCATTGTTCCAAGGTGAGTAATTTTTCATTTTTCTCCATTTTTGGCTCCTTAAATTGCTTGTTTATGTCATTTCTATGTTTTAGGAACCATAACCATGCATTTTCATCCATTAAATCCATTTCAAAAATCCATTTTTTTCAAATCAAAGACCCACATGGCCGGCCACGATTTTATCTTTCAATATGTTTTAGGCTCCCAAACTTACTCCATTGCATTTAAAATCATGTTTCCATTAAAACCATACCCTTTTTCTGAATTTTAAATCGTTAAAAATGAAAATTCAAATTCAAAGTAAGCATTGGAGAAGAAGGTGAATAGTGCTTGTGAATAGTGCCGCATGAATAGTGCCCGTTGCCAAATTTAGCAACCACTATTCATGCCTTGCAAATTTTGCACTGGTTACCATTTCAACTGTATTTTTGACACTTTACCCCTGGGATGCTCTATTTTTCGTGCTTTTTAGTCTTATTTCAGTATTTATACCATGGCACGGACACGGGGGGCATCCTCTTCAGCTAGTCAGCGTGGGGCCCACTCATAGAGAGGTGGTCGTTCTACACCATCTCAGCCTGCCCAGACCCCAGTTCCCTCTACTCAGCACGGGTACGGGACCAGACGATCATCTGGGTCTTCTAGGGCACCATTGCCACCCCCTGTGAGCAGTCCTCCACCTAAGAGGACTAGGATTTCAGGACCAGGCGAGTCCTCCAAAGCCTCTCCATCACCTCCAGCATCTACTATCCCAGGCTCTTCACACCTATCAGAGGTCCTCAAGCGGCCTATGATAGCAGGGCCACCCCTCCCAGGCAACACGGATATCTGAGATAGGCCATTTCACGATGAGATCTGTATAGAGCATGAGACTCTCCGCCTATTACCAGAGCTAGAGGAGTCATACCGCCTTCTGCAAAGGTACCACATCGAGCCATTTATGACTCCTAGGTCCTTCTATTACCCTAGGGTAGTTTAGATTTCTACCAGACTATGACTACTAGAGGCGTCCAGGACCCCATAGCCATTCATTTTTTGATTGATGGCCAGCATGGTATTTCAGAGGCCCGAGATATAGCTGCCCCTATGCATTTTTCGCCTATTCCTGAGGACCTTGGTTCCTTCTGGCATTGGTCTCAGTATTCAGAGCCCGACATGGTGTCTACCTTATCAGGAGGTAGAGTCACTGGTAGGACCATTTTGAGGAGGGAGCTTCCTCCACGGATGTTACTTATAGATTTGGTGCTCCGCACCAATTTTCTTCCACTCCAGCATGTCGTCCAGAGGAGAGGTGCTATCCTAGATGCGCTTTACCGCATCTCTGAGGGATTCTACTTTGGACCCCACCATCTAGTCATGGCTGCTCTTACCTATTTTGAGGATAAGGTGCATAGGAAGCGCCTACGCAGAGCTGGTACTATTCCACTCTTATTTCCGAGGCTGATCTCTCAGGTCTTAGAGGATATGGGATACCCTTCTCAACCCCACCTAGAGCGTCGTCATCATTGTCGAGAGCTCTTTACCAGTGAGAGTTGGACCCATTTCTTAGACCGCTCACCCATGGACCAGGGTATTCCTAAACCATTAGCTCCAGTGCCTCCAGATTCTCCAGCAGCCTCAGCACCTACAGTACAGACATCACCAGAGCAGGACCCACATACCACAGAGCCTTCTTCTTCAGTACCTGCTCTAGTAACTTGATCACCAAAGCAATCCAAGATTGAGGAGAGTTATTTGAAATCCATGGAAAAGCAATGGAAAGCTTAGAAACATGAAGAACCGAAGTTTTGAAGTCCTTTGCCATAAGCAAATCCGGAATGCAAGGAGGGGAAGCAAAAAGAAATCTGCCATGAAGCATTCTAGATGACAGTCATGTCAACCACTTTTGGAGCACTTCCTGTAGTTCAATTTATGTATGCTATATGTCGTTTCGAAGCTCAGGAAGTAAAAAATCCAATGCTTCAAACGGTGCATGATTCGGAGTTGAAATGAAGGAGTTACAGCCATTGGAAGCCGATCACTCCAAGTTGAAGACAGATTTTACATGGCTGCGAAATCAGCCTTGGGCTGCGAAATGTTGTCCTTTTTGCTGCGAAATTTCGCAGCCTGATTATTACCCAAAAAGTGCTATTTTGCACCTTTAATTCATTATGTTTTAAGCACTTTTGTGTAGTAGTTCTCCATTCTTATTCCAATTGGCATGTTAAGGACCTAACAATGACTTCTAATCATATTTGTGGCTAGTTTTAGTGTTTTGACAGCTTTTTGGATCATCAAGACAAGCCAAGTAAAGGAGTGAAGCAAAGAGGAGAAAAGCAAAGAGGAAAACAAAGTGAAGAGAATAGAGGACAGTAGCTGTAGTCTTCCTTCACACTTTTGGAGCACTTCTCAAAGTTCATTTTCTATATGCTATATACCATTTCAAAGCTCAGGAAGTAAAAAATCCAACGCTTCAAACCGTGTACGATTTGGAGCTGAAATGAGGAAGATATGGCCTTTCGAAGACAACTACTCCAAGCTTGTGCAAAATTCATACAACACCTTCAGCTTGTGCGAGCTTGTGCGAAATTCACACAACACACTTCCTTGTGCGAAATTTTGCACAGCAACCCATGCGTGGTGAGAAATCTCCTCTGTTCTGCCGACTCCACACGACATCTTTTCTTTTGGATATTTTTGTATAAATTTCCATTCTTCTCCTTGTAATCCACCAACCATAAGATTTCTTAGCTAGGAAGGTTGGAAAAACTTCTCTATATATATTCCCTTGCATCCATTGTAACAGGTAGATATTGAAGTATATAGATATTGAATTATATAGAATCGATGTACAGAGCCTTGCTCTGTTTTTCCTTCTCTTTCATTTTCATTTTCTTGCTAGCCAAACATTCTCTGAGATATTTTCCCAGAGGATGAGAGGCTAAACTTTTGGTTTCTTGGAGTGAAGGAAGTTAGGTGAAAAGTCCAGATGCAAAAGTGGAAAACTCTCATGCGTTAAATACAGGTAGTTAGAGTTCATAAATGGCTTCTAAATCTAAAGTTTTGCTTTAAATCCCTTAGAATCACTTTAAATGTCCAATACATTGTAAGCTTCAGGTCTCTGTGGATGCTTATTGCTAGATCCATATCAGTCCATTAGTTATCATGTACGAGCCATTGGAAAGTGGTTCAAGGTGAAGACCCATAGTGTCTAAAGCCATTAATGGAACTTGACTACCATTTTTATTGACTTTTTATGGATTAAATATTCATTGTTAAACCTATACTGGTTCGGGAAATAACTATAGGTTAAATCCCCAATGCGAGGAGAAAAATCTGGAATTTCCCACTTTGCAATTGGCACTTGATCCTAGTGACTTGAAATCCCAAGAAACACCTTTCTTTCTAATTTCTTTCTAGTTAATTTTAGTTACTTTATGTTAGGTTAGCTTAATACCATCCGTTTTCATTCAAACTTATGTCTTCTTTTAAAGCTAACAAAGAAAAGAAAAAGCACCAATTCAGTTTTTGAACTAATATCAATTGTGAAGTGAAAACCCATCTCTGTGGACGATCCTAGAGCCACTATACTATGCTAGCTAAATGCTACCCCGGTATATGGTGAAATAGGTTTATAAATTTTGTTGATTACTCCCGTATGAGGATTGAGATCAAAGCACATCAATTGAGTTGAATCAATTGGAACACCAATCGGGCATGAATCACAGCCCTCTTGCACGCACAGCTGCGGTGTTCTCTTGAAGCGTCCCGATATTTGCGACCGACATTTTGAGATATTTTGCTTTAGATATTTGATGTCTAAATCCCCAAACTCTCCTTGTAACCTACCTATCATAGGATTTCTTAGTCTTTAAGTAAAAACAAAGGGTGAATATCCTCTTATATATAGTTTTGTAATTTTCTTTACATATCATCATGTAATCGACGAAAGGAAGAAATATATTTTACAGAGCACTTGCTCTGTTTTTCCTTCATATTTTTGTTTTCTTGTTAGTTTTCTTTCTAGCCAATCAAACTCTGAGGATTTTTCCTCAGAGGATGAGCGGCTAGGCTCTTCGTCTCTTGGAGTGAAGAAAGCCGGGTAAGTTTTCTCATGCATAAATTGGAAGTTTTGTTGTTTTAGTTTTTAATGAAGAGAAAGTGTAACCCGTTAATGGTTGTTATCTTTTTAATTAACTTAAAATGCCTTTAAATCACCTGGGCTAACACTTGGTAAGGCAAGTGATCTCCATCCATTGAGATGCATTAGTTTACCTCTTGCGAGCCTATGGCAGGTGGTTTGAAGGTAGGATTTTCTAGAATAGCCAACACTTGGTAAGCTTTTGGACTCCAAGGAGACATCCATTAGTTATCTCTTATGAGCTTTTGACGGGTAATCCAAGGTTAAAGATCACCTTGAATGGTAAATGCTAGGTGAGAGGCATGAGCCATTGCAAGATGCATCAGTGAGAGGGAATTAGTGTTTGAACCCATTAAGGGGAAGCATCTGTACCATACCGGTTAGAGAATTAACTATATGTTAATTCTCTAATGCGAGGAAAAGAAACAAGTGACTGGAACTCCCTTTTTGTACAAGGAACTTGAGCCTAGTGATCTAAACTCCGAGAAACACTTTTCTTTGTAAGTAAAATCAGTTACTATTTTTGGTTTGGTTAAAACCAATCCTTTTTCAAACATCTTTATGTTTTCTTTTAAAGCTAACCTTGAAATGAAAAGGCACCAATGCATCTTTGAATTAATATCAATTGTGAAGTGAAAACCCATCCCAGTGAACAACTCTAGAGCCACTATGCTATGCTAGCTAAGGCTATCCTAGTACATGGTGTAATAGGTTATAAATTTTGTTGATTACTCCCTTCTGAGGACCACAATCAAGGGACACCAGCTGGACACGAATCAAATGGTACCACTGTCAGGGACCATTGAGAGGACATGAATCAGCTGAGACACCAATTGGGAATGTATCATTCATGTTATCCACAACCCTAAGTTGTCAATAGCATCTAAAGCCTTAAGCACGTGACTCATAGTCGTTCATGTCATCCATAACACTAAGGAGTTCATAGAATTTAAGGGCTTGAGCTCATGATGCAGAATCATTCAAATCATCCATAACCCTGAGCGGTTCATAGCATCTAGCTGCTTGAGCTCGCACGATCCTGACTCAATCATATCATCCACAACTCTCAGTTGTTCATAGTATTTGAAGCCTTGAGCTCACAACCCAGAGTCATTCATGTCAACCATAGCCTTGAGTTGTTCATAACATCTAGAGCCTTGAGCAATCGACCTAGAGTCTTTCATGTTATCGAAAGCCCATAGCTGTGTATAGAATCTATAGCCCTCAACTCATGACCAGGAGTCTTTCATGTAATCGACAACCTTAAGTTATGTATAGCATCTAAAGCCCTAAGCTCATGACTCATATTCTTTCATGTCAACTAGAATCTTCAGTTGTTCATAGAATTTAGAGGCCTATGCTCAGGACCCGAAGTCGTTCATGTCAATTACAACCCTGAGTTATTCATAGCATCTAGAACCTTGAGCTCACGATTGAAAGTTGTTTATGTCTTACATAGACTTGAGCAGTTCATAACATCTAGCGGCTTGAGCTCATGATATAGAATTGTTCATATCATCCACAACTTGAGTGCTTTATAGCATCTAGATGACTATGCTCATGGGATCCCGAGTCATTCATATAATCCACAACTCTAAGCTATTCATAGCATCCAAAGCCCTAGGATCATGACTCAAAGTATTGCATGTCATCTACATCACTGAGCTATTCATGGCATTTAGAGCCCTAAGCTCATGACCTAGAATCATTCATGTCATCCACAACCTTGAGCTATTCATAGTATCTAGAGTCCTGAGCTCATCCCCAAAGTCATTCATATCATCCCCAACCTTTAGTTGTTAATAGAATCTAGAGCCCCGAGCCTTGTACCCAAAGTTGTTCATGTCATCCACAACCTTGAATGTTTCTCTTCATAGTATCTAGAGTCCTGAGCTCATGACCCAGAGTCGTTCATGTCATCCGCAACCCTGAATTATTCATAAGATTAAGAACCCTGAGCTCACTACCCAGAGTTCTTCATGTCATCCACAACCTTGAATTTTTCATAGGATCTTGAGCCCTGAGCTCACAACCCATAGTTGTTCATGTCAATCACAAGCCTAAGCTATTCGTTGCATGTAAATCATTGCACTCATGTCCCAAAGTCTTTCATGTCAACAAAAACCTTGAGTTGTTCATAGAATCTAGGGACCTGAGCTCATTACCCAGAGTTGTTCATGTATTCATAGCCTTGAGTTGTTAATGGCATTTGAGAGGCCTACCTCATGACCCGAAGTCTTTTATGTCAATGGCAACCCTGAGTTGTTCATAGCATCTAAAGCCCTAAGCTCTTAAGTCGAAGTCTTTCATTTCATCGACAACCTTAAGTTGTGAATCACATCTAGAGCCTTGAGCTCATAAATTGGAGTCTTTCATGTCAACCACAACCCTTAGTTATTCATAGAATCTAAAGGCTTGAGCCCATGACACAAATTCGTTCATGTCATCCATATGCCTAAGTTGTTAATAACATCTAGAGCCTTCAACTCACGACCTAGATTTGTTCATGTCATCCATAGCCCTAAGAAGGTCATAGCATCTAAAGGCTTGAGCTCAGGACCTAACATCATTCATATCATCCAAAACCCTTAGCATATCATAACATCTAAAGGCTTGATCTCATGGGATCCTGAATCATTCATATCATCCGCAACTTTGAGTTGTTCATAACATCTAGAGCCCTGGGCTCACGACCCGTAGTAGATTATGTAATCCACAACCTAAAGTTGTTAATAGAATTTAGAGCCTTGAGATCATGACCTTGAGTCATTCATCTAGAGCCCTGAGGTTACAACCCATAGTCGTTTCTGTCATCCAAAACCCTGAGTGTTCATAGAATCTAGCAACCTAAGCACACGAAATCGCAACTCATTCATTTCATCAGCAACTCTAAGTTTTTATAATATCTAGAGCCTTGAGCTCATGACCTGGAGTCGTTCATGTGAACCAAAGGCCTGAGCAGTTCATAGCTTCTAGAGGACTTTGCTCATAGGATTCTAAGTCATTCATATCATTCATAACTCTAGATTGTTTGTATCATCTAAAGTCTTGATCTCATGACCTTGAGTAGCTTATGTCATCCACAACCCTAAGTTGTTCATAGCATCTAGAGCCTTGAGCTCATGACTTAGAGTAGCTCATCTCATCTACACCTCTGAGTTATTCAAAACATTTAAAGCCTTGAGTTTATGACCCAGAGTGATCCATGTCATCCACAACCTTGAGCTGTCCATAGAATCTAGAGTCTTGAGTTCATGATGTAGAATCATTCATATCATCCATAGCCTTGAGTGATTCATAGTATCTAGGGGCCTAAGCTTATGGGACCCTAATTTGATCATATCATCCATAACTCTTACATGTTCATAGTATCACCTAACGACCTAAGGTTTTTTAGGTCAACCACAACCCTGTGTTGTTCATAGTATCTAAAGCCCTAAGCTCATGACTCGGTGTCATTAATGTCATCCACAGTCTTGAGTTGTTCACACCGTCTAAAGCCTAGAGCTTATGACTCATAGTGGTTTATCTCAACCACAACCTTAAACTATTCATTGCATCTAGAGCTCTAAGCTCAAGACCTGGAGTTGTTCATTTCATCCTCAACCCTTATCCATTCATAGCATTTAGAGGCTTGAGCTAATGACACAGAATCCTTCATATCATCCATTGCCCTAAGTTCTTCAAAGCATCAAGAGGCTTGAGCTCATAGGATCCTGAGTTGTTCATATCATCCATAATTCTAACCTGTCCATGGCATCTAGATCCATAGGCTCACGACCTGGAGTTATTCACCTCAACCAGAGCCTTGAGTGGTTCATATCTTATAGAAACCTAAGCTAACAGGATGCTGAGTTGTTCATATTATTCATAACACTAAGTTGTTTATAACATCCAAAGCCTTGAGCTCACGACTCGAAGTAGCTCATGTCATTCACAACCTTGAGCTATTCATAGCATCCAAGCCTTGAGCTTATGACCCGGAGTAGTTTATCTCATCCACACTTTTGAGTTTTTCATAGCATCTAGAGCCCTAAGCTTATGACCCAGAGTCGTTCATGTCAACCATAACCTTGAGGTGTTCATAGTATCTAAAGCGCTAAGCTCACGACCCAAAGTCGTTAATGTCACCAACAACCCTAAGTGGTTCACAACATCTAGAGGCCTAAATTGATGAGATCCTATGTCATTCAGATCATCCATAACTTTGAGTTGTTCATTGCTTCTAGAGGCTAGAGCTCACAACCTTAAGTCTTTCATGTCATCCATATCCTTAACCCGTTCATAGCATTTAGAGCCTTGAGCTCATGATGTAGAATCTTTCATAGAATTCGCAACCTTGAGTGGTTCATAATATCTAGAGGCCTAAGCTCACAGGATCCTAAGTCGTTCATATCATCCATAATTCTGAGTTATTTATAGCATCTAAAGCCTTGAGCTCACCACCTGGAGTAGCTCTTGTCACCCACAGTCCTAAGGTGTTCATAGCATTTAGAGTGCTAAGCTCATGACCAGGAGTTAGTCAGGTGAACCACAACACGTAGTTGTTCATAGTATCTAGAGCCCTAAGCTTCCGATCCAAAGTTGTTCATGTCATCCACAACCCTAAGTTGTGTATAACATCTAGATCCTTGAGCTCCTGACTTGGAGTCTTTCATGACATTGACAGATGTAAGCTATGCATAACATTTTGAGCTTTGAGTTCACAACCCAAACTCTTTCATCTCATCAACAGCCTTGAGTTATGCATAGCCTCTAGAGGCCTGAGCTCATGTCTTAGAGTCTTTCATGTCAACCACAACCCCGAGCTATTCATAGTATCTAGAGGCATAGCTCATCATTGAGAGTCATTCTTGTTTTCAGCCTTGAGTTGTTCATAGCATTTAAAGCCTTAAGGTCACAACCCAGAGTTATTCATGTCAACCATAGGCCTGAGTTTTTCATAACATCTAAAGCCCTGAGCTCACAGCCCTGAGTTATTAATGACATCCCTGAGCTATTCATAACATCTAAAGCCTTAAGGTCACGACCCAGAGTTATTCATATCAACCATAGGCCTAAGTTTTTCATAACATCTAAAGCCCTGAGCTCACAGCCCTGAGTTATTAATGACATCCCTGAGCTATTCATAACATCTAGAGCCTTAAGCTCATAACTCAGAGTTGTTCATCTCAACCAGAGCAAAGACCTGTTCATTGCATCTAGAGCCTTGAGCTCATGACTAAGATTTCTTCATGTCATCCATAGCCCTAAGTTATTCATAGCACTTAGAGGTTTATGCTAATGATGTAGAATCATTCATATCATCCATAGCCCTAAGCAGTTCATAGTATGTCGAGGCTTCAACTGATAGGATCCAAAGTCATTCATATCATCCACAACACTAAGCTATTCATAGCATCTAAAGCCTTTAGCTCATAACCCGGAGTCGTTCATGTCAACAGCTTTCGGATGTGAGCTTAAGGGTTTAAATGCTATGAACAACTCAAGGTAGTAGTTGACATGAAAGACTCTGGGTTATGTGCTCAGTGTTTTAGATGCTATGAACAACTTAAGGTTGTGAATTACATGAACAACTCCAGGTTGTGAGCTCACAGTTCTAGATGCTATGAACAACTCAGGCTTTGGATGACATGAGCTACTCTAAGTTGTGAGCTAAGGGCTTTGGATGCTATGAACAATTCAAGGTTTTGGATGATATGAATGATTCATGGTCATGAGCCTAAGAATTTAAATCTTATGAACAACTCAGGACTATAGATGACATGAATGACTCAAGGTCGTGAGGTCAAGACACTAAATGCTATGAACAACTTATGTTTATGGTCGATATGAACGACTCTAAATCTTGAGCTTAGAACTGTAGATGTTATCAACTTCTTAGGCTTGTGAATGATATGAGTTGCTCCGCATCTTGAGCTCATGGCTTTAAAATCTATGAATAACTTAAGGTTGTGGACAATATGAACAACTCAGAATTCTGTGAACTCAAGCCTTTAGGAGCTATGAAAAGTTTAAGATTATGGATGATATGAATGATTCTTTGTCATGAGCCTAAGGCTCTAGATGTTATGAACTGGTCAAGGTTATGAATGACATGAATGACTGAAGGTCATTAGCTTAAGGCTCTTCATGCTATGAACAACTTAGGGTTGTGATTGACATGAATGACTTTATGTTGTCAGCTCAGGGGTCTAGATGCTATTGATTACTGCTCAAAAAGTGCTATTTTATAGCTTTTAATTAACTCTTTTAAACACTTTTGAGTAATAGTTATTACCTTTTAACTCAATTGGCATGTTAAGGACCTTTGGAATTATTTCTAATCAAATTGTGTTAAGTTTTGGTGTTTTTGATAGTTTTTTTATCACCAAAGCAATCCAAGAATGAGGGAGATCTTTGTTTAGTCCATGGAAAATCAAATTGAAGCTCATTTACATGAATAATCCAAGCTTTGGAGCTTTGTTTTCCTTTGCCAAAACCAATCAAGAATGCAAGGAGGGAAAACAAAGAGAGAAATCTAACATGAAGAATTCAAGAGGATAGCAATTGTTGGACACATTTAGAGCACTTCTTGGAGTCCATTTCATGCATACTATATTTCATTTCGGAGCTTGGGAAGCCATGAGTCCAACGCTTTAAATGGTGCATGAATCGGAGCTGAAATGAAGAAGTTATAGCCATTGGAAGCTGATCGCACCAAGATGAAAGCCAATTTCGCAGCTACGAAATCAAAAGGTGCTAGCTGCGAAATCAACCCTTTTATGCAAAATGGAGGCTTTCAGCTTGCAAAATCTCGTAGCCCATGTTGCATGCTGCGAAATCCACCTGAGTGCTTCCAGATATTTGCGATCAACTCTTTTAGATTTTTTCTTAAGATATTTGTTGTTTAAATCCCCATTTTCTCCTTGTAATCCACCAATCATAGGATTCCTTAGTTAATAAGTAAGAACAAAGGGTGAATAATCTCATATATATAGTTTGTAATTTTCTTTACACAGAGACATCTTGGGAGCTTGTTCTCAGAGACAACTTTTTATATAAGTTTGAAGGAAGTAATACACAAAGCTTTGCTCTGCCTTACCTACTCATTTTGATTGTATTTTTCTTACTAGCCAAACAAGCTTTGAGGATGTTTCCTCAGAGAATGAGTGGATAGACTTTTTGTCTCTTGGAGTTAAGGAAGCTAGGTAAGGAGCCGAATGCAAAAATTGGAAGTTTCGTTGTTTCAGCTTTTAATGAAGAGAAAGTGTGACCCGTTAATGGTTTCTATATTTTTAGTTAACTTAAAACACTTTTAAATAACCTCGGCCAACACTTGGTAAGGCAAGTGATCTCCGACCATTGAGATACACTAGTTTATCTCTTGCGAGCCTTTGGGAGGTGGTTCAAAGGTAAGATTTTCTAGAATAGCCAACACTTGGTAAGCTTTTGGACTATAAGGAGACATCCATTAGTTATCTCTTGCGAGCTTGTGAAGGGAAATCCAAGGCTAAGGATCACCTTGAATGGAAAAATTCTAGGTGAGAGGCACGAGCCATTGTAATATGAATCGGTGAGAGGGATTTAGTGTTTGAATCCATAAAAGGGAAGCATTTGTATTACATCGGTTCGAGAAATAACTATATGTTAAATCTCCAATGTGAGGTAAAGATTCAAGTGACTGGAACTCTAATTTTGTAGTAGGAGCCTGACCCCAGTGATCCAAAAACTCCAAGAAACACTTTTCTTTATAAGTAATTTCAGTTACTATTTTTTTGTTAGCTTAAAACCAATCCTTTTTCAACCAAAGATTATGTTTTCTTTTAAAGCTAACCTTGAAATGAAAAAAAAAATGCCAATTCAACTTTGAATTAATATCAATAGTAAGTTGAAAACCCTTCCCAGTGAACTATCCTAGAGCCACTATGCTATGCTAGCTGAAGCTATCCTAGTACATGGTGATATAGGTTATAAATTTTGTTGATTACTCCCGTCTGAGGACCGAAATCAAGGTACACCAGTTGATTGAGCACCAATCAATAGGACATACACCAGCTGGGCATGAAAATCAGCTATGAACAACTTAGAGTTGTTGATGATATGAATGACTTGGGATCCTGTGAGCTACGGTCTCTAGATGCTTTGAACAGCTCAAGGTTGACAATGATATGAACAATTTTTTGTCATGAGCCTATGACGTTAAATGTTATAAACAACTCAGGGTTGTGATTACATGAATTACTCAAGGATGTGAGCTCAAGGCTCAAGATGTGTGGACAACTCAAGCCTGTGGATGATAAGAATGACTCCAGGTCATGAGCTTAGGGCTTTAGATGCTATGACCAGCTCAACGTTGTGGTGAATATGCACTTCGTGAACTCATGGTTTTAGATGTTATGAACTGCTCATGGTTGTGGATGACATGAACGACTTGAGAACCTGTAAGCTCAAGCCTCTAGGTCCTATGAATAGATCATGGTTGTGATTCTTGGTCATGAGCTCAAGGCTTTAAATGTTATGAATAGCTAAGGGTTGTGGATGACATGAATGACTGAAGGTCGCCAGCTTAGGGCTTTAGAAGCTATGAAAAGCTTAGGACTCTAGATACTATGAATAGCTTAAAGTTGTGGATGATATGAATGACTCAGGATCCTATAAGCTTAGGCCTCTAGATGTTATGAATAGTTGAAGGCTATGAAAACATGAATGACTCCAAGTTGTGAGCTATGTGAATAGCTTAAGGCTGTGGATGACATGAACAACTCAAGATTGTGAGGTCTGGGTTCTAGATGTTAAGAATAGCTTAAGGCTTTGGATGACATGAACAACTCTAGGTCGTGAGCTCAACGCTCTAGATGTTATGAACAACTTAGGGCTATGGTTGACATGAATGACTATGGGTCCTGAGTTAAGGGCTCAAAATGCTATGAACAGTTTAAGGATGTGGATGACATGAACGACTCCATGTGGTGAGGTCAGGGCTTTAGATGCTATGAACAACTCAGAGTTGTGGATGATATGAACGACTTGGGATCCCATGAGCTCAAGCCTTTAGATGCTATGAAAAACCTAGGGCTTTAGGTGATATGAACGTTTCTTGGTTGTAAGGAGAAGGCTCCAAATGTTATGAACAACTTAGGGTTGTGGATGACATGAATGACTCAAGGTCGTGAGATTAGGCCTCTAGATGTTGTGAACAACTCTTGACTATAGATAATAAGAACATCTTAACATCGTGAGCTTAGGGCTCTAGATGTTAGGAACAACTCAAAGTTTATTGATGACCTAAACAAGTCCAAGTAATCAGTTCAAGGTTGTAGATGCTATGAACAGTTCAGAGATGTAGATGAGATAAATGGCATCGTGTTATGAGCTCACGACTTTAGATGCTAGAACTACTCAAAGTTTTGGATGATATGAACAAATCAGGATCCCATGAGCTCAAGGCTCTAGATGCTATGAACTACTCAAAGTTGTGGATGATATGAACAACTCAGGATCCCATGAGCTCAAGGCTCTAGATGCTATGAACTACTCAAAGTTGTGGATGATATGAACAACTCGGGATCCCGTGAGCTCAGGCCTCTAAATGCTATGAACAACTCAAGGATTTAGATGATATGAATGATTCTTGGTTTTGAAGACAAGACACTAAATGTTATGAACAACTTAGGTCTATAGAGGACATGAACTACTCAAGGTTGTTAACTCAGGGTTCTAGTTGATATAAATAGATCCGGTATATGGTTGACATGAATGACTCTGGGTTGTGAGCTTAGGGCTCTAGATGCTTTGAAGAATGTAAGCCTTTGGATGACTTAAGTTGCTCCACGTCGTGAGCTATGGCTTTGGATGCTATGAACTACTTGAGCTTGAGAATGATATAAACAACTCAAGATCCTGTGAGTTCAAACCTCTAGGTGCTATCAATCGCTTAAGGTTATGGATGATATGAACGATTCTTGGTGGTAAGCAACTTAGGGCTTCAGAAGACATGAATGACTAAAGGTCATGAGCTTAGGGCTCTGGATGCTGCGAATAGCTTAGGGCTTTAGATTTTATGAATGAATCAAAGTTGTGGATGATATGAAGGACTCGGAATCCCATGAACTTAGACCTCTAGACGCTATGAATAGCTAAGGGTTGTGGATGACATGAACGACTCCAAGTCGTGAGGTCAGGGCTCTAGATGCTATGAACCGCTCTAGGTTGTGGATGATATGAACAACTTAAGGTCGTAAGATTAGAGCTCTAGATGTTAAGAATAGTTTAGGCCTATGGATGACATGAACAACTCCGGGTCATAAGCTTAAGGCTTTAGATACTATGAACAACTCAGGGCTCCGATTAGCATTAACTACTTTGGGTTGTGAGCTAAGGACTCTAGATGCTATGAACAGTTTAGGGATGTGGATGACATGAATGACTCTATGTCATGAGATCAAGGCTCTAGATGCTATAAACAACTCAAAGTTATGGATGATATGAACAACTCATGATCCCGTGAGCTGTGGAAGATATGAACGATTCTTGGTTGTGAGCACTAGGCTTTAAACGTTATGAAACAAATCAAGGTTATGGATGACAAGAATGACTCATGGTCGTGAGCTCAAGACTCTATATGATTTGAACAACTCAGGCCTATGGTTGACATGAACTACTCTAGGTCATGAGCCCTTAAAAGCATGAGATGATGTAATAAATTTGGAATTCATTATTTATTTAATGATGTTCTAGTTTCACTCTTACCCATATTTATTCCATGTATTATACTCTATGAGCATTATTACCTCAACCTTTTGCATTGTACATGACTTAGGTGTTTCTACGAAGCTACTTTATTTTATTGTTTCTCAACCTTGAGAGGATATTGGGCTTGTGCTGGAGTTAGTAGCGGCTTTGACCTATGGGTGAGATCGTAAGTTGATTATATATTCCCTATGGATTGGGTCACTATTAATGAAAGCTGATAGCAATAGGTATTCTCAATAAAGGGACCATGATATCTCTTAGGGATTGAGATAGAGTGTCCCATTAAGTGATCTTAAGGAGGTTTATTCATGGAAACTATGGCCATAGTACTTCCTTAAGTGAAACTTGACATAGGCTCTTTAAGAGCTAAGATATGTCATTTGAACACATATTAGGAGGATCAATAACTCAAGGATTATAGAGGTAGTCTTGAAAGACTGATAGCTTTCACCTTGTTAGATAACATACACTAGTTCATGGGGAAACTAAATACAATGAATCTCCTCTGTTCTGACGACTCCACATAAGATCTTTTCTTTTGTATTTTTTGATGTAAATTCCTTTCTTATCCCTGTAATTAGCCAATCATAGGCTTTCCTTTGTAAAGACTTTAAGAGGGGTGGAAATCATCTCTCAAAAAAGACTTATGTATATTTTACACTAAAGGAAATTTTCCTCTTAGGAGAAATACAAAGATCTCTTTGCTTTCCTTTTCTCTATGCTATTTTCTTTTTCTCGGAAGCCAAACAACCTCTGAGGATGTTTTCCCAGAGGATGAGAGGCTAAACCTTTGGTTTCTTGGAGTGAAGGAAGCTAGGTGAAAAGTCCAGATGCAAAAGTGGAAAACTCTCGTGCATTAAATACAGGTAGTTGGAGTTCATAAATGGCTTTTAAATCCAAAGTTTTGCTTTAAATCCCTTAGAATCACTTTGAATGGCCAATACATGATAAGCTTTTAGGTCTCTGTGGATACTTATTGCTAGATCCACATAAGACCATTAGTTATCATGTACGAGCCATTGGAAAGTGGCTCAAGGTGAAGACCCATAGTGTCTAAAGCCATTAATGGAACTTGACTACCATTTCTATTGACTTTTTATGAATTAAATCTTCATTGTTAAACCTATACCGATTCGGGAAACAACCATCCTTTATGTTGTTGTCCCCAATACGAGGAGAAAAATCCGGAATTTCCCACTTTGCATTCTGAACTTGATCCTAGCAACCTTTAGCTCCGGGAGACTTTCTTTCTTCCATTTTTACCTAGTTCTATGTTAGTTTAGTTCCAAACACCACTTTCAAAACAAATTTTATTTTCTTTTAAACTTTAAGTTTTTGACAAAGGAAATCATCAGATTCAATTTCTAATCTTAAGTCTATCACTGGTAGAGTGAAAACCCATCCCAGAGTTCAACCCTAGAGCTGCTATACTATAGTAGCTTTGCTACACTAGTATAAGGTCATAGGATTTATTTGATTAAAATACCGAACTGGGCACGAATCAAAATGGCGTCGTTACTGAGGATGGTGCCACGATACAGTGATACAACTTTTTAGAGGCTACTTGTGATTTCCATCACAAGTTTGGTGAATTCCTTTTTCACTAACTTCATTTCCTTTCTTTTAATTGTAGAATTCCTTTTGTTAAGTTTACTTTCATTTTCTTTCTAACCTTAACTTTCTTCTAGCTTTCTTTTGTTTTTGTTGTCTTTGTTTTGTTTTCAGGGAAGTTGTAACTTGTGCATGCCCTATTGGATTCAGGACCAAGAGGGAAGACTAGTAAGGATAGAGAATCCTCAAGACACAGAGTTGGATATCTGTTTAAACATCATGGACCCTCCATAAGAGGATCAGAATTCTCAACATGGTCAAGGGGGTAATCCAAATGCATATCTATCCATGAGGGATAGAATGCACCCACCAAGGATGAGTGCACCCTCATGCATCGTTGATTCATGCTCAATCGGGTATTTTAATAAAAAAACATTTATAAATCCTATGACCTCATATTAGCGTAGCAAAACTACTATAGTATAGCAGCCCTAGGGTCGAACTCTGGGATGGGTTTTCATTCTACCAGTGATTTACTCAAGATTAGAAACTGAGTCTGATAAGTTCCTTTGTCAAAAACTTAAAGTTTAAAAGAAAATAAAATTTGTTTTGAAAGTGGTGTTTGAAACTAAACTAATATAGAACTAGATAAAAATGGAAGAAAGAAAGTCTCCCGAAGCTAAGGATTGCTAGGATCAAATTCATAATGCAAAGTGGAAATTCCGGATTTTTCTTCTCGCATTAGGGACAACAACATAAAGGATGGTTGTTTCCCGAACCGGTATAGGTTTAACAATGAAGATTTAATCCATAAAAAGTCAATAGAAATGGTAGTCAAGTTCCATTAATGGATTTAGACACTATGGGTCTTCACCTTGAGTCACTTTCCAAAGGCTTGTACATGATAACTAATGGACTGATATGGATCTAGCAATAAGCATCCACAGAGACCTGAAGCTTACCATGTATTGGCCATTCAAAGTGATTCTAAGGGATTTAAAGCAAAACTTTAGATTTAAAAGCCATTTATGAACTCCAACTACCTGTATTTAATGCACGAGAGTTTTCCACCTTTGCATTTAGACTTTTCACCTAGCTTCCTTCACTCCAAGAAACCAAAAGTTTAGCCTCTCATCCTCTGGGAAAACATCCTCAGAGGTGTTTGGCTTCCAAGAAAAAGAAAATAGTAGCGAGAAAAGGAAAACACGAGAGCCCTGTATTTCACTAAGTGTAAAACATAACATATGGTCGAGAGACGATTTCCACCCCTCTTATAGTCTTTTACAAAGCAAAGCCTATGATTGGCTAGTTACAAGGATAAGAAAGGAATTTACATAAAAAATACATAAGAAAAGATCTCATGTGGAGTCGGCAAAAAAAGAGGAGAATTCGCACTTGCGTGGGCTGCTGTGCGAATTTCGCACAAGGAGAAGGTTGTGCGAGTTTCGCACAACAGGAAGGTGTTGTGCGAATTTCGCACAAGCTTGGGCTGTTGTACGAATTTCGCACATGCTTGGAGCAGTTGTCTTCCGAAGGCCATATGTTCCTCATTTCAGCTCCAACTCGTACATGGTTTGAAGCGTTGGATTCTTGACTTCCTGAGATTTGAAATGGTATATAGCATGTAGAAAATGGACTTCGGAAAGTGCTCCAAAAGTGCGAAGGAAGACTGCAGCTGTTGTCCTCTATTTTCTTTACTCTCTCTTTGCTTCTCTCTTTTGCTTGGCTTGTCTTTAATGATCCAAAAAGCTATCAAAACACTAAAAATAGCCACAAATATGATTAGAAGTCATTGCTAGGTCCTTAACATGCCAATTGGAATAAGAATGGAGAACTACTACACAAAAGTGCTTAAAACATAATGAATTAAAGGCGTAAAATAACACTTTTTGGGTAGTAATCAATCGTACCTCCTCTTGAGCATCTGATTACAAGGCCCCATATTGTGCCCCTCCTACCAAATTTCCATGGAATGGAGAGTGAGAACCCATATGCCCACATCAAGGAGTTTGAGAAGGTGTGCAATACTTTTAGAGAGGGAGGAGCTTTAATAGACTTGATGAGACTCAAGCTATTCCCTCTTACTTTGAAGGACAAGGCAAAAATATGGCTTAACTCTTTAAGGCCAAGGAGCATAAGGAATTGGGTTGATCTTCAGGCCAATTTTTTGAAGAAATTTTTCCCCACCCATAGGACCAATGGGTTGAAGAGACAAAACTCAAACTTTTCTGCACAAGAAAATGAGAAGTTCTATGAATGTTGGGAAAGGTATATGGAGGCCATCAATGCTTGTCCTCATCATGGCTTTGATACATGGCTCTTGGTGAGCTATTTTTATGATGGGATGTCTTCCTCCATGAAGCAAATTCTTGAAACCATGTGTGGGGGAGATTTTATGAGTAAGAATCCGGAAGAAGACATGGACTTTTTAAGTTATGTATCTGAGGTATCAAGAGGATGGGATGAGCCCAACTCAAGAGAAATGGGAAGGATGAAAGCTCCTGTAAATCCAAAGGGTGGAATGTACATGTTAAGTGAAGACATGGACATGAAAGCTAAGGTGGCAACAATGGCAATGAGGTTGGAAGAACCTGAGTTGAAAAAAATGCATGAAGTCCAAGCCATTTCCGAGACACAAGCCCATGTCATGCCATGCACCATTTGCCAATCATGTGATCATGTGGTAGATGAGTGCCCAACCATCCCAACTCTGGGGGAGATGTTAGGTGATCAAGCCAATGTTGTGGGGCAATTTAGGCCCAACAACAATGCACCTTATGGAAACACCTATAATTCAAGCTGGAGAAACCATCCAAACTTTTCCTGGAAACTAAGGCCACCTCCATACCAACCACAAGCCCAAACCCAAGCACCTCAACAAACCTCCTCAGTGGAGCAAGCCATTGTGAACCTAAGTAAAGTCATGGGTAACTTTGTGGGTGAACAAAAGGCAATCAACTCCCAATTGCACCAAAAGATTGAAAATGTTGAGAGTTCTCAAATTAAGAGAATGGATGGGATGCAAAATGATCTATCTCAGAAGATAGATAATATTCAATACTCCATCTCTAGGCTTACAGACCTCAAAACAGTTAATGAGAAAGGAAAGTTTCCCTCTCAACCAAGCCAAAATCCAAAGGGTGTTCATGAAGTTGAAACCCAAGATGGGGAGTCTTCAAAGTTGAGGGAGGTCAAAGCTGTGATCACTTTGAGGAGTGGGAAGGAGGTTGATCAACCCTTGCCTAAGGTGAGGCAAGATGAAGAACTCATGTCAAGGAGAACCTTGGTTAAAGAGAGCAATAACCAAGAGAAGAGTTGGAAGAAAAATGCATCTAAATCAAGCATTGAAGAAGAGCCAAGGATAGTGATTAAAGAGGATATGATGAAGAAACATATGCCTCCCCCTTTTCCTCAAGCTTTACATGGAAAGAAGGAAATCAAGAATTCATAAGAAATTCTTGAAGTTTTGAGACAAGTGAAGGTGAATATACCCTTACTTGATATGATCAAGCAAGTCCCCATATATGCAAAATTTTTAAAGGACTTGTGCACGGTCAAGAGAGGGTTAAATGTGACAAAGAAGGCATTCCTCACTGAGCAAGTAAGTGCCATCATTCAGTGTAAGTCTCCAGTTAAGTACAAAGATCCGGGATGTCCCACCATTTCAGTCAACATTGGAGGGACACATGTGGAGAAGGCTTTACTAGACTTGGGGGCAAGTGTGAATTTGCTCCCATACTCTGTGTATAAGCAACTGGGACTTGGAGGATTGAAGCCCACAACTATCACTCTCTCCTTAGCTGATAGGTCAGTCAAAATCCTAAGGGGGGTGATAAAGGATGTTCTAGTTCAAGTGGACAAATTCTACTATCCCGTGGATTTTGTGGTGCTTGATATTGATCCCACTGTTAAGGAAGCAAATTATGTGCCAATCATCCTTGGGAGACCTTTCCTAGCTACCTTCAATGCCATCATCAATTGTAGGAATGGGGTGATGCAGCTCACATTTGGAAACATGACCTTGGAACTAAACATATTCCACCTATGCAAGAGGCATCTTCACCCCGAAGAGGAGGAAGGATTGGAGGAGGTGTGCTTGATCAACACTTTGGTTGAAGAGCATTGTGACAAGAATTTAGAAGAGAGCTTGAATGAAAGCCTTGGAGTGCTTGAAGAAGGGTTACCTGAACCCTCTGATGTGTTAGCCATCATGTCTCCTTGGAGGAGACGGGAAGAGATCTTACCACTGTTCAATAAGGAGGACTCACAAGGAGCAGCTAGGGAGGACCCTCTAGAGCTAGTTTTGAAGCCACTTCCTGTTGATTTTAAGTATGCATATTTGGAGGAAGATGAGAAATGTCCAGTGGTGGTTTCTTCAACTCTCACAAGTGATCAAGAGGATAGTCTTTTGGGAGTCCTCAGAAAATGTAAAAAAGCCATTGGATGACAAATTTCTGATCTGAAAGGGATTAGCCCTTTGGTATTCACCCACCATATCTACATGGAGGAAGATGCAAAACCAGTGAGGCAACCCTAGAGGAGGTTGAATCCTCACATGCAAGAGGTGGTAAGGGGTGAAGTTCTGAAGCTACTTCAAGTAGGGATCATATATCCCATTTTAGATAGCTTGTGGGTGAGCCCAACCCAAGTAGTCCCAAAGAAATCTGGAATTACTGTGATCTAGAATGAGAAAGGGGAGGAAGTCTCTACACGTCTTACCTCAGGATGGAGGGTGTGTATAGACTACAGGAGGTTGAATTCAGTGACTAGGAAGGACCATTTCCCATTGCCTTTCATGGACCAAGTCCTTGAGAGAGTCTCAAGGCATCCTTTCTACTATTTTTTGGATGGTTACTCGAGGTACTTCCAAATAGAGATTGATTTGGAAGATCAAGAAAAGACAACCTTCACTTGCCCCTTTGGTACTTTTGCCTATAGGAGGATGCCCTTTGGTCTATGTAATGCACCTGCAACTTTCCAAAGATGTATGCTAAGCATCTTCAGTGATATGGTGGAGCGCATCATGGAAGTCTTCATGGATGACATCACTGTATATGGAGGTTCTTATAAGGAGTGCTTGTTGCATTTAGAAGCTGTTCTCCAAAGATGTATTGAGAAAGACCTAGTGCTAAATTGGGAGAAGTGCCATTTTATGGTACAACAAGGAATTGTCTTAGGACATATAATCTCCAAGAATGGCATTGAGGTAGATAAGGCAAAGGTGGAGCTAATTGTTAAGTTGCCACCTCCCACAAATGTTAAAGGAATTAGGCAATTCCTAGGACATGTCGGGTTCTATAGGAGGTTCATTAAGAATTTCTTAAAAATCTCAAAACCTCTTTGTGAACTCTTGGTAAAGGATGCCAAGTTTGTGTGGGATGAGAAATGTCAGAAGAGTTTTGAGGAACTGAAGCAATTCCTCACAACTGCACCAATAGTGAGAGCCCCAAATTGGAAATTACCTTTTGAGGTAATGTGTGATGCAAGTGATCTTGCTATGGGGGTTGTTTTGGGGCAAAGAGAAAATGGAAAGCCCTATGTGTTTTATTATGCAAGCAAAACTTTGAATGAGGCTCAAAGGAACTGATTCATGCCCAGTTGGGTATTTTAATAAAAAATATTTATAAATCCTATGACATTATACTAGCGTAGCAATGCTACTATAGTATAGCAGCTCTAGGGTCGAACTTTGGGATGGGTTTTCACTCTACCAGTGATAGACTCAAGATTAGAAATTGAGTCTGATGATTTCCTTTGTCAAAAACTTAAAGTTTAAAAGAAAATAAATTTTTTTTTGAAAGTGGTGTTTGGAACTAAACTAACATAAAACTAGGTAAAAATGGAAGAAAGAAAGTCTCCCAGAGCTAAGGGTTGCTAGGATCAAGTTCAGAATGCAAAGTGGGAAATTCCGGATTTTTCTCCTCGTATTGGGGACAACAACATAAAGGATGGCTGCTTCTCGAACCAGTATAGGTTTAACAATGAAGATTTAATCCATAAAAAGTCAATAGAAATGGTAGTCAAGTTCCATTAATGGCTTTAGACACTATGGGTCTTCACCTTGAGCCACTTTCCAATGGCTCGTACATGATAACTAATGGTCTTTTGTGGATCTAGCAATAAGTATCCATAGAGACCTAAAAGCTTATCATGTATTGGCCATTCAAAATGATTCTAAGGGATTTAAAGCAAAACTTTAGATTTCAAAGCCATTTATGAACTCCAACTACCTGTATTTAATGCACGAGAGTTTTCCACCTTTGCATCTGGACTTTTCACCTAGCTTCCTTCACTCCAAGAAACCAAAGGTTTAGCCTCTCATCCTCTGGGAAAACATCCTCAGAGGTTGTTTGGCTTCCAAGAAAAAGAAAATAGAAAAGAGAAAAGGAAAGAAAAAAGAGCTCTATATTTCACTAAGTGTAAAACATACAATCGTTGGTCTCCTGGAAAAAGCTCCCCAGAGAGTGTTTTTTAAGTGTTTACAAGAGAGTTTATATAGGAAGGTATTTTACCCTTCCTTGAATACTTCCTAGTTAAGGAATTACATGAGTGGCTTAATACAAGGAGAAAATGGAGATTTAGACACAAAATATCAGAAGAAAAAGAGTCGGTGCAAAAAAATCCCAGTTTCGCACGTTGCATGGTGACTTACGAAAATTTCGCAAGTTGATTTCGCAACTTAGAATCCACTTTCGCACGTTGAGATCCAAGTTTGCAAGTTGCAAAATCAACTTCTGCATGTTGGGCTTCACCGCGACTGCACAGCTGCCATCCACTTTAAATTTCGCACGTTGAAATTCCAATTTCGCAAGGTGCGAAATTGTCCCTCAGCTTGATGCAGTTGTCTTCCAAAGGCCATATCTTCCTCATTTCAGCTCCAAATCATACACGGTTTAAAGCGTTGGATTCTTGACTTCCTGAGCTTTGAAATGGTATGTAGCATGTAGAAAATGGACTTCGTTAAGTGCTCCAAAAGTGTGAAGGAAGACTGCAGCTACTGTCCTCTATTTTCTTTACTCTGTTTTCCTCTCTCCATTGCTCTTTCCTTGCATACTTTGAACGACTAAGGCAAAGGAATATGAGGCTCCAAAGCTTGGTTTCTTCATGAATTTGAGCTTCCAAAAGCTTTGCCATGAACTATATACATCTCTCCCTCATTCTTAAATTGCTTTGGTGAGCAAAAAGCTATCAAAAACACCAAAACTTAACACAATTTGATTAGAAACAATTGCAAGGGTCCCTAACATGCCAATTGAGTTAAAAGGTAATAATTACTACTCAAGGGTGTTTAAAAGAGCTAATTACAAGCTATAAAATATCATGTTTTGAGTAGTAATCAGGAACTACACAACTACTGAGAAGGAGTTGTTGGCAGTAGTTTTTGCCTTGGATAAGTTTCGTGCCTATTTGGTAGGGTCCTTTATAGTGGTGTTCACTGACCATTCTGATTTGAAGTACTTTCTAACCAAGCAAGATGCCAAGGCAAGATTGATAAGATGGATCCTTTTGCTTCAAGAATTCAATCTCCAAATCCGGGATAAAAAGGGAATAGAAAATGTGGTAGCTGACCACTTGTCAAGACTTGTGATAGCACATGACTCACATGGTCTACCTATCAATGATGACTTCCTTGAGGAGTCTCTCATGTCAATAGAGGTAGCTCCATGGTATTCTCACATTGCAAATTACTTGGTTACTAGAGAAGTTCCAAGTGAGTGGAGTGCCCAAGACAAGAAGCATTTCTTTGCTAAGATCCATGCCTATTATTGGGAGGAGCCTTTTCTCTTCAAATATTGTGCGGATCAAATCATAAGGAAATGTGTTCTTAAACAAGAGCAATCAGGAATTCTATCCCATTGTCATGATAGTGCATGTGGAGGTCATTTTGCTTCCCAGAAAACAGCCATGAGAGTGGTCCAATCAGGTTTTTGGTGGCCCTCTCTTTTCAAGGGTGCCCACTCTATGTGCAAGGGATGTGATCGGTGTCAAAAGCTAGGGAAGCTAACACGCCGGAATATGATGCCCTTGAACCCCATCTTGATAGTGGATATCTTTAATGTTTGGGGGATAGACTTCATGAGACCATTTCCAATGTCGTTTGGACACTCCTACATTTTGGTGGGAGTGGATTATGTCTCTAAGTGGGTAGAAGCAATCCCATGTAGGAGCAATGATCATAAGGTGGTTCTCAAATTTCTCAAGGAGAACATCTTTTCAAGATTTGGAGTGCCTAAGGCCATTATCAGTGATGGAGGAACCCACTTTTGCAACAAGTCTTTTGAGACTCTTCTAGCCAAATATGGGGTCAAGCACAAGGTAGCTACACCTTATCATCCTCAAACAAGTGGCCAAGTTGAGTTAGCCAACCGGGAAATCAAGAATATACTAATGAAGATGGTGAATGTGAATAGGAAGGATTGGTCTATTAAGCTCCTGGATTCATTATGGGCTTATAGGACCGCTTATAAGACCATTCTTGGAATGTCTCCTTATCGCCTTATTTATGGCAAAGCGTGCCATTTCCCAGTGGAGGTTGAATATAAAGCATGGTGGGCAATCAAGAAGCTCAACATGGATTTGACAAGAGCCGGGTTAAAGAGATGGTTGGATTTGAATGAATTGGAGGAAATGAGGAATGATGCTTACCTCAATTCAAAAATTGCAAAAGAGAGGTTGAAGAAATGGCATGATCAGTTGGTAAGTCAGAAGAATTTTACCAAGAGACAAAGAGTGTTGCTTTATGACTCTAAACTTCATCTTTTTTCGGGAAAATTGAAATCAAGGTGGACGGGTCCTTTCATAATTCATGACGTGCAATCAAATGGAGTAGTGGAACTACTCAACTTCAAGAGCACTCAAACTTTCAAAGTGAATGGGCATCGTCTCAAGCCCTATATGGAATCATTTTCCCGAGACAAGGAGGAATTCATCCTCCTTGATCCACCTCTAACATGAAAACACTCAGTTCATGGTTGAACTTAGTCTCTTCAAAGACTAAAAAGTTCATCCTCTTTTTGTTTCCTTTTGCGTTGATTTTAGTTTAATCTAGTGTTTTTTCTTGTGTATATGCATGTTTTGATTTTTATTTTTGACCTCAATTTCATTCTAATGTGGTTTGAATTGGTTTTTGTGATAACATGTAGGTAGGAAAGCTTGAAGAATGAAGTCAAGGGAAAAACATGGGAAAACAGGGGAGAAAAGCCAAGACACAGGGAATTTCGCACTACTCAATTCTCTGGTGCGAAATTCGCACCACCCTACCCCCTTGTTCAAAATTGCCTTTGTGACCATTTTCCAGAAAGCATGCTCTTAGTCTTCGAAAATCTCAGGAATGCGAAAATTTTCGCATTTCACTATTCACCTAGTGCGAAATTGAAGAACATGAACAAACCCATTTTTGTAACTTTAAAAGCCGATTTCTCTTCTTAAAGTCTAAACTTGTTCTTCTTCAATCCTCTCAACACCTCTTTTCTGATCAATCCTTTCCATCCACAAGGTCCTCTCCTTCATTATCTCCCATCCTCAATCCCACCATGGCAGGCCATCTTAAGAGCTTCATCCCATAGCCGCGGCACCACACTATTCATAACAGTCCATGACTTCCATTTTTAGCTCTTTCTCCTCCTTCCACCATAAAAAACCTTTCATTTCTTCACTCAACATTCCAAATCCATCCTTGAACAAAACCCAACCTTGATTTTTCAAAACCAAAACCTCAAGCTAAGGATTCAAAGCCACGGTTTCTTCAAAAGAAACCCATTTTCGCGGCTATGGGAGCTTCAAAATCCTTCATTCTCTTCTTGTAAAACTCCCATTTCCAAGCTTTCCCAGCATGAAAAACCCCTTTCCTACCTCAGCCCGCATTTCCCACCCTCAAAAACCAAAAATTTTTGCCATTTGAAGAATCAAATTTCGCATCTTGCACAAGTGAATAGTGCATTGTGCGAAATTCGCACAACACTATCCACTTGTGCAAAATTCACACCACCCTTCCCCTTGTGCGAATTTTTGAGATCTTTCACCCCTATCCTCCCCAATCCCAAGCCTCTGAGCCTCATTTCTTTGCTCCCTTATGCCTAAGACCCGAGGAGGCTCTACCTCAGCTCCCTAGAGCAGTCATAGAGCTGCCCCTGTGCGGGCCCCGCTAGATGCACCCCCACATTTACCTGATTCTGCCCCCCAGCGCAGATACCATACGAGGAGAGCAGCTGCCACGCCTGTGGCCCCTACTCAGATTCCAACTAGGAGTCCTCCTACAAAGAAGGCCAAGACTTCAGAGCCAGGAGAGTCCTCTAGAGCAGCTCGAGATTCACAGTCTCAGCCTCCTCCCACCAAACGCCTTATCCTCACCAGCTCGCCCATTGAGGGTAACTCCGATTGTCGAGCGAGAGCATTCCATGTCGAGGCATATTTTGATCACTATGTTTTACGACAGCAGCCTGAGTTGGAGGATTCATACCGCCTACTTAAGAGGTACCATCTTGTATCCTTTATGACTCCACCACAGTTCTTTTATCCTCGAGTAGCTTTAGACTTTTACCAATCTATGACTACTCGTGGCGTCCCGATACCTGCCTTGATCCTTTTTACCATTGATGGACGGTAGGGTATTTTGGGGGCTAGACAGATTGCTGAGGCTTTCCATATCCCTTATGCACCATCAGATCCCACTGCATTTAGGCAATGGGCCCCACTTTCTGAGTGGGACATGGTTCGTATACTATCTCGAGGGACATCTTCAGATAGGATCATTATGAGGAAGGAGCTTCCCCCTGGGATGTTCCTAGTTGATGTGGTGCTTCGCACCAATCTTTTTCCTCTTCAGCATAAAGTGCAGAGGCGAGGAGCCATTCTAGAGGCGTTATTCCGTATCTCTGAGGGCTACTACTTTGGCCCCCATCATTTGATTATGGCTTCCCTCCTCCATTTTGAGGAGAAGGTGCATAAGAGGCGTCTTACGAGGGCAGACACCATTCTTTTACTTTTCCCTCGACTGCTATGCCATGTTCTGACGCATATGGGTTTCCCTGCAGACCCTCATTCTGAGACCCGCCGCCATTATCGAGAGAGCTTCTCTCTTGACCAATGGAATCAGGTATTGCACCATCAGCATTCCCCAGAACTTCCCGAGCCAAGGGAAGTTCCTCCACAGCCCTTACCATCTATATTTGCTCCGTCCACTTCAGCTCCTTCGGAGCCCGTACCAGAGGCAGCATCGTCTGATGCCCCACCTGCTGTTCCTCCTACCCCAGAGCCGCCCACTACTATCCCTGGTGCAGAGTATCGTGACTTGCTCGCTTCTGTCCAGACTCTGACCATTACTCAAACGACCATTATGGAGCAGATAGACCACCTCCAGCTTCGGTAAGACCAGCAGACTCTCATTCTCCATGAGATTCAGCAGCACCTCCGTCTTTTGCCACTAGTTCCACCTGTTTCTCCTGTGCCCTCAGAGCCTTTTGCTCCAACTGATGATGCTACACCTGTAGCGGTACCTTCCACACTTGCAGCTGAGGACCCCTCCTATCCACCAGAGGAGCCTACTACTTGATCATACGATCACTCCTCTTCCTTTTTTGTTTTTGTTTTGTATCTATATTCTATGTTTTTGGATGTGATATATATTTTGGACCACTTTTATATGGGATTGGATGTATTCCATGTTTATCTTGTATATTGTACTATCTCAATTTATATAAACATCTTCCTTTTTGTGTATTTTAGCTATTCCTTTTTATTTCCTCTACTCATCACTCTTATGATTTTTTTTTCTTTTGCAACATGTGGTTTCTCCTATCCATTCAGAGTCCCTTACTATCAGGAGGTATCACTTCCTCCCTTTTATTATTACTTGCTTTTGGAACATTAGGGACAATGTTCATCCTAGTTGGGGGGAGAGTTGAGGAAGTAATTTGTTGGATTTTTGGTTAGGTTATTTTGCTAACAAATTTTTGCAAACTCTCTTTGTTTCTCAAAGATAAATTCTCAAAAGTAAATGGAAGAAATTAAATTCTTATCTTATTGCCATAGTCTCAGAGTTTGTATTATGCTTATTAAAGTTGATAAATTGTTGAAGCTCCTTTTGATTTCAATCTTAAGTCTTCCACTCTAATCTTTTCACACACTGAACACATTAGATTCTAGTTTTAAGATGGAAAACTTTCTCACCCCCTAAACTTAGGAAATTTTCGACTTGGTGCCTTTGACCTCATTCTATTAGTGTTGGGACACCTTACAAAAGTCCAATGTGTCTTATGCAAAAAAAAAAAAAAAAATGCTTCACTTGCTTTGAAACCCGAGCAAGGTCCGAGGGGTATATGGTGAAAATCTTTGAAGCCTGGTGCCTTAAGCCTTTATTGGTTGGGAGTCACCGACCTTACTGCTCGTTACATGGGTGGATGGGTGGACTTTAAAAAAAAAAATGAAAAGAAAAAAGAGGTGCGTTCTTAGCCTTTTATATGGGGGTTAGTGTTGCTAAAGTTAGAGAAAAACCTTAGTCGGGGGGAGAATATAGTTTGACATACTATAACTGGAAACTAAGCACCTTAACACTTAGATTTTTGTAGAAAATTAAGAGTTGGTCCTTTGGGAGTGGAAATTATTTTGATACTCAAATTTGCATAATGCCCACTCTTTGTATGTTGTGATAGGTAAGTTATTTGATGACTCTTGTTGATGATTGAGTTTTATATCCTTGACTTGCCATGTGAGAGTTTGATCCAATCATGCCACTTGATTATTTTTTGGAGTGATCAGCATGATTTTGTAAATTATTATATTATCTATTTTTCTTTTTTTTTCTCCCCTTCATTGCTAAGGGACTAGCAATGTGTCAGTTGGGGGGAGTGATTACTACCCAAAAGTGCTATTTTGCGCCTTTAATGCATTATGTTTTAAGCACTTTTGTGTAGTAGTTCTCCATTTTTATTCCAATTGGCATGTTAAGGACCTAGCAATGACTTCTAATCATATTTGTGGCTAGTTTTAATGTTTTGACAGCTTTTTGGATCATTAAGACAAGCCAAGTAAAGGAGAGAAGCAAAAAGGAAAAACAAAGGAAAGAAGCAGTTTTTGTAGCCGTGCACTGTCACTTTGGGAGGCTCTATTTTGTTCATCGTGCAAAATCACCTTTCAAGAATCCCATATTTGGAACCGGCTCGGAAATTGTTGACAAATCAAGTACCTATAGTGGTATATTGCCATTCGTATAAGGAGCTCAAAAGTGTGAATTTTGCACCAGCCCATGCGAGTGCGAATTTCGCACCTTGTTTTGTTCATGCGACTTTGGTGCGAAATCTCCTCTGTTCTGACGACTCCACAAAAGATCTTTTCTTTTATATTTTTTGATGTAAATTCCTTTCTTATCCCTGTAATTAGCCAATCACAGGCTTTGCTTTGTAAAGACTTTAAGAGGGGTGGAAATCATCTCTCAAAAAAGACTTATGTATATTTTACACTAAATGAAATTTTCCTCTTGGGAGAAATACAAAGATCTCTTTGCTTTCCTTTTCTCTCTGCTATTTTCTTTTTCTTGGAAGCCAAACAACCTCTGAGGATGTTTTCCCAGAGGATGAGAGGCTAAACCTTTGGTTTCTTGGAGTGAAGGAAGCTAGGTGAAAAGTCTAGATGCAAAAGTGGAAAACTCTCGTGCATTAAATACAGGTAGTTGGAGTTCATAAATGGCTTTTAAATCTAAAGTTTTGCTTTAAATCCCTTAGAATCACTTTGAATAGCCAATACATGATAAGCTTTTAGGTCTCTGTGGATACTTATTGCTAGATCCACATAAGACCATTAGTTATCATGTACGAGCCATTGGAAAGTGGCTCAAGGTGAAGACCCATAGTGTCTAAAGCCATTAATGGAACTTGACTACCATTTCTATTGACTTTTTATGGATTAAATCTTCATTGTTAAACCTATACCAGTTCGGGAAACAACCATCCTTTATGTTGTTGTCCCCAATACGAGGAGAAAAATCTGAAATTTCCCACTTTGCATTCTGAACTTGATCCTAGCAACCTTTAGCTCTGGGAGACTTTCTTTCTTCCATTTTTACCTAGTTCTATGTTAGTTTAGTTCCAAACACCACTTTCAAAACAAATTTTATTTTCTTTTAAACTTTAAGTTTTTGACAAAGGAAATCATCACATTTAATTTCTAATCTTGAGTCTATCACTGGTAAAGTGAAAACCCATCCCAGAGTTTGACCCTAGAGCTGCTATACTATAGTAGCTTTGCTACGCTAGTATAAGGTCATAGGATTTATTTGATTAAAATACCCAACTGGGCACGAATCATTACTACTCAAAAAGTGTTATTTTATAGCTTGTAATTAACTCTTTTAAACACTTTTGAGTAGTAATTATTACCTTTTAACTCAATTGGCATGTTAAGGACCCTTGCAATCGTTTCTAATCAAATTGTGTTAAGTTTTGGTGTTTTTGATAGCTTTTTTTTATCACTAAAGCAATCCAAGAATGAGGGGGAGCTTTATATAATCCATGGAAAAGCAAAATGGAAGCTCATTTACATGAAGAATTCAAGCTTTGGAGTTTCGTAGTTCTTTGCCAAAGCAAATCAAGAATGCAAGGAGGAAAAAAAGATAAATCTAACATGATGAAATTCAAGAGGACAGAAATTGTTGAACACATTTCAAGTACTTCCTGGAGTCCATTTCATGCATACTATATGTCGTTTTGAATCTTCGAAAGTCAGGAGTCCAACACTTCAAAAGGTGTATGAATTGGAGTTGAAACGAAGAAGTTATGGCCGTTTGAAGACAACCACGCAAAGTTGAGCGAAAATTTCGCACCTGCGAAATAAGCTACGAAAATTTCGCAACTGCGAAATAAGCTGCGAAAATTTCGCAGCACAAAGCCCATTTCGCAGCCATTTCGCAGCTGCGAAACCCACCTTTGGCACATGAGTGCCATTTCACAGCCCATTACTCCATCTTCACAGTTACAAACCACGTTGCGAAATCATCTCCAAGCTGCGAATGAAGTTGCAAATCATCTCCAAGTTGTGGAATCATCTCCAAGTTGTGAAATCACCTCCAAGTTGCAAAACCAAAGTTCAAACTTGCAAAATGGATAATTCAACGTGTGAATCACCTTGCAAAATCCACCTGTGCAATCTTAGATATTTGCAACCAACTCAGTTAGATTTTTTCTCAAGATATTTTATGTAGATTTTTATTTTCTCCTTGTAATCAATCAAAGATATTATTGAGATATTTCTTAGAAAATATCTTCCCTATATATATATGTGAACCACTTGCTCTGCTTTTCCTATATATTTTTGTTTTCTCGTTATTTTTATTTCCAGCCAAACAAACTCTGAGGATGTTTCCTCAGAGGATGAGTGGCTAGGCTCTTTGTCTCTTGGAGTGAAGATAGCCGGGTAAGTTTTCGAATGCAAAAGTTGGAAGTTTTGTTGTTTCAAAGTTTAATGAAGAGAAAGTGTGACTCAATAATGGTTTCTATGTTTTTAGTTAACTTAAAATGCCTTTAAATCACCTGGGTCAACACTTGGTAAGGCAAGTGATCTCCATCCATTGAGATGCACTAGTTTATCTCTTGCGAGCCTTTGGGAGGTGGTTTAAAGGTAGGATTTTCTAGAATAGCCAACACTTGGTAAGCTTTTAGACTCCAAGGAGACATCCATTAGTTATCTCTTGCGAGCTTTTGACAGGTAATCCAAGGTTAAAGATCACCTTGAATGGCAAGTGCTAGGTGAGAGGTATGAGCCATTGCAAGATGAATTAGTGAGAGGAATTTAGTGTTTGAACCCATTAATGGGAAGCAACTGTACCACACCGTTTCAAGAAATAACTATATGTTAAATCCCCAATGTGAGGAAAAGAACAAGTGACTGAAACTCTCTTTTTGTATTAGGAACCTAAGCCTAGTGATCTGAAACTCCAAGAAACACTTTTCTTTATAAGTAATTTCTGTTACTTTATTTTTAGCTAGCTTAAAACCAACCTTTTCAAACATCTTTATGTTTTCTTTTAAAGCTAACCTTGAAATGAAAAAGCATCAATTTAGATTTGAATTAATATCAATTGTCAAGTGAAAACCCATCCTAGTGAATGATCCTAGAGCCACTATACTATGCTAACTGAGGCTATCCTAGTACATGGTGTAATAGGTTATAAATTTTGTTGATTACTCCTGTCTAAGGACCAAATCAAGGGACACCAGCTGGATGATTCGTGTCCCAGCTGGTGTACCTTGAGTTTGGTCTTCAAACGGGAGTAATCAACAAAATTTATAACCTATATCATCATGCACTAGGATAGCTTTAGCTAATATAGCATAGTGGCTCTAGGATCGTTCACTGGGAAGGGTTTTCAACTCATAATTGATACAAATTCAATGTTGAATTGGTGCTTTTTCATTTCAAGTTTAGATTAAGAAGAAAACATAAACTTTGGTTGAAAAAGGATTTGTTTAAAGCTAACTAAAAAGAAAGTAATGGAAATTACTTATGAAGAAAAACATTCCTTGGAGTTTTAGGTTCACAGGGGAGGCTCCTCATGCAAAAGCAGAGCTCCGGTCACTTGGTTCTTTTCCTCGCATTAGAGAATTAACATATAGTTAATTCTCTAATCGGTATTGTACAGATGCTTCCCTTTAATGGATTTCAGCACTAATTCCCTCTCACTGATGCAACTTGCAATGGCTCGTGCCTCTCACCTAGCCTTTGCCATTCAAGGTGATCATTAACCTTGGACTTCCCTTCTCAAGCTCGCAAGAGATAACTAATGGATGTCTCCTTGGAGTCCAAAAGCTTACCAAGTGTTGGCAATTCTAGAAAATCCTGCCTTCAGTTCACCTCCCAAAAGCTCGCAAGAGATAAACTAGTGCATCTCCATGGACGGAGATCACTTGCCTTACCAAGTGTTGGCTCAGGTGAATTGAAGGCATTTTAAGTTAACTAAAAACATAGAAATCATTAACGGGTTACACTTTCTCTTCATTAACAGCTGAAACAACAAAACTACCAATTCTTGCATTTGGGACCTTTCCCGGCAACCTTAGCTCCAAGGAACTAAAAGCTTAGCCACTCATTCTCTGAGGAAACATCCTCAGAGCTTGTTTGGCTAGTAAGAAAAAATATATATATAATACAATCAAAACGAGAAGGTAAGACAAAGCAAAGCTCTGTATTTTACTTCCTTAAAAAACTATACAAAAGAGATGTCTCTGAGAACAAGCTCCCCGACGACATCTTCCTCTAATGGAAATTTACAAACAATATATATGGGGTTATTTACCATTTGTTCTTGCTTAAAGACTAAGGAATCCTATGATAGGTGGATTACAAGGAGAGTTTGGGGATTTAGACATCAAATATCTGAAGCAAAAAATCTAAAAATGTCGGTTGCAAATATCAGGAAGCTTCAGGAGAATTTCACAGGCGTGCAAGATGCTGCAAAATTTCACAGCATGAAGGACACCATTTTGCAGCCAAAGGCTGATTTCGCAGCCATCCTCTTATGATTTCACAACCAAAGGTTGATTTCGCAACTCGCGTAATTGGCCTTCAGCTTGGTGTGATCGGCTTCCAATGGCTGTAACTCCTTCATTTTAACTCCGAATTGTGCACCTTTTAAAGCGTTGGATTGCTGACTTCCCGAGCTTCGAAACGACATATAGTATGCATAAATTGAGCTCTAGGAAGTTCTCCAAAAGTGGCTGACAGTTTCTGTCCTCTTGAATACTTCATGTTAGATTTCTCTCTTTGCTTTCCCTCCTTGCATTCCGGATTTGCTTATGGCAAAGGACTTTAAAGCTTCAAAGCTTTGGTTCTTCATGTTACTGAGCTTCCCATTGCTTTGCCATGGATTCCAAAGAACTCTCCTCAATCTTGGATTGCTTTGGTGATCAAATTACTAACAAAAACACCAAAACTTACACAATTTGATTAGAAATGATTGCAAAGGTCCTTAATATGTTAATTGAGTTAAAAGGTAATAACTACTACTCAAAAGTGTTTAAAAGAGTTAATTACAAGCTATCAAATAGCACTTTTTGAGTAGTAATCATTGGACACGAATCAAATGGCACCATTGTTAGGGACCATTGAGAGGACATGAATCAGCTGATACACCAATTGGGAACGAATCACCTCCACCATTTTTTCCTCTCCACCAAAAGTGTGGCAAGATCAAGGTTTGAGTCATCGAGTGGAAGACTTTGGGTTTACACGACTCCTATGATTTTGATCTTCATCTTCATCATGTGGATTTTATTTAAGAACGTTTGAATTCAAGGAATAGTTTTTGTTAGCACTTTCTAATCCTTATAAAGTATAAAAATGTTATTTTTTCACTGTTCATAGAATTTAGAAAAATCCTAAGATAGTTATGCATATTCCTAACCTGATCCAAACTTGGGAAACGAAGAGATCTGGGTTTTTCCCACCAGTTAGCTCAAGGCTCTAAATGTTATAAACAACTTAGGGTTATGGATGATATGAACGACTTGGGATCCTATAAGCTCAATCCTCCATATGACATGAACAACTCAGGGGTGTGGATAATATGAATGATTCTTGCTCGTGAGCCCAAGGCTTTAAATGTTATAAACAACTTAGGGCTATGGATTACATGAATGACTCAAGGTCATGAGCTCAAGGCTCTAAATGTTATGAACAACTCAGAGTTGTGGTTCACATGAACGACTCTAGGTTGTGATCTTAGGGCTCTAGATGTTATGAACAACTCAAGGTTGTGGATGATATGTGCTACTTTGGGTCGTGAGGCTTTGAATAGCATAAAATTGTAGGTGATATGAATGACTCAAGATCCCATGAGCTCAAGGCTCTAGATGATATGAACAACTTAGGGATGTAGATGATATGAAAAATTCTTCTTCATGAGCTCAAGGTTGTGCATGACATGAACGACTCCAAGTTGTGAGATCACGACTCCAGATACTATGAACAACTTAAGGTTGTGGTTGACATGAACCACTTTAAGTCATGAGCTTAGGGCTCTAGATGCTATGAAAATCTCAGAGTTGTGGATGATATTAATGACTCAAAATCCCATGAGTCCAGCTCTCAAGATGTTATGAACACCTCAAGGTTAAGGATGATATGAACAACTTAAGGCTATGGTGAACATGAATGACTCTAGGTCGTGAGCTCAAGGCTCTAAATGTTATGAACAACTCTGGACTCTAGATGTTATTAACAACTCAGGGTTGTGGATGACACAAACAACTTTGGGTCATGAGCTTAGGGTTATAGATGTCACACAGAACTTAGGGCTACAGTTGACATGAATGACTCTAATTTGTGAGCTTCGGGCTCTAGATGCTATGAGAACTCAAGGTTATGGATCATATGAGCTACTTTAGATCATGAGCTGAACAACTCAGCTTTGTGGATGATATGAATGACTTGGAATCCTATGAGCTCTAATTACTACTCAAAAAGTGTTATTTCATAGCTTGTAATTAACTCTTTTAAACACTTTTGAGTAGTAGTTATCACCTTTTAACCCAATTAACATATTAAGGACCCTTGAAATCAATTCTAATCAAATTGTGTTAAGTTTTGGTGTTTTGATAGCTTTTTGATCACCAAAGCAATCAGAGATTGAGGAGAGTTCTTTGGAATCCATGGCAAAGCAATGGAAAGCTCTGAAACATGAAAAATCGAAGCTTTGAAGTCCTTTGCCATAAGCAAATCCGGAATGCAAGGAGCAAAAGATGTCTGGATAGGGTGTCCGGACACACCATCGGATGGTGGCGGAACATGGTCTGTGGCAGGCTGTCGGAATGACATAGCAAGGCTTGCTCGCTTTAGTCAATGATCCGGACAACATATCCGGAGAGGATATGCTATCATCCTGGTGTGATGTTCACGAGTGCCGTGTGCTTCTCCCTGAGGGAGTCTGGATAGGGGAGCGTGCCACGTGTCCTCTTGGGGAATCCGGATGGAGTTGATCCGGATAGCCTTGCGCGCTCCATGTCATCAGGGGGAGGGGTCCCTACACCTTGCACACGCAGACGGTCCCCCTTGCGACATAGCTCATTCCACCCGGGGGAAGAATTCTGTCCGGCCGACATTCCACCTTCTCTGGATATCTCACATCCGGATGGGAGAGGAGGGCGTTTCAACTTCCCCAGTCAGACATGTCCGGATCCTCTGATTGGATATTTCACATCCGGCGCCTGACGCCGGATGGGAGAGGAGGACGTTTCAACTTCTCCGGTCAGACATGTCCGGATCCTCTGATAGCGCTTACCCGGAGAGTTTTTCTCTCAGTATACAGTGCCGCGGTGTTCTCCTGAAGCTTCCTGATATTTCTGACTGACTTTTTGAGATATTTTGCTTTAGATATTTGATGTTTAAATCCCCAAACTCTCCTTGTAACCCACCTATCATAGGATTCCTTAGTCTTTAAGTAAGAACAAAGGGGTGAATAACCTCTTATATATAGTTGTAATTTTCTTTACAATCAGGGATCTCGGGAGCTTGTTCTTGGAGACAACCTTTTGTAATAGTAAGAAATATATTTTACAGAGCACTTGCTCTGTTTTTTCTTCATATTTTTGTTTTCTCGTTCTTTTTATTTCTAGCTAACCAAACTCTAAGGATTTTTCCTCAGAGGATGAGTGGCTAGGCTCTTCGTCTCTTAGAGTGAAGAAAGCCGGGTAAGTTTCTTCATGCATAAATTGGAAGTTTTGTTGTTTTAGTTTTTAATGAAGATAAAGTATGACCCGTTAATGGTTTTTATCTTTTTAGTTAACTTAAAATGCCTTCAACTCACCTGGGCCAACACTTGATAAGGCAAGTGATCTCCGTTCATTGAGATGCACTAGTTTATCTCTTGAGAGCCTTTAGGAGGTGGTTTGAAGGTAGGATTTTCTAGAATAGCCAACACCTGGTAAGCTTTTGGACTCTAAGGAGACATCCATTAGTTATCTCTTGCGAGTTTTTGACGGGTAATCCAAGGTTAAAGATCACCTTGAATGGAAAATGCTAGGTGAGAAGCATGAGCCATTGCAAGGTGCATCAGTGAGAGTGATTTAGTGTTTGAACCCATTAATGGGAAGCATCTGCCACTACAAGAAAAAGGGTCATTGTTAACATATATTATCTTTACTTAAAGTAGTATATGTCAATATCTTTTATTTAAATGGGCAACTATGACATATAAAACTTAGTTAAAAGAAACAATGACATATATGAATTCCAGTGATTATTCCATGACTTATGACGATGCAACTTTGACAGAGAATTTATAAGTCAATATAAAATTAATATATTCATATGTAAAGGTATCTAAATAAAGGCAATAATGACATATGTGGAATTTTCTAAAATTTTATTTAATTTATAGTAATACAATCTTGATAGAAAAATTATAAGTCAATATATAGAGTTAAAATATTTTTATGTCAAGGTTGGTAAAAGCTATCTTGACAAATAATTTATAAGTCAATCTAATTTTATTAATAAATCTATCAAGGTTATATTAGTAAATATTAAAAATCTCACTTCTCATTTTTTTTCTTTTAATTCTTTTATTTTTCTTTTAATTCTATCTAGGCCCATTCCCATCTACAAGCAACTTTAAAGAAAATCCTAAGACAATAGGCACCAATAAAAAATTTGTGAAAAGTATAAATAATTTTTATGAAAATTTATTGAATTAGATATTTATTCTCCATGCAAATATATATCATTTATAGGGTTTTAATTTTTGTTTTTGTTTTTTTTTTGTTTTTGTTTTTTTGCATTTTTATGACATTTGTTAAATGATGTAACATGACTTCCTTTTATTTTGTTTATTGTTGCAACCATAATAATGTACTCATGTAAAATGTATGCAGTCAGTGGTCTTTGTCACACATGGACAAATCATTTATAATGATATTTAGATTTAACAATTTGGTTTTATTTGTGCCTAATACTTAAATAGCCACTGCAACTTGCACCCCAGTTACATAATACCATTTCAGAATTTCTACTAGTAGAGGGACATTTGGTGGGATAATAAAAATTATATGCCTAAATAAATGCCTTTGTGGGCAGTTTAAAGTTGCCCCAAATTATTTGAGTAAATTACAAAATCTCATAAATGCTCCAACGGGACCATTCAACTGTAAGTCCCATTAATGAGAACCAAAAAATATGTTTGTCAACCTTCTCATGGGATCATGCAAACATATGAGCGTGAGTTTAGCAGAATACTACAACAAAAAATGTCAAACCCACAAAATAGAGGGTTATTGGCTACAGATTTAACATTCATGGATTCATCTCAATCCTCCTCAAGCTCCATATTAAGCTCTAAACCCTAATAAACCATCTAATTCAAGAAAAGTTAGAGGAATATTATATTTGCAAACTAGCGCATGTAGAGTTTAGCATGTCAAATGTAGTTGTAAGAAGTCTTAACTAATGTAGGTGAAATTTAGCTGAAATAAAATAAGGGTAAAATTGGCAGAATATAGTCACGTGTCCCTGAAATTTCTCTTGTATTTGGTGTAATAATTATGAACTTTAGCTGTTAGTGTGAAATTGATAATCCTTTTAAAAGTAAGAACTAGGAAACCAGTCTCATTTCTTACTTTGGAATGTTCATGATGTATTATTCATCTCATTATATGTAAACTGTTCTTATTTAATAAAGAAATTCCATGGGGTAGGACATGGGATTGGAAGCTCAATCTGAACACTCATTCAAGGCTTCCACATCTGGTCAAGAGCGACGCATTGATCTCATTTACAATGACCTGTTTCTTATGAAATACAAATTGTCCACTTGCACTTCAAGGCACCGCATCCTCACACGTACATCACAACACGCCAAAACATGGCCAACTCATACATCTACATATTATTCTCCAAGGAGAAACCACATGTTTCAAAGATAAAAGAGTAACGAGAAAAGGGAATATAATCAAAAAATGATATATATATAAGTATTACTTGGAAAAGAAATACAATATGCATGATGTTCAAGTAATACATCCAATCCTAGTATATAAAACATCAAAAAGATGGGATTCACAAGTCTAATAAAAGATGTAAGTAAAAAAAAAAAAACATAAAAAGATCAAATAGTAGTGGGATCATGTGATGGCTCTGCTCTGATCTCCTCATCTGGTATGGGCTGCTCAGCTGGTATGGTACCCTCATCTGGTATGGGCTGCTCAGCTGGTATGGTCCCCTCATCTAGTAGTGGAGGCTCGGATGGTCCAGACCTATCATGCCCAGGAAGTGTCTGCATACTCAGATACTGCTGAATCTGATGAAGGATCGTGGTATGCTGGGTCTGAGTAGCAATGATCTGATCCTGGTGTGCACGAATAGTGGCCATCTGTTGGAAAAGAGAATCCTGAGCGGTGCTCAGTGTCTGCAATGAGTGCACTAAGCCTTTGAATTCCGTAAGAGAAACGGTGACAGTGGGCTCAGATGAAGAAGGAGGTGTTGAGGTAGCTGGCACGATTGGTGGAGCTGTCTGAGTAATAGGAGAAGCAGGAAGTGTGGCCTCAGGCATGGGCACTGAGGTGTGTGTTGCAGGGGCAGGAGGTATAGTGTCAGTGAGAATCTCATCCTGCTGGGCCTGAGGTAGCTGCTGATCTTGGGGTAGCTCTAAAGGTGGGGGCACATCTGGGGCTCCCTGAGGTGGAGGCACAACTGGGGCTCCCTGAGGTGGAGGCACAACTGGGGCACCCTGAGGTGCAAAGTAGGCTGCCAAGTGATGCCATTTGTCGAGAGAGAAGTCCTCTCGGCAATGGCAGCGCCTCTCAAGGCGGGGCTCTACAGGATAGCCCAGGTGCTCTAAAATCTGGCAGAAGAGCCTCGGAAATAATAATGGAATGACATCTGCCTTCTGAAGCTTCTTCTGATGGACTTTCTCTTCAAAGTGAAGAAGAGAAGTTATAATCAAATGATGAGGGCCGAAGTAATATCCCTCAAAAATCCTAAATAACGCCTCAAGTATAGCTCCTCTCCTCTGAACTTTATGCTGAAGTGGGAAGATGTTGGCACGCAGGAGCACATCAATAAGGAGCATCCCAGATGGAAGCTCTCTCATAGTCAACACTGAGGCTGTGGAAGTCCCCCTGAACAAGATACGAACCATGTCCCTCTGAGAGAATGAGGACCACTTCCTGAAGTCTGCCTGAGTCATAGGCTCATAAGGTATACGGAGGGCCTCAGCAATGTGGCGAGCTCCAATGGCACCCTGGCGTCCATCTATGGTAAAATAGATGAGAGTTGGATTCCGGATGTCTCGAGTAGTCATAGACTGATAAAAGTCTAGAACTACTCTCGGATAATAGAACTGCCTAGGGGTGAGGAGATGCTTCATGTGATACCTTTGCAATCCCTGAGCTCTGGCTGCTGTCTGAGAGCCTCGATGTCGAACCAAGTCTCTGAATGGAAGGATCGATCTCTACAATCCAGGTTTCCCTCTATAGGTGGCCCTGCGATCATAGGACGCCTGATAACGGTCTCGAGAGGAATTCCCACAGGAATTTGAGAGTCCGGCTCGGCCTGAGGTGTTTGGTATGGCTCTCCAAGACCCGAGAACTTGGCCTTTTTCACGGGTGGCTGAGAAGCAGGCCTCTTGGCTTTGGCGGTGGGCCACACAGGTTCAATGGGTGGCCTCCTGGTGGGATATCGGGGCTGAGAAGGCGTTCCACCCTCAGATGGGGGAACGGTGGAGTACTGAGCAGGTGGTGAAGTGGCACCTCCAATGGCGGACTGTGCTGGTCGAGGCACCGGTGGCGAGGATGGGGATGCGGAAAGACCTCCCTTAGTCTTTGCCATGGCCGAAATGGAGCGAGATGGCTGTTCGTGAGTTCTAGAGGCTCTCAACTGGTGCGTAGGGCTGGTCTCTTCAGTTTTTCTTCTTCAGGGGTTTATATAGAGATGGGACTTGGGGTGGTTCGATGTTTAAAAATTCCCAAGGCAACCAAAAAGTCGTTTTTAGACGTTAGGCAAAATCCCGGGGGTAAAAATTGAGTTTAAAAGTCAGAGTTTTCGCAGCTTAAAATTTGATTGTGCGAAATTTTCGCACCTTGAATTTTACCGTGCAAAATTTTCGCACCTTGAACTGAGAATTTCGCACCTTAAATGGAGTTTCGCACTAAATTTGGCACTGTGCGAAATTTTCGCACCTTGTTTCGCACGGTGCGAAAATTGGCTTGAGGTGTGCAAAATGGCACTCGTGTGCCAGGAATGTGTTTCGCACCTTGAATAGTGGTGTGTGAATTGAAATTTAGAAAATTCGCACCTTGGACAGGGATTTTCGCACCTTGGATTGAGGTGCGCGAAATTTTCGCACCTTGGATTGAGGTGTGTGAAATTTTCGCACCTTGATTCGCACTGTGCGAAAATTGCCTTGAGGTGTGCGAAATGGCACTCGTGTGCCAAGAGTGTGTTTCGCACGGTGTGAAAATTTTCGCACCTTCAATAGTGGTGTGCAAAAATTTTCGCACCCCAAGTGTGCGAAATTTTCGCACCTTGATTCGCACTGTGCGAAACTTGCCTTGAGGTGTGCGAAATGGCACTCGTGTGCCAGGAGTGTGTTTCGCACCTTCAATAGTGGTGTGCGAAATGGTGCTTTTGGAATTTCGCACCTTGAAATGCAGTGCTCTTTCCCCTTTCCTTTACTCCCTTGCCTTGCTTTTGAAGGCTTCTCCACATTTTTCTTGATTTTTTTCTGAAATTTAACATCAACATTGACTAGAATTAAGACAAAATAAACCAAGTTTGAGCAAGAATTAAAATAAAAAGAAATAAAAATAAAAATAACAATACAACTATATTAAACTATAAAAATTCATGGACTTAATATAGTCCATGAAACCTTGCTTTCCCTCAAAGTTGAGTTGTTCAAGGAGGTTGATCTCCTCCTTGTCTGCATTGTAAGGCTCTATGAATGGCTTGAGACGATGGCCATTGACTTTGAAGGTTTGATTGCCTTTGGGATTGAATACTTCCATCACTCCATTGGGATGCACTTCATGAATTATGAAAGGACCCGTCCACCTTGATTTCAATTTTCCTGGAAAAAAATGAAGTTTAGAGTCATAAAGCCATTCATAGAATGCACCCACTAAGGATGAGTGCACCCTCATGCATCGTGCCTCCTCTTGAGCAGTTGATCATAAGACCCCATATTGTACCCCTCCTACCAAATTTCCATGAAATGGAGAGTGAGAACCCATATGCCCACGTCAAGGAGTTTGAGGAGGTGTGCAATACTTTTAGAGAGGGAGGAGCTTCAATAGACTTGATGAAACTCAAGCTATTCCCTTTTACTTTGAAGGACAAGGCAAAGATATGGCTTAACTCTAGAGCATAAGGAATTGGGTTGATCTGCAGGCCAAATTTTTTTAAAAAAATTTCCCCGCCCATAGGACCAATGGGTTGAAAAAAATTTTCCTCGCCCATAAGACCAATGGGTTGAAGAGACAAATCTCAAACTTTTCTGCCAAAGAAAATGAGAAGTTCCATGAATGTTGCTTGTGATAGAAACAACACACACCCCAACACCAGCGTTATTCTTGTGACAGATGGATTTTGGGCAGCCCAAAGCATGGGCTGTGATAGAAGAAAGACGGTTGATGTGAAGGTGGTAAGGATAGGTTTTTTTGATTGCCTAAAGGATAGGCTGTTGCACGGTATGGCATGGCCCGACATACTTGTCTTGAGCAACTAAAAATAAGCTTTAAAGAGAGGGTGGTATGGCTTATGGGTTAAGATACGTTTTCAGCCATATGAAATAGCAAGAAAACACGATTGATGGGTGAGAGAAATGGGAAGCTAGGCTAACTACCTATGGAGACTATTGTTGGACGGTTGATGCATGGGTTAGATTAAGGTGTGTTTGCCTTGTTTTAAATTATATGAAGGCTAAATATAAATACTTCATAAAAGCATACAAGTTACATATTTTTTTTTTTTTAGAAAATTAATTTATTTTATATGTTGATGTGTGAATTTTAATATCATATATGGATTTTACTTATGATTCATGTTGACATGTTTATTATAAAAAAAAAATAACACATTTTATTTTATATTTTAAGACATGAATTAGATAATCATAATAAACTCATATTTTAATTTTGTTTTTGGTTCATAAAGTATTAAAAGGAGAATTGCTTTGATATATTAATAAACTCAAATCTTTATTTTGATTTAGGATTCTTGTAATGTTAAAAAGGAAAATTATTTTATCATAAAATAAATCTTAGAATATATATTTAATAACTTTAACATATTATTTTTCAATTGAATCATTCAATATATTGATTAATAGCTCAAGTTCTATAATTTATAAGATAAAGTTAACAAATTAAAAAAACTTGAATCTTATTAAATTATTTTAAAAAAACTAAAAAAAAAACTCATTCCAATTCATTATCAAAACTCCTTTTGCAATTCATATTTTTAAAGAAAATGAAATCAATTATTATATTATTTTAAAACATGAATTTATTTGTAAGAATTAAGGTTTTAGAATTCTAAACAAACTTAAATATGTTGTAAATTAATAAAAAAAAAATATAAAAACAAAGTCCTAAACTAATAATTAAGGGTAACTACAGACAAAATTGGGATCCACTTAGTCTCTCCAAAATATCTCATGGAAAATCTAAAACTAGTGATCGATATAGTCTTAATGAACCATCAATAAGAGCTCAAAACAACTCAAAAAATGACTACAATTGCACACTAAAGGGTCAAAGAATATAGGAAAACAATCCTATACGGAATGTGTCAAGAGAACAAAATAGAGGATTTATAATATTCTAAGAAAAAACACACGTTACCATATACATAATCACTTGGTAAAAAATATTTTCATTAGGATTATACTTAAAATGCTAATATATAAATTAAATAAGATGTAGAAATTCATTATGTTTCTTATATATTATTGTATTAGGATGGCATATTAAATTATAAATAAGAATTTATTGGAAAACAAATATAAATTGTGTTTAACTAACTATCAAATGAAAACTAGATGGAGCTAAATATAATTTTACAGTATTGTGTTTTCCTTTATTTGTATTTTATGATTTTTGATTTATTTAATCTTTTCATGTATTTTTTTTTTTTTTTAAATATGGGCAAAAATTTTCTCTTAAGAAGTTCCCTATATGGTTAATGAGAATACAATTGTATGATAATGATGTTAATTTCTACAAATAATTTTTAGTTTTTAAAAATGAAACTATAGTTTGAATGGTAGTACTATTAGAAAATATTGTTATGGTTGACTAACTTGTCTTATCTCGTAAAACAAAAGGTTCTCTCTCCAAGTACAAGATGTTTGTTTTGAGATTAGTTTATTTTTATTTTTTCTTATTTTCTCTCTTTTTAATATTTCTTTTTGTTTTACGATTCCCTGAATTTGCCAACATGGTAAACTTCGACACCCAGTGGATTCCCCAACATGGCAACTAGTGAACCAAATGTGGCCTGAATTTGCTTCGGATTGTAGGAACCTTAGACTTGCCATTTCAGCAGATGGTATCAATCCTCATAGCTCCATGACTAGTAGGCATAGTTGTTGGCCTGTTCTCACAATAACTTACAACCTTCCCCCTTGGTTATGCATGAAGAGGAAATTTATGATGTTATCTTTACTAATATCAGGCCCACGACAACCTGGTAAGGATATCGATGTTTATTTAGCACCATTAGTCGATGATTTGAAAACATTATGGGAGGTTGGGGTGAAAGCCTATGATGCACATCAACAAGAGTTCTTCACATTAAAGGTTATTTTGTTATGGACGATTAATGATTTCCCTGCATATGGAAACTTGTCTGGTTGCACCGTTAAGGGATATTATGCTTGTCCAATATGTGGTGAAGAAACAAATTCACATTGGCTAAAACATGGGAATAAGAACTCATACATCGGCCATAGAAGATTTCTTCCATGCAACCATCCATTTAGAAAGCAAAAGAAGGCATTTAATGGTGAACAAGAGTTTAGGTTACCTCCAAAAGAACTTACTAGAGATGAAATATTTACAAAGGTTGATATGATTGATAACTCATGGGGGGAAAAAAAAGCCTAAACAATGTGAATCCTTTGCTAATCTGACAAGTTGTTGGAAAAAGAAGTCTATATTTTTTTAACTTGAATATTGGAGATATTTTTATATCTGACACAACTTGGATGTCATGCATATAGAGAAGAATGTTTGCGAGAGCATCATTGGAACTTTGCTTAACATTCCAAGTAAAACAAAGGATGGAGTAAAGTCTCGACTTGATCTTCTCGAAATGGGCTTAAGGCCTGACTTAACACCAAGGTTTGGGTTGAAGCGAACTTATCTTCCTCCTGCATGCTATACTCTTAGTAGAAAGGAGAAGAAAATAGTATTGCAGACTTTAGCTGATTTGAAGGTTCCAGAAGGTTATTGTTCAAACTTTAGAAACCTTGTGTCCATGGAAGAGCTAAAGCTTAATGGTCTTAAGTCCCATGATTATCATGCACTTATGCAACAACTACTACCAGTAGCAATAAGATCCGTGTTGCCTAAGCATGTCAGATATGTGATTACTACTCAAAAAGTGCTATTTGATAGCTTTTAATTAATCCTTTTAAACACTTTTGAGTAGTAGTTAGTGCCTTTTAACCCAATTAGCATGTTAAGGCCCCTTTCAATCAATTCTAATCAATTTGTGTAAGTTTTGGTGTTTTTGTTAGTATTTTGATCACCAAAGCATTATGAGATTCAGGAGAGTTTTATGGAATCCTTGGCAAGCAATGGGAAGCTTAGAGGCATGAAGAATCAAAGCTTTGAAGCACTTTTTCCATAAGCAAAGTGGAAATGTAAAGGGGAAGCAAAGAGAATCCAGCCATGAAGCATTCTTGATGACAGTCACTGCAGCCACTTTTGGAGCACTTCCTGATGTCCAAATTATGCATACAATATGTCATTTGAAATCTTAGGAAGTCAACAATCCAATGCTTCAAACCGTGTGCAATTCGGAGTTGAAATGAGGAAGTTATAGCCTTTGGAAGATGACTGCTCCAAGCTGAAGGAAGGCTTCAGAAAAGTGCTGCGAAATCACCATTTTGTTGCGGAATGATTTCGCAGCCTTTTTCTACAGTACCATGGATTTCCCCTGAAGCTTCACGCCGCAATGGAAGCCAAGTACCACAAGATGGAAGTCAACTTCGCAAAGGTGTGGAATCAGCCTTTTGCTGCAAAGAAATTTTGCAGCTCTTCTTGTGTACCTGCGAAATTTCGCAAACCTCACTTTTCACCTGCGAAATGGTCCTTAGTGCTTCCCGATATTTGTAACCGACACTTGGAGATATTTTTCATTAGATTTTTGTTGCCTAAATGCCCAAATTCTCCTTGTAAGTCACCAATGATAGGATTCCTTAGTTTTTAAGTTAGGAATTTGGCTAAAATATCAATGTAATAGTTGATTATGTAATTTTGGTATAAAGAGAGCCCGAGGAGCCTATTCTGAGGGTGATGAACCTTTTGTAAAAGTTTCAAAGCAAGAAATACACAGAGCTTGAGCTCTGCTTTACCTTCTCACTTTGATTGTGTTTTTGCTTATTTTACTAAGTTATGCACTCTCTGAGGAGTTTTCCCCAGAGAATGAGTAACTAAACCTTTTAGTTCCTTGGAGTTAAGGTTGCCGGGAAAGGTTCCAAGTGCAAAAATCAGAAGCTTTGTGGTTTTAGCTATGAATGAAGAGAGAGTGTGTCCCGTGAATGGTTTCTAATGTTTTTAGTTAACTTAAAACGCCTTGGAGTCACCTGGGCCAACACTCGGTAAGGCAAGCGATCTCTAACCATGGAGATGCACTAGTTTACCCCTTGCGAGCCTCTGGTAGGTGACTTGAAGGTAGGATTTTCTAGAATAGCCAACACTTGATAAGCTTTTGGACTCTAAGGAGACATCCATTAGTTATCTCTTGCGAGCTTTTGACGGGTAATCCAAGGTTAAAGATCACCTTGAATGGTAAAGGCTAAGTGAGAGGCTTGAACCATTGCAAGTTGCATCAGTGAGAGAATTAAAGCTGAAATCCAATTAAGGGATGCATTTATGCAGCACCTGTTAGAGAATTGACTTTATGTTAATTCTCTAATGTGAGGAATTGAACCAAGTGACCGGAGCTATGCTTTTGCATGAGGAACCTCCCCTGTATACCTGAATCTCCAAGGAATGCTTTTCTTCTTAAGTAATTTTCATCACTTGCTGTGTAGTTAATCTAAGTTCAAACCTTTTTCAACCAAAGTTTGTGTCTTATTCCTTAAGCTAATCTTGAAATGAAACAACACCAATTCACTTTGAATTGGTATCATTTTCAACTTGAGTACCCTTCCCAGTGGAACGATCCTAGAGCCACTATGCTATAGTAGCTTTTTAATTGCTACCCTAGTTCATGGTGTTATAGGTTAAAAATTTTGTTGATTACTCCCGCCATCAAGGAGCACCAGCTGGACACAAATCAGCTGAGACACCAATTAGGCATGAATCAATATGCCATTACAAGATTGTGTTTTTTCTTTAATGCACTTTGTGCAAAGGTGGTAGACGTGTCAAGATTGAATGATATACAACAGGACATAGTGGTGACTTTGTGCTTGCTAGAGAAGTATTTTCCACCTTCCATCTTTGACATCATGCTTCATTTAACAGTGCATTTGGTAAGAGAGGTTAGATTATGTGGACCAGTGTATATGAGATGGATGTACCCATTTGAAAGGTACATGAAAGTCCTCAAGGGTTATGTTAGAAATCATAATCGTCCAGAAGGGTGCATTACTGAGTGTTATATCGCAGAGGAAGCCTTAGAGTTTTGTACAGAGTATTTATCGGGCATGGATGCAATTGGGATTCCTTCTAGTGTGAAAGATGAATGGAAATGTGGGAAACCATTACTTGGTGGTCGTGCAATAACTATTTATGATTATAAATTGGTGGAGCAAGCACATCATTATGTTCTACAAAATACAACCATTGTACAATTGTTTATTGAGTAAGTGTCATATATGTGAATATGTGATTTTAAAACTCTAACTAATGTTTATACAAACCATGCCTTGCCTATTTTTGCTTGATAGTGAACATATGAAATATTTGAAGACAAAATATCCTCGTCAATTAAAGAGAGTGAAGTGGCTAGAGGATGAACATGTGCGCACATTTAGTTATCGGCTTAGAAAAAAGGTATGAAACTATTCATACTCCCCTTAAAATTTAATGCTTACAAAATTTAAATTACATTAACTTACATATCATTAATGAACCTTATAGGTTTCAGATGACATAAGTAAGAAAGAACCTATTGAAAAGGAACTTAAGTGGCTTGCACAAGGACTAAGACAACAAGTTCTTACGTACCCTGGATATATCATTCATGGTTGTCGTTACCACATTAAGAAGCGTGATGAGGCACGAGTCAACCAAAATAGTGGTGTTAGTATTATGGCATCGACCATGCAAATTGCAAGTTCCAAAGATAAGAATCCTGTGCTTGGTGACATGTGTTTTTATGGGATTATCACAGAGATATGGGACCTTGATTATAACATGTTTAACATTTGTGTTTTTAAGTGTGATTGGGTTGATAGCAAGAATGGTGTCAAAGTTGATGAGCTTGGTTTTACATTAGTTGATTTGAGCAAGATAGGACATAAATCAGATCCTTTCATTTTGGCAATGCAAGCCCAACAAGTTTTTTATGTAGAAGATCAAGTTGATCCAAGATGGTCTATTGTATTATCAAGGCCAAAAATGGAGTTGTTTGACATAGAAGGTGATGACAACATAGCCGACAATTGTATGGAGCATCACCCATTTGCGAATGGGATGCCTAATATTAAGTCTTTTGATGAAGTTGAAGATTATGATGAAATTTGTATGCCTAATATTAAGTCTTTTGATGAAGTTGAAGATTATGATGAAATTTGTATGTGTACTAATTGTGAGGGGATTTGGATTGAAAATTAAGCTTAATGCTTTTTTGTGGTTGTGATTGTGATTATTAAGTGTATTATGTGATTTTTGAGTTTTTGTTAATATACAATATGATGCTCAACAATGTTATGTTTTTATTTTATTCTTGTCAAATATATTTTTATTATTATATACTTGCTAAGATTAATTTTCATGTATTGCAAAGTTTGTACAACAATGATTTATTCATACTTATGAAATCATTTCGTAACTAATTTCTTTAGATTTAGTTGAGATACATTTTCAAGTGTTGTTTATTATTGCCTAATTCTGAATTATTTGGGAACTTGGGAGAAAAGTGCTACATTTTTATGGATGGCTCCACCAAGAAGAGATAAAAAGCAGGTAACTATTAAAATATCATGTTTTACTTTTGAATGTAAGATATATATATATATATATATATATATATATATATATATATATATATATATATATATATATATATATATATGTATGTATTATGAGATTAATCACTTAGTCTTTTGATTGTCATGTAGATGGATGAAAAGGAAGGAAAACAGAAGATTACTTCACCAAAAAGGTTAAGAGGCCCAACTTTAAAACCCGAAATTGCTAAAAAGAGAAGTGAAGGACTGAAAATTGACATTCAATATAATGATGATGGTGAGAGAGTGGGTGAAGGATATGTACAGCTTGTATCATACATGGGTGTGTTAGCATGAACCATGGTGCCAGTTTATCATACTGATTGGAGAGTAGTGCCTGTGGAATTGAAGGAGAAATTATGGGATTGCGTTAAGGTATATAGAAATCTATTGAAATTATTTTTCTATATTTTGTGTAGAGTGACATGATTATTAAATAACCAATATCTTCTTATAAAGTATGTAGTAATCTAATGAAATTATTTTCCTTTATTTTGTGTAAATAATCAAGATCTTATATTTTAGGGTGCATTCTTGGTTGATGAGAATAGCAAAAACAACATCATAGCATCCATTGGGACTAGCTTTAGGTCATTCAAGCACAGATTGACAAAAGAGTATATCCTGCCTTATAAGGATAAGCCCGAGTATCTTTTGCAGCCACCAAGTGAATATAATTACATTCCAATTGAAGACCGGAGAAAGTTAGTGGCTAATAGGTTGTCAAAAGAGTTTCCAATTAAATCAAAAAAAGGAAAAGAAAGGAGGGAAAAATACGTTTATATTCATCGGGTGAGTAGGAAAGGATATGTAGGACTTCAAGAAGAATTGGTAAGTTGAATTAGTATATTTTATTTTGTTGGACATTTACTTTTGTAAAGTTTAATTACTTCACTTTTTTGTTTTTTGATAGATGCAAAAGACAGGTTCGAGGAAACCTATTGATAGATGGGTCTTATGGAAGCTAGCAAGATTGAAAAAAGGTGAATATGATGAAGTTACGAGGCCTGTAGTGGAAAAGATTGTAAGTTGTCAAACCTTTACTTAGTTTTAATCAATTTCATTTGTTTTTTTTTATTTAATATGACTTTTGAAGTATCTTATATTTTTTTGGAGGATGAGTTGACAAAGGATGTTGAGGAAGGGAAGATCACATGTGTTGGCCAAAAGGATATCCTCACTTTAGCATTGGGTACATTAGAGCATCCTGGACAGGTTAGAGGAAAAGGTGGAAAAACAAAGCCCAAACAATTCTTCAACACACCAAAACCCATAAAAACTCTTGAAGAGGAGGAATGTCAAAGGATGTTAATGGAGAAAGTCAAGAGCTTGGAAGAGGAGATCATTGCTTTGAAAGCTGGAAAAAAAGAACCCCTCACACCCCGCTCTGAAGTGAGCAGCACAAACATAAGGAAACAATTGTTGCAACATGAAGAAATAGGAGGGAAGACTGATGATAGTGCTCATGTGGAGAACCTATCAGCACAAGGGACTCGAAAAGCTTCTCCACTAACTCAGGTATATATGCCTTTTTCTAAGTTAAATTTATACAAACAATATATAAAATAACTATAATGAAACACTAAGGATTACAAAATATGTTTTTACAGGTTTATAAATGCAAATTAGCTCTTAAAACTGAAGATAACATTGTTGCATATGGAACTTATTTACGAGGTTCACAGATTTCCATTGATGGTGCTGATATATTAGTGGTCATCCTTTACCCTCTTCAACCTAATGCACTTCTTCCATTCCCACTTTCTGAAAACATTAGGACAATAAGGGAGGGTGTTGGATATGAGGTTTTGTGGCCTATTGCATTTGTGATAAATGATGATGATGAGGTGAATAACGTTATACCCAAACTTTCAAAGTTGAGTTATATTTTTCCTACACTCTTGGTTTCTTTATTTTTCATTTTAATGTCATGCATCTATTTATGTGTTTAGGATGTTGGCAAGATGAAGAATAAAATGAAGAAGATACAAGCATCCCCAAAGAAAATCAAATATGAGAATCCTAGAGATGTACAACTGTTTTCTAAAACAGTTTCAGCAATGTTGAAGGGTAAACCGGCACCCAAAGTTGACTTTCCAATCAATGTTTTTGGGATGAAATTTCAAACTTTCCTCTTGACAAGTGAAATGAATGATGTAATTTCTGCAAAAGAGTTGACTATGAATTGCATATGTTTCTATATTTGGTGAGATTTTGTTGTAAATCTTTATGTTACATTCATGATATAAATAAGTAGAAGCTGTTTTTTTTTTTTTTTTTTGTCAAGTAATTCTAAATTGGGTGATATTTCATTAGGCGGTTGCATGAACATCTGGATGAGACACTACAGGAGAAAATTATATTTATTCATCCAGGAATGGTGTCCAAGGCTGGAACAATAGCCCCACAAATTGAAAAAAGAGCAAGGTTCATTGCTGATCGCCTAATTGACTCCAAATTGGCAGACTTGGTTTTTCTTCCATATAACCCAAGGTAAGTTGTTAATCATAATTGTTTTTAATTTGTTAGGCTTATAAATGCTATTTATCTAAATTATATGTTAATATATTGTAGGTTTCATTGGGTTTTGGCTGTAATTGACCTCAAAGCACAAATAGTCTACTATTTAGACTCGCAATTGCAACAGCCATACCAAGATATAAAAAGATATTGTGAACATGTAAGCCTTCCATAATTTTAGTTTTCATATCTCAAAACGAACACTAATGTAATCTTATTTTTTGTAGGGGGTTTCGAATTTTTGTATCTCAAAAGAAGAAAGGATCTAAAAAAGAGCTCAAGTGGATGGTTGTTGAGGTTACATTTTTTTTTCTCCAAAACTTTTTGAAGACTTACCTACATTTAAGTTGCTTTCTTGAATGAAAATTTACTTGATTTTTGAAATGTAAATATTCTATATGGCTTTCTCTCACATGAATATAAATCTATATATATATATATATATATATATGAATTTTCTTAGTTTATAATTGTTTTTGTTATTATTTCCTATTTATAACTTGAGTTGAGAAGGATACCATATATGTTTGTTTCACTACCTTACGAAAATATAATCTAAAATGCTATGAATACAATGTACTCATATGTCCATTATTCCACTATTAATTAATGAAGTAGTACTAAAAAAGAACAAACCCATTTTTTCATGTGATTGAAAGATTTATGATCCATTTTTACCTTCTACAATTAACATTTCAAGAAATAGTAATAGAAACTAGAAGAAAAATAGTAAACTTTTTTTAAAAATGCATGACTAGAATACTTTTTTCAATTGTATTATGATGTGGAAGATCAAACCTTAGAAAATTCAAGCATAAAAAAATTAATATATACATAATTAGTCAATTTGAAATGTTGGTCATAGGAAGAGCAATTATTAAATTTTGATCACTATATCCATAGCATTTACAATCCTTTAGAACGATTTAGATGTGTGTGTGGGTAAGGAAGCAATGGGGATCCTTTAGATAGCTTTGATCATGTTACTTAGGTGTGAGTTGTTCTTTATATCTTTCTTTTAACCTTGGTATGTCTTATATACATCCTATATTTAGTTTAGATGTTTCTTGTAAGGCAAAACCTCTCTCTCTCTCTCTTTCTCTCTTTAATCAAAACTCTTTACTCTTTTATCCATCTTCAATCAAATTGTTCATATGTAAAACATTTATTCCTTATAATTACTAATTGCATTTCTCTTCTATAATGTCAATCTATGAGATGTAAAATGAGGTTAATAGTACATATTTCCAAATATGTTATCGATAATTGCTCTTGAAGCTTGATTGATTTACCTTAATGAAGTCTTCAAAGTCATGATCTTTTCTAAGGGATATTCTCACATAGACAAAAGTTAACTATTATATTTTTTTAAAGTTAATCACTATTCTTAATAAATATAATTAATCATTACCTTTATCTATTCATTTTTTTTTCTCCATATTTCACATATACATGGTATTGTACATTCTTATATTTTACCTAATTTAACCCTCCAAGTTGTAAACATGGGAGCTTAAGGTATTATGCTAGACATGTATTGAGTATAATTTAGGTGCAAAGTTTACTTGAAACTAACATTATGTCATTCATTCCTTTTTTAAATTTAATATGTGAATGATGAAAAAATTGACCAAATTTATATAATGTCATATTTTATTATGAAATTTTGTTGCTATAATTTTGCTCATAGGGGCCCAAACATTTGGATGGTGTCATGTGCAGATATTTTGTCATGTGATACATGCGAGACATAATTGCAAATAGAAGTCTCTTAACATCTCAGGTTTATCTGCCTATATATTTTCATAAGTACATGAGAACTTATACATATATTTAATGTTTCACAATAACATATTTTCTCTTGTCATATATTTTAGTTTGAAGGAAAAAAAACCTATTCACGAGTTGAGTTAGATGAAGTGAGATCTGAATGGGTCTCATTTTTTAGCACTCTTATCTTAGACCAAGTATAGTGGGTATGTTAATTTATAATTTTTTAATAAAATTTCAGACATAAATTTCAATTAATGTTGCATCTTTTCTCTTTGCAAGGTTTCGGGTGACATTTTCGGTTGTTGCAATTTTGAGATGACAAGATCATATGTAAGATCTTATTGTCATGCATAGATGCTGAAGTTTTGGATACTTTTGGGTACATACCTATATCTTTTAAAAGATACATTTGATGAAAGTGCTAATTCATGTTTTTTTTTTATTATGTATGTTTGTTGGATTCTTTTCGCATAAATTTTGGTACATGTTAATATCATTTGAGTAAAATTTCAAATATAGACTTAAAGTAATGTTGTTTTTTTTTTTTTTCTTGCAAGAGGTTGGGTGGCATTTGTAGCACTTGCAATTTTTAGAGTATAAAATCATGTATAAATTCTTGGTATCATGCATAATTATTTAATTTTTGGTTCTTTTTTAGTAAATATCTTATATATATATATATATATATATATATATATATATATATATATATATATATATATATATATATTTGATAATAGTATAAGATCATGTATACTTGTTTGCTTGTTAGCTTGTTTGTGGATACATTTTGATATATTTAGGATACATATTTATATCTTTTTAATGAACTTTCAAACACAAATATAAAATAATGTTGTTTTTTTTCATACTTGCAAAAGATTAGGTGACATGTTTAATATACATTGGATGTAGATTTTATGAATAAAAAATGATACATAATCTATCTAAAGCAGATTTTACTTGGCTGTCTTAGAAATGCTACAAAATGAGTTTAACCTTGCCTTTTGTTAATCTTGCAGGTTCATAGAAATGTTATCCAACATAAAGGAAAGTGCCACTCTTCCTCTCCATTGAAATGGTGTTCACCATGGAAGGAAAGCTCCTCTCATCAATTAGTTTTTGGTTTGCCAATGCCATAACAAGTTAAGGTTAGCTCCTTGCTAGTGATTCAATTTGAGATTTCAAAATTTTCAAAGATCGTATCAACTTGAATTTGGTTTAGGAGTTGAATGTCTTAGTCCTACATGGTATGCATTTTAAATAACACATCTTGTCTTTCATTTCACATCCATGGAGTTGAGGTTGTAAACATGTTATCAAAATCTAAAGTTGCAGTCCTAGAAGTTGTCCTAAACAACAAAGGGCACTCACAACCAAGTAAGTTGAAGAATAATCTTTCAATGCATTTCTCTTTGGTTATTAATGTGTTGTAGTACAAATTAAGGTCATAAGATAAGCACATTATGAATTTTGTATATACAAACAATGGTCTTTGCTGATCTGATAAGATGTCTTATTTGTTGCACACCATCATGTTATTACTACAGATCATTCTTCTTCTCTGTTATAATAAAATAGGATCTCTTTCAAAGATGGAAAGGTCAATTCACCTCGAAACTTTCTTGCTAGTACCCACTTCGAGGTTGTTCATAAAAATCAAATGACTTTCTTCAATCCCCCATTTGTATATGGTTTTCTCACCTTTTGGACTTCAACTGCTTCTCAAGTGCCATCTTCTAAGTCATATATCAAGCAATCTAAATCAGGAACATACCTTGATTCCTTCATATGCCCAATCAAATTTTCCAGAACTTGATATATCCCCTCTATTTTGGGGCCCACCTCATCCCCAACAACAAAACTATAGACATGATTTCCTACCTCGACCCAGCTCCTACCAGTCTCCTTCTTATTTCCCATTCTTTTCATCAACTTTCTCAGTCTTACAAACTCCCCCACTTACCATCAACAACATATATATTTGATAGCATCACATAACTCCCTGCCATATTAGGCCTCAGATCCAATATCCTATGAGCAGCTAATTTTCTAGAATTGGGAAACCTGTGTGCTTTACAAGCTCCAAGAAATGGCCCCCAAATGCACTCATCAGGCTTGAATGGCATGCTCTCTATGAGTTCATAAGCTTCCTCAACTTTCCCAGCACGTCCTAGCAAATCCACTTCACACCCATAAATCTCCTGGTCTGGACTAATGTTATAATCACCCACCATTAATTTAAAATATCTCAAGCCTTCATCTACAAGTCTAGCATGATTGCAAGCACTAAGAATGCCTATAAATAAGACTCAGTCAAGCTTAATATCTGACCTGACCATCTTGTCAAACAATTCAACAACCTCTTCTCCATACCCATGAGTCTCATACCCAATCATCATGGTAGTCCAAGAAACCAAATCTCTACGAGACATACCCCCAAAAACTTGGTACAAATCAACAATATTTCCACATTTGGAATACATGTCTATAAGGGCATTAGACAAGGCCAAATTCCCATCAAGGCCTCTTCGAATAATCCTCCCATGAATCTGTTATCCACAATTCAAAAATGCTAACGTCACGCAGGCAGCCATAATGCTGGTAAATGTGAAGCTAACTAAGATAAGAAGAAATAACATGTAGGATAAATCACTCAAAGAGGGTATATCCGAAGTCTCAGAAGAATTTGACACTGGTCGGATAAATTTTATACTTAAACTGAATATAGAATGTCTACCCACCTGGTTTGAGTGAAGATCTAATGTCCCTAAAAGAGAAAGTGCCCCAATCTCTGCTGGTAGCAAAGACAACACATTATTCTTGAAACTTGAAGCCACAACAACTAGATGAATATCAAATATAAAAATATTTAAAATGAAAGAAAATCTACGTACACCAAACACTCCCAAATATCTAAATTTTTTTGCAACAAGGAATGAGAATATGACCCCATATAAAACTCTGCAAGGGAATAACAACCCTTTATTGATGCTGGTATTGATGAAATTCCTGCATAACTCAGATGCACATGTCTCGTTAGAAGAGTTGAGAGAAAACAATTCAGATAAAAGAGTATACTTAAAAACCACTATTAATTCCTCTAAAACTTTACATACGTACTGGAAAAACCTTGTAGAGACTAGATTCACTAACTGTTCTGATGAAAGTTAAGACGAATGAGACGTGAAAGCCTTCCAATATTCTCTGGCAAGCCAGTCAACAAGTTTCTTGCTGTGAAAATAGCAAGCAAACACAGTTTTGAGAATACTTTAACTATATTTAAACAAAGAATTAGATATTGGTGGCATCAGATAGTAGTCATGAGTGGATACATCTAGTGTTCTAATCTTGGTTCAGAACTATGTTTTAGACTATTTGATAATAGTATAAGATCATGTATACTTGCTGGGTTGTTTGTGGATACATTTTGATATATTTAGGATACATATTTATATCTTTTTAATGAACTTTCAAACACAAATATAAAATAATGTTATTTTTTTTTCATACTTGCAAAAGATTAGGTGACATCTTTAATATACATTGGATGTAGATTTTTTTTCATTGAATTTTTAATAAACTTTAAAAAATAAATATAAAATAATGTTACTTTTTTCTTTCTTGCCAAAGGTTAGGTGACATTTACAGTGCTGCAGTTTTTAGAGGAGAAGATCATGCATAAATTTTTGTTATCATGTACAACTACTTGATATTTGGTTATTTTTGGGTAAATATCTATTCTTTTTTCATATATATTTGACAAGATAACAAGATTTTATATAGTTGTTAGGTTGTTTGGGAATATATTTGGATACATGTTTATATCCTTTTATTAATCTTTCAAATATAAACATATACTGATTTTTTTTTCTTACTTGCAGAAGATTTGGTGGCATTTGCAGCAATTATAGCACTTTTGAAGGCACAAGATCATGGCTACATTATATTTATCATGTATAACTATTGGATTTTTGGGTACATACATGCCTTTTTTTGGATGTATGTGAGATAATATAAGATTATGCAAGGATATTAAGGTTTTTTTTTTTTTTGTCAATATATTTGCCTACATGTTCATATTTTTTTTAAAGTATATTTTATACATTCATGTACTTTATATATATATATATATAGACACACACATAACAGGTTCAATTTTGATGCAGATTATTTGGGCAACATGTTGACATGTTCCATATGCAACCTTGATATGAAATAAAACAATTTCCTTTATATGAATAAAGAAATCTTGACATAAAAGAAATTGTATTCCTTGACATAAGAATAAAAGAACCTTAACATATTAAATTTCAACTTTGAAAAAAAACAAAAAACAAAAAACATCCTTGACATATGTGTAAATTAAATTTAAAAGCATATAAAACAACGTTGACATATATCATACTTAAGCTTAACATATATTGAATATAATCTTGACAAAACAATGAGTTAACCATCACATATGTTTAATCTAACCTTGACTAAAGTGGAAGAAACGTTTTAACATATGTCATATTAATAAGATTCCTACATTGATAGAAATAAGGTCTACTTAACATATGCATATGTCAAGCTAGCTTTTATCATTTCTTGACAGTGCTATAGACGACATATGTGAATATTGATCTACCTTAACAGATATACCTTATCTTGATGATGAAAACTATCAATGAAGACCTTTTTTCTTGTAGTGTGTACCGCACCGGTTAGAGAATTAACTATATGTAAATTCTCTACTACGAGGAAAAGAAACAAGTGACTGGAACTCTCTTTTTTGTATGAGGAACCTGAGCCTAGTAATCTAAACTCCAAGAAACACTTTTCTTTATAAGTGAAATCAGTTACTATTTTTGGTTAGCTTAAAACCAAACCTTTTTTAAACATCTTTATGTTTTCTTTTAAAGCTAACCTTGACATGAAAAGGCACCAATTCATCTTTGGATTAATATCAATTGTGGAGTGAAAACCCATCCCAATGAACGACCCTAGAGCCACTATGCTATGCTAGCTAAGGCTATCCTAGTACATGGTGTAATAGGTTATAAATTTTGTTGATTACTCCCTTCTGAGACCACAATCAAGGGACACCAGCTGGACACATAACAAATGGCACCACTGTCAAGGACCATTGAGAGGACATGAATCAGCTGAGACACCAATTGGGAACGAATCAAGCTCAGGCCTCTAAATGCTATAAATAGCTCAGGGTTGTGGATGATATGAATGATTCTTGGTCGTGAGCCTATGGCTTTAAATGCTATGAACAGCTCAGGTATGTGGATAACATGAACGACTTCAAGTTGTGAGTTTAAGGCTTTAGATGCAATGAATAGCTTAGGGTTTCCGTTGACATGAATGTCTTTGGGTCATGACCTTAGCACTCTAGATGCTATGAACAACTCAAAGTTGTGGATGACAAGAGCAACTCTAGGTCATTTGCCCAGGGCTTTCGATGCTATGACAACTGAAGGTTATGCCTTATACAAATGACTCGGGATCCCATGAGCTCCGACCTCTATATGCTATGAATAACTCATGGTTGTGGATGACATAAGCAACTCTAGGTCATTTGCTTAGGGCTCTAGATGATATGAACAATTGAAGGTTATGGATGATACAAATGACTTGGGATCCTATTAGCTCTGACCTCTAGATGGTATGAATAGAACAAGGTTATGGTTGACATGAATGGCTCTTCATCTTGAGCTCAAGGCTCTAGATACTACGAATAGCTAAGGGTTGTGGTTGACATGAACGACTATAAGTCATGAGCTCACAGTTCCAGTTACTATGAACAACTAATGGCTATATATGCTATGAGCAGCTCAAAATCGGCGATGATATTAACGACTCGGGATGTTGTGATATGAAGCCTCAGGATGTTATGAACAACTCATGGTTGAGGATGATATTAATGACTCTTGGTCGTAAGCCTATGGCTCTAATTGCTATAACTAAATCAAAGCTATGGATGACATGAACTACTCCAGGTCATGAGCTCAAGACTCAAGATGCTATTAACAGCTCAAGGCTATGTAAGATATGAACAAGTTTGGGCCATAGGCTTAGGGCTCTAGATGCTGTGAACAACTCAGGCCCGTTGATGAGATGAATGACTCAAGGTCGTCTGCTCAGGGCTCTAAATGTTATTAACAGATCAAGGCTGTGATGGACATCAACGACTTCAGGGCTTTAAATGATATGAATAACTCAAGGTTGTGGATTACATGAACAACTTCAAGTTTTGAGCTTAGGGCGTTAAATGTTATAAATAACTAAGGCTTGTGGATGACATGAACTACTTCAGGTTGGAAGCTTAGGGCTATGGATGACATGAACAACTTTGAGTAGTGGGCTCTAAGCTCTAGATGCTATAATGGCTCAGGGTTGTGGTTGACATGAATGACTCCAAGTCATGAGCTCAAGGCTTCAGATGTTATGAAAAGTTAGGGTTAGGGATGACATGAACGACTCTGGGTCATGATCTCAAGGCTTTAGATTTTATGAAAAAGTTTAGGGCTATAGATGACATGAAAGATTTTGGGTTGTGGGCTTATGGGTATAAATGCTATGAACAACTTAGGGTTGTTCATGACATGAATGACTTTGGGTCGTGTGCTTAGGGCCTAGATGCTATGAACAACTCAAGGCTATGTATAATATGTGCCACTCTGGGTCACAAGCTCAAGGCTATGGATGTTTTGAACAACTATGGATTATGAATTATATGAATGACTTGATACCCCATGAGCTAACACCTCTGGATTCTATGAGCAGCTTAGGACTGTGGATGATATGAATGATTCTGCATCACAAGCTAAGGGTGGTGGATGACATGAATGACTCTGAGTTGTGAGCTCATGACTCAAGATACAATGAATATGAAAGATTCTTGGTCATGAGCTTATGCCTCTAATTTCTATGAATAGCTCAAGGTTGTGCATAACATAACAATTCCATGTAGTGAGCTCACAACACTAGATGCTATGAATAGCCCAAGGCTTATGATAACATAAACAACTTTGGGTCATGGGCTTAGGGATCTAAATTCTATGAATAGCTTAGGATTGTTGATGACATGAAAAACTTTGAGTCATGTGCTTAAGTCTCCAAGAGCTATGAATAGCTCAAGCCTATGGATGATATGTACCACTCCCAGTCGTGAGCTCAAGGGTATGGATGTTTTGAACAACTCAACATAATGGATGATATGAATGACTAGGGATCTAGTGAGCTCAAGCCTTAAGATGTTATAAGCAACTCAGGGCTATGGATTATATGAATGACTCTATGTCATGAGCTCAGAGTTGTCGATAACTTGAACGACTCTGGGTTATGAGCTCACAACTCAAGATACTATAAACACCTCACGGTTGTGGTTGACATGAACGACTTTGGGTCATGATCTTAGGGCTCTAAATGCTATGAACAGTTCTAAGTTGTGGATTATATGAATGACTTAGGATCTGTGAGCTCAAGGTTTAAGATACTATGAATAGATCAGGGCTATGGATGACATGAGCAACTCCGGGTCATGAGCTCAGGGCTCTAAATGCTATGAACAACTATGGGTTATGGTTGACATGAATGACTCTGGGTCGTGAGTTTAAGGCTCATGATACTATGAATAATATAGAGCTATGCTTGACATGAATGACTCCTGGTCGTGAACTTAGGGCTTTAGATGTTAAGAAGAACTCAAGGATGTGGATAACATGGGCTACTCTAGGTCGTGAGCTTATGGCTCAAAATCTTGTGAACAATGTTAGGTTGTGGTTGACATGAATGACTATGGGTCATGAGCTCAAGGCTCAATATTCTATTAACAACTTAGGGTTGTAGTTAACATGAATGACTCTAGGTCGTGAGCTCAAGGCTCTAGATGCAGTGAGTAACTCAAGGCTGTGGATGACATGAAAATCTCCAGGTCGTGAGCTCAAGCCTCTAGATGACAAGAATAGCTCAAGGTTGTGGATGATATGAACGACTCTGGGTTATGAGCTCAAGGCTTTAGATTCTATGAACTGCTCTAGGCTGTGAATGTCATGAGAGACTCTGAAAGGGCTATCGAATACATAAGGCACTCTATGTCATGAGCTCAGGACTCTGGATGCAATCAACAAATCTAGGTTATGGTTCACATGAATGCCTCTAGTTCATGAGCTTAAGGGTCTAGATACTATGTACAACTCAAGGCTATCAATGACATGAAAGACTTTAGGTTATGAGCTTAGGGCTCTAGATGCTATGAATAGCTTAGGGTTGTGAACAACATGAACGACTAAGGGTCATGAGCTTAAGTCTCTATATACTATGAATAGCTCAAAGTTGTGGTTGACATGAATGACTTCGAGTCGTCATCTCAACGCTTTAGATCATATGAACAACTCAAGGCTATGGATAACATGTGCCACTCTAGGTTGTCAGCTTAGGGCTCTAGATACAATGCATAGTTTAAGGTTGTGGTTGACATGAACGACTCTAGTTTATGAGCTTAAAGCCTAAGATGATATGAAAAGCTCAAGGTTGTCGATGACTTGAGCAACATTGTGTCATAAGCTCGGGGCCCTAGATGCTAGGAACAACTCTTGGCTATGGTTGTCTTGAACAACTTCAAGTCGTGAGCTCAGAACACTAGAAGCTATGAACAACTTAGGGTTGTTGATGACATGAAAGAATCCAGGTCAAGAGCTTAGGGCTCTAAATGATATGAACAACTTAAGGTTGTGGATACATAGAACATCTCAAGGCTATGGTTGACATGAATGACTTTAGGTTATGATCTCAGGGCTTTAGATGCTATGAATAGCTCAGGGTAGTCAAAGACATAAGCTACTCTAGGTTGTGAGCTCAAGGCTTTAGATGTTATGAATAAGTTTAGGCAAAGGTTGACATGAACAACTTCAGATCGTGTGCTTAGGGCTCTTGATGCTATAAAACTCAAGGTTATCAATGACATGAAAGAATTTAGGTCGTGAGCTTAGGGCTCAAGATTCTATGAAGAGCTCAGGACTATGGATGATATAAGCTACTTTGAGTGTTGAGCTCAAGGCTCTAAATGTTGTGAACAACTTTGCACTATGGATGACATGAGCTACTCTAGGTCAGGATCTTAGGGCTTTAGATGCTATGAACAACTTTAGACTTTAGTAGATGTGAACGACTCTCATTTGTGAGCTTTAGCCTCTTAATGCTATGAATAGTTTAGGGTTGTTGGTGACATGAAAGACTATACGTAGTGAGCTCAAGGCTCTTGATGTTATGAACGAGTTAAGGTTGTGGATGACATGATCTACTTTGGGTTGTGAGCTCAAGGCTCTAGATGCTATGAACAACTCAGGCCTGTGGATCACATTAGCTATAATGGATCGTGAGGTCAGGGCTCTAGATGCTATGAATAACTCTAGGCTATTGCTAACTTCAATTACTCTGGGTCGTGAGCTTAGGTCTCTAGATGCTATGAATCGCTCTAAGCTTTTGATAACATGGGCTACTCTAGGTCATGAGCTTAGGGCTCTAACTGTTACGAACAACTCTAGGTTGTGGCTAACATGAACAACTCTGGGTCGTGAGCTCAAGGCTCTAGATGCTATTAACAGCTCATGATTGTGAATGACATGAGTTACTATAAGTCGTGAGCTCAAGGCTCTAGATGCTATGAATAGCTCTAGGATTTGGTAGATATGAACGACTCCCAATTGTGAGCTTAGGCCCCTTGATGCTATGAACAACTTAAGGTTATCGATGACATGAAAAACTATAGTTCGTGAGCTAAGAGTTCTTGATGTTATGAACAACTCAAGGTCGTGGATGACATGATCTAGTTTGGGTCAGTGCTTTAGATGCTGTGAATAACTCTAGGTTGTGGTTGACTTGAATGACTCGAGGTTTTGAGCTCTGGGTTTTAGATGCCATGAACCACTTAGGGTTGTTGATGACCTGAAAGACTCTAGGTCTTGAGCTTAGGGTTCTAGATGTTATGAAAAGCTTAAGGTTTTGGATGACATGAATGACTCAGGGTTATGAACAAAGGATTATATATACTATGAATATCTCAGAGTTATGGTTGACATGAACGACCCTGGGTCATGAGCTAAGGGCTTTAGATGCTATGAACAGTTCAGGGCTGTCAATGACATGAGCCAATCTGAGTCATGACCTTAAGGCTTTAGATGCCATGAACAACTCAAGGCGACCAAAGACATGAAAGACTTTAGGTCATGAGCTCAAGCTACTAGTTTCTATGATTATTTGAAGGCTGTGGAAAACATGGACAACCCTAGGTCTTGAGCTCAAGCCTCTAAATGTTATGAACAACTCTAGGTTGTGGTTAACATCAATGAAATCGGGTCGTGAGCTCAAGGGTGTAGATGCTATGAACAACTCAAGGCTTCCGATGACATAAGCCACTCTAGATGTTGACATCAAGGCTTTAAATCATGAACTCAGGGCTCATGATTCTATGAAGAGCTCAGGACTGTGGATGACAAGAACGACTCTAAGTCATGAGCTCAGAGCTCTAGCTGCTATGAATATCTTTATGCTATGGCTGATATGAACAACTCCCGATCGGGAAATCAAAGCTCTAGATCCTATTCACATCTCAGGGTTGTTGATGACATAAAAGACTACGGGTTGTTAGTTTAGGGCACTTGATGCTATGAACAACTTAGGACTATGGATGACATCAACTACTCAGAGTTGCGAGATCAAGGTTCTAGATGCTATGAATAAGCTCCGAGCTATGGATGACATTAGCTAGTCTAGATCACAATATCAAGCCTTTAAATGATATGAACAGGTCTAAGCTATGTTTGACATGAATAACTCTAGGTCATGAGCTCAAAGCACTAGATGCTATGAACTGCTATGGGCTGTGGATAACATGGGCTACTCTAGGTCATGAGATAAGGGCTCTTGATGTTATGAACAACTTTAGGTTGCGGCTGACATGAACAACTTTGGTTATGAGCTCAAAGTTCTAGATGTTATTAACAACTTATGGTTTTGGATCACATGAGCCACTCTAGGTCTTGAGCTTAGGGCTCTAGATGCTATTAATAACTCTAGGTTTTGGTTGGCATGAACAATTCTAAGTAGCTAGCTCAAGCCTTTAGATGCTATGAACAACTCAAGCCCATTGATGACATGAGCTACTCTTAGTCATGAGTTCAGGGCTTTAGAGGTTATGCACAACTCTTGATTATGGTTGACATGAACAACTCCGGGTCGTGAGCTTAAGGCTCTACATGCTATGAAGCACTCAAGGTTGTCAATGAAAAGAAAGGCTCCAAGTCGTGAGCTCAAAACTCTACATTCTATGAACTGCTCAGGGTTGTGGATAACATGAATGACCTTGATTTGTGAGGTTAGGGCCCTAGATGCAATGAACAACTCTAAGCTAGGGTTGACATGAAAGAATTTGGGTTATGAGCTCACAGGTCTAGATGCTATGAATAGTTTAGGGTTATTGATGACATCAGCCACTCTAGGTCTTAAGCTCAATGTTCTAGATGCTATGAACAACTCTATCCTATGGTTGACATGAATGACTTCAGTTTGCGAGCTTAGGGATCTAGATGCTATTAACAGCTTAGGGTTGTAGATGACATGAGCTACTCTAGCTCGTGAGCTCAAGGCTCTAGATGCTATGAACAACACTAGGTTGTAGTTGACATGAACAACTCTAGGTCGTGGGTTTAGGGCTCTTGATGCTATGAACAACTTAGGGTTTTCAATGATTGATTCGTGCTCCCAATTGGTGTCTCAATTGATTCTTGTTCAGCTGGTATCCCTTGATTATGGTCCTCATAAGGGAGTAATCCACAAAGTTTATAACCTATATCACCATGCATTAGGATAGCTTTAGCTAATATAGCATAGTGGCTCTAGGATCATTCACTGCGAAGGGTTTTCAACTTACAACTGATACCAATTCAAAGTTAAATTGGTGCTTTTTCATTTCAAGGTTAGCTTAAGAAGAAAACATAAACCTTATTTGAAAAAGGTTTTGTTTTAAGCTAACTAAAAAGAAAGTACTGGAAATTACTTATGAAGAAAAACATTCCTTGGAGTTTTAGGTTCATAGGGGAGGCTCCTCATGCAAAAACAGAGCTCTGGTCACTTGGTTCTTTTCCTCGCATTACAGAATTAACATATAGTTAATTCTCTAACCGGTGTTGTATAGATGCTTCTCTTTAATGGATTTTAGCACTAATTCCCTCTCACTAATGCAACTTGCAATGGCTCGTGCCTCTCACCTAACATTTGCCATTCAAAGTGATCACTAACCTTGGACTTCCCTTATCAAGCTCGCAAGAGATAACTAATGGATGTCTCCTTAGAGTCCAAAAGCTTACCAAGTGTTGGCAATTCTAGAAAATCCTTCAAGTCACCTCCCAAAAGCTCGCAAGAGATAAACTAGTGCATCTCCATGGACAGACATCACTTACCTTACCAAGTATTGGCTCAAGTGAATTGAAGGTGTTTTAAGTTAACTAAAAACATAGAAATCATTAATGGGTCACACTTTCTCTTCATTAATGGCTGAAACAACAAAACTACCAATTCTTGCATTTAGGGCCTTACCCGGTAACCTTAGCTCCAAGGAACTAAAAGCCTAGCCACGCATTCTCTGAGGAAACATCGTCAGAGCTTGTTTGACTAGTAAGAAAAATTAAATAAATATATACAATCAAAACGAGAAGGTAAGGTAGAGCAAAGGCTCTGTATTTTACTTCCTTGCAAAACTATACAAAGTTGTCTAAGAACAAGCTTCCCGTCCTCTTTCCTATAATGGAAATTTACAAACAATATATATGGGGTTATTTACCCTTTGTTCTTGCTTAAAGACTAAGGAATCCTATGATAGGTGGATTACAAGGAGAGTTTGGGGATTTAGACATCAAATATCTAAAGCAAAAAATCTCAAAATGTCGGTCGCAAATATCGGGAAGCTTCAGGAGAATTTCGCAGCCGTGCAAGAGGGTTGCGAAATTTCACAGCATGAAGGACACCATTTCGCAGCCCTACGAAATTGGCCTTCAGCTTGGAGTGATTGGCTTCCAATGGTTGTAACTCCTTCATTTCAACAACAAATCGTGCACTGTTTGGAGCATTGGATTACTAACTTCCCGAGCTTCAAAATGAAATATAGTATGCATAAATTGAGCTCCAGGAAGTACTCCAAAAGTGGCTGACAGTGGCTATCCTCTAGAATGCTTCATGGTAGATTTCTCTTTGCTTCCCCTCCTTGCATTCCGGATTTGCTTATGGCAAAGGACTATAAAGCTTCAAAGCTTTGGTTCTTCATGTTTATGAGCTTTCCATTGCTTTGCCATGGATTCTAAAGAACTCTCCTCAATCTCTGATTGCTTTGGTGATCAAATTACTAACAAAAACACCAAACTTACACAATTTGATTAGAAATGATTGCAAAGGTCCTTAATATGTTAATTGAGTTAAAAAGTAATAACTACTACTCAAAAGTGTTTAAAAGAGTTAATTATAAGCTATCAAATAGCACTTTTTGAGTAGTAATCAATGATATGAAAGACAATGGGTCATGAGCTAAGGGCTCTTGATACTATGAAAAACTCAATGTTGTGGTTGACATGAATGACTCTTGGTCGTGAGCTCAGGGCACTAGTTGCTATGAAGAGTTGAGGGTTGTGGATAACATGGGCTACTCGAGGTCATGAGCTTAAGGCTTTAAATGCTATGAACAACATTGGACAGTTATTGAGATGAACAACTTTGGCTCGTGAGCTTAGGGTTTTAAATGTTATTACAACTTTATGTTATGGTTGACATGAATGAGTCTGAGTCAAGAGCTTAAGCCTCAATATTCTATGAACAACTCAGAGTTGTGGATGACATGAATGACTTTAGGTCATGAGCTTAAGGCCTTAGATGCAATGGACAAATTTAGGCTATGGTTAGCATGAAAGACTCCGAGTTGTGAGCTCATGAATCTAGATTCTATGAACAACTAAGGGCTATGGATGACACTAGCAACTCTAGGTCTTGAGTTCAGGGCTCTAAATGCTATGAACAGCTCCAAGTTGTGGTTGACATGAATGACTCCAAGTCGTGAGATCCAAGCTCTAGATGCTATTAATAGCTCAAGGTTGTGGAAGACATAAGGTCCTCAAGGTCGTCAGCTCAGGTCTCCAGATGCTATGAATAGCTTCGAGTTATGGTTGAGATGAATGACTTTGGGTTGTGAGCTTAAGGTTCTTAATGCTATGAACAATTTAGAGTTGTCAATGACATGAAAGACTACAGGTCATGGGATCAGCGTTGTAGATACTATAAACAACTCAGGCTTATGGTTGACTTGAACAACTTTCGATCATGAGCTCAAGGCTCTAATTTCTATGAACAGATAAAGATTGTGGATAACATGGGATACTCTTGGTTGTGAGCTCAAGGCTCTAAATACTATGAACAACGTTGGGTTGTGGCTGACATAAATGACTCTGTGTCATGAGCTTAGAGCTCTAGATGTTATAAACAATTCGAATTTGTGGATGACATGACTAACTATGGCTCACGGGCTCAAGGCCCTAGATGCAGTGAACAACTCTAGGCTATGCTTGGAATGAAAGACTCTAAGTTATGAGCTCATTACTCTAGATTTTATGAACAACTCAGGGCTATGGATGACATTATCCACTCTAGGTGTTGAGCTGGAGGCTCTAAATGCTATGAACAACTCTAGGTTGTGGTTGACATGAACAAATTCGAGTCATGAGCTCATACTTTAGATGCAATTAATAGATCAGGGTTGTGGAAAATATGAGGTACTTTAAGTCGTGAGCTCAAGGCTCTAGATGCTATGAACATATTTGGGTTATGGTTGAGATGAACGACTCTAGGTCATGAGCTTAGGGCTCTTGATGGTATGAACAACTTAGAGCTATGAATGACATGAAAGACTACGGGTCATGGGCTCAGCGCTATAGATACTATGAACAACTCAGGATTATGGCTGACATGAACGACTCTTAATCTTGAGCTCAAGGCTCTAGTTGTTATGAACATCTAAAGGTTGTGTATAACATGGGATACTCTTGGTTGTGAGCTAAGGGCTCTAAATGCTATGAACAACGTTGGGCTATGGTTGAAATGAATGACTCTGTGTTGTGAGCTCAAGGCTTTAAATGCTATAAACAACTTAGAGTTTTGGATGACATGAATGACTCTGGCTCGTGGGCTCAGGGCCCTAGATGCAATGAAAAACTCTAGGTTGTGCTTAGCATGAAAGACTTCGAGTTGTGAGCTCATGAATCTAGATGTTATGAATAACTCAGGGCTATAGATGACATTAGCCGCTCCAGGTGTTAAGCTCAAGGCTCTAAATGCTATGACTACCTCAGGGTTGTGGTTGACATGAACGACTCTAAGTTGTGAGATCAGGGTCCAGGTGCTATTAATAGATCAAGGTTATGGAAGACATGAGGTACTTTAGGTCATGAGCTCAAGCCTCTAGATGATATGAATAGATTTGGGCTATGGTTGAGATGAAAGACTCTGAGTCGTAAGCTCAGGGCTCTTGTTGCTATGAACAACTTACAACTATGAATGACATGAAAAACTATGGGTCATGAGCTCAGCGTTGTATATACTATGAACAACTTAGGATTATGGTTGACATGAGCGACTCTTGATCATGAGCTCAAGGCTCTAGTTTCTATGAATAGTTAAAGGCTATGGATAACATGGGATACTCTTGGTTGTGAGCTCAGGGCTCTAAATGCTACGAACAATGTTGGCCTGTGGTTTACATGAATGACTCTATGTCGTGGGCTCAGGGCTCTAGATGCTATAAATAACTTAGAGTTATGGATGACATCAATGACTCTAGGTCGTGGGCTCAATGCCCTAGATGCAATGAATAGGTCTAGGCTATGGTTTGCATGAAAGACTCCAAGTTGTGAGCTCATGGCTCTAGATGTTATGAATAACTCAAGGCTATCGATGACATTTGCCACTCTAGGTTAACATCAATGACTCTTGGTTGTAAGCTCAAGGCTCTAGATCCTATGAATAATCAAGGGTTGTGGATGATATGAATGATGCTATGTCATAAGCTCAAGCCTCTAGATTGTATGAATTTCTTAGGGCTGTGGATGACATGAACAAATCTGAGTCATAAGCTTAAGGTTCTGGATGTTATTAACAACTCGGGCTTGTGGATGACATGAATGACTCTGGTTCATGAGCTCAGGACTTTAGATTCTATGAAAAATTAAGGGTTGTGGTTGACACAAAACACTCCAATTTGTGAGCTCAAAGCTCTAGATGTTATGCATAACTTAAGGTTGTCGATGAAATGAAAGTCTCTGACTAGTGAGCTCAAGGCTCTAGATGCTATGAACAACTCGGGGTTATTGTAGACATGAACGACTCCGAGTCACGAGCTAAGGTCTCTCGATGCTATTAAAAACTCAAGGCTATGGATACATGAACAACTTTGGGTTATGAGCTCAGGTCTCTAGATTATGGGTCGTGAGCTTAAGGGTTAAGATGATATGAAAAATTCAAGGTTGTGGATGACATGAGCAACTCTAGGTCATGAGCTCAGGGCTCTAGATGCTATTAACAACTCAAGGTTGTGGATGGCATGAACGACTTTGGGTCATGAGCTTAGGCCTCTAGATTCTATTAACAACTAAGGGATGTGATTGACATGAATGACTTTGATTTGTGTGCTTAGGGCTCTAAATGATATACACAACTTAAGGTTTTCGATGACATAAAAGACTTCGGGTCATGAGCTTAAGGCTCTACATGCTATACACAAGTCTGGGCTATCGATGACATGAAAGAGTCCAGGTCATGAGCTTAGGGCTCTTGATATTGTGAACAACTCAGGGTTGTGGATAACATGAATGACTCTAGGTCGTGAGCTTAGGGCTCTAAATGTTATGAATAGCTTAGAGTTGTAAATGACATGCACTACTTTGAGCCATGATCCTAGGGCTTTGGACGCTATGAATCTTAGAGTTGTGGATTATATGAATGGCTCGGGATCCCGTGAGCTTAGTCAACTAGATGTTATAAACTGCTCAGGCTATGGATGATATGAACGATTCTGTGTCATGAGCTCAAGCCTTTAGGTGCTATGAATAGCTCAGGGCTATGGAAGACATAAATAACTTTTAGTTGTGAGCTCAAGGTTCTAGATGCTATGAACAATTCAGGGTTGTAATTCACATGAGTGACTCCGGGTCGTGAGCTTAGGGATGTATATGTTATTGATAACACAAAGTTGTGGATGACAAGATCGGCTCTAGGTCATGAGCTTAGGCTTCTAGATTCTATGAAAATATGAGGATTCTAGTTGACATAAAAGACTTTGAGTCATGAGCTCAAGGCTTTAGATGCTATGCACAGCTTAAGCTATCGATTACATGAAAGACTCCTGGTCATGAGTTGAGGGCTCTAGATTCTATACATAGGTATGGACTTTTGATGACATGAAAGACTCTAGGTCGAGAGCTCAAGGCTCTGAATGCTATGAATAGCTCAGGGTTGTGGTTGACATGAATGACTCTAGGTTGTTAGCTTAAGGCTCCAAATACTATGAACAATTAAGAGTTGTGGATAATATGATCGAGTCGGGATCCCGTGAGCTCAAGCCTCTCGATGCTATGAACTACTAAGGGTTATGGATGATTTGAATGATTCTACATAATGAGCTCAAGCCCTTAGATTCCATGACTCCCCGGTGTTATGGATGACATGAACGACTATGGGTCACGTGCTTAGGGCTTTAGATGTTATTGATAACTCAAGGTTGTGGATAATATGAATGACTTCAGCTTATGAGCTCAGTCCTCTAGATTTTATGAACAAATCAAGGATGTGGTTGGCATGAATGACTCCGAGTCAAGAGCACAAGGCTCTAGATGCTATGCATAACTTAATGTTGTCAATGTCATGAAAGATTATGCCTTGTGAGCTTAGAGCTCTAGATTCTATGAATAACTCAGGGTTATGCATGACATTAACAACGCTGGATCATGAGCTCAAGGCTTTAAATACTATGAATAACTCCAGATTATAGTTGACATGAACGATTTCAAGTCATGAGCTCAGGGATCTAGATGTTATGAACAACTCAGGGTTGTGGATGATAGGAGCTACTCCAGGTCATGAGCTTAGGGCTTTGGATGCTATGAATAGATCAAGGTTGTGGTTGACATGAACAACTCTGGATCATGAGCTCAAGGCTCTAGATGTTCTCAAGAACTCAAGGCTATGGATGACATGACAAACTCTGGGTTATAAGGTTTGAGCTTTAGATATTATCAACAACTCAAGGTAGTGATTGACATGAAATACTCTGGGTCTTGAGCTTAGGGCTTTAGAAGGTATGAACAACTCAGGGTTGTGAATGATATGAATGACTTGGGGTCCCGTGAGATTAGGCATGTAGATGATATGAACCACCCTAGGTTGTGGATGATTTGAACGGTTTTGTGTCATAAGCTATAGCTAGTAGATGTTATGAACTGCTCAAAGCTATGGAAGATATGAATGACTCTAGGTCGAGAGCTCAAAGCTCTAGATGCTATGAACAACTCAGGGTAGTGAGGTGAAGGCTTTAGATGGTACTAACAAGTTAGGGTTGTGGATGGCATGAATCACTTTGGGTCATGGGTTCAGGTCTCTACATTCTATGAACAACTTAAGCTTGTGGTTGACATTAAAGACTCCTAGTCATGAGCTTAAGGCTCTAAAAGTTATGCATAACTTAAGGTTATCAATGACAAGAAAAACTCCAGGTCATGAGCTTAAGGCTCTAGATTCTATATACAAGTTAGGGTTATCAATGACATGAAAGACTCTAGGTCGAGAGCTCAGGGTTCTAGATACTATGAATAGCTCAAGGTTGTGGTTGACATGAACAATTCCAGATCATGAGATTAAGCCTCTAAATGCTATGAACAACTCTAGGCTATGGATGACATGAGCTACTATAGGTCATGAGACCAAAGCTCTTGATGCTATACAAAGCTCAAAGTTGTGGATGATATGAATGAATCAGGATCCCATGAGCTTAAGCCTCTAGACGCTATGAACTGCTTAGGGCTAAGGATGATATGAATGATTCTACGTCATGAGCTGAAGCCTCTTGATGATATGAACTGCTAAGGGTTGTGGATGACATGAATGACTCTGGGTTGTGAGCTCAAGGTTGTAGATGCTATTAACAACTTAGGGTTATGGATAAGATGAATGACTCTAGTTCATCAACTTAGGCCTCTAGATTCTATGAACAACACAGGGTTGTGGTTGATAAGAAAGACTCTGTGTCATGAGCTCAGGGCTCTAAATGCTATGCACAACTTAAGGTTGTTGATGACATGAAAGACTCTAGGACGTGAGTTCAAGGCTCTAGATGTTATGAACATCTCAGGGCTGTGGTTGACATGAACGACTCCAGGTCGTGATCTCAAGGCTCTAGATGCTAGAAACAGCTGGGGGTTGTGGTTGACATGAACGACTCTAGGTCGTGAGCTCAAGGCTCTAGATACTATGAACAACTCAAGGTTGAAATTGTCATAAATGAATTTGGGTCATGAGCTTAAGGCTCTAGATGCTATTAACAACTCCAGGTTATGGATGACATGAATGACTTTGGGTCATGAGATTAGACCTCCATATTTTATGAATAGCTTAACGTTGTGGTTGAATTGAAAAACTCTGAGTCATGAGTTCAAGGCTCTAGATGCTATCTACGACTTAAGGTTATCGATGACATGAAAGACTCCAGGTTGTGACCTTAGGGTTTTGCATTCTATATATAGGTCTGAGCTATTGATGACATGAAAGAGCCTAGGCCATGAGCTTACGACTCTTGATACTATAAATAGCTCAGGGTTATGGATGACATGATCGAATCTAGGTCATGAGCTTAAGGCTCTAGATGCTATGAACACCTTAGATCTGTTGATGACATGCTTTACTCTAGGTCGTGATCTTAGGACTCTAGGTGCTATGAACAACTCAGAGTTGTTGATTATATGTACGACTTGGGATCCTGTGTGAACCTCTTAATTATGTGCCCAGCTAGTCTCTTCTAATTCAGTCATCAGACGAGAGTAATCAAAAAAAGTTATAACCTATTTCACCATGTACTAGGATAGCCTCAGCTAGCATAGCATAGTGGCTCTAAGATCGTTCACTCGGATGGGTTTTCATTTCACACCTGATATTAGTTTAAAGAATTGGATTGGTGTTTTTTCTTTTCTAAGTTAGCTTTAAAAGAAAACATAAACTTTGATTTGGAAAAGGTTGGTTGTAAACTAACCAAAAAAATATTAACTGAGATTTAATTACAAAGAAAATGGTCTCTTGGATTTTCAGGTTACTAAGTTCAGGCCCCTTATACAAAAATGGAGATTTCCGAATCTTTCCTCGCATTGGGAATTTAACCTATAGTTATCCTCCCAGCTGGTGTGTTACAGTTGCTTCCCATTAGTGGTTTCAATGTTAATTCCCTCTCACTGATGCATCTTACAATGGCTCGTGCCTCTCACCTAGCATTTGCCATTCAAGGTGATCCTTAACCTTGGATTACCCTTCACAAGCTCGCAAGAGATAACTAATGGATGTCTCCTTGGAGTCCAAAAGCTTAGCAAGTGTTAGTTATTTTAGAAAATCCTACCTTTAAACTACCTACCAGAGGCTCGCAAGAGATAAACTAGTGTAACTCAATGGATAGAGTCCACTTGCCTTACTAAGTGTTGGCCCAGGTGATTTTAAGGCGTTTTAAGTTAACTTAAAATATAAAAACCATTAACGGGTCACAACTTCCTCTTCATTAAAAACTGAAACAAGGAAAACTCTCACTTTTGTAGTCGGGTCCCTTACCAAGCTCCCTTCCGTCCAAGAGAAAAAAAGTCTAGCCACTCATCCTCTGAGAAAACATCTTCAGAGATTGTTTGGCTAGAATGAAAAATACAATCAAAATGAGAAGGTAAGGTAGAGCAACACTCTGTATATTTCTTACTAAAAACATGTACAAGTGATCCCCTCTCCAATGTCTTCCCCTTTTCAGAGAGACGAAAGATATCAGAGATGTCTCAGAGATATGGGATTGTATCCGGGATAGATATTACACAGAGATATCTTAGGATATATAAAGAGAGATATTTTAAACCTCTTAATTAGATATCCTAAATATCTTAAAAGATCTTCAACTGATTACAAGGAAAGAATTGATAATTTACATCAAATATCTTAAGGTAAAAAAAAATCTAAAAGAGTCGGTGTAAAATATCTAACTATTACATTTTTGCATTGGAGAAAGGTGGTGCAAAAAATTTCGCATTGTAGAAAGTCAGTGCGAAAATTTTCGCATCAGGGAATTTCAATGCGAAAAATTTCGCATCAGGAAATGTCAATGCGAAATTCCTCTTCAGCTTTGCGCAATTGCCTTCAATTGGCCATAACTTCTTCGTTTCAGCTCTAAATTGCACACCGTTTAAAGAGTTGGACTTATGACTTCCCAAGCTTCGAAATGATATATTATATATAAAAAATGGACTCTAGAAAGTTCTCAAAATTTTCCTTGCAACTGCTATCCTTTGAATTTCACATAGCATGTGAAGATTTTGCATCACCATGCAAAATTGCTTCATGGTGGATTTCTCTCTCTGATCCTCTTCCTTGCATCTATTAATTGGCTTGGAAACTCATTCCCAAGGGTTTCACAAAGTTCTCCCTCATTCTTGGCTTTCTTCAGTGATAAAAAATCTACCAAAAACACCAAAACTAGCCAAAAATTGATTAAAAACATTTGCAAGGGTCCTTAACGTGCCAATTGAGTTAAAAGGCATTAATTACTACTCAAAAGTGTTTAAAAGAGTTTATAGCAAGCTATAAAAGAGCACTTTTTGAGTAGTAATCACCTCTTAATGCTATGAACCACTTAGGGCCATGGATGATATGAATGATTCTGTGTCATGAGCTCAAGCCTCTAGATGCTATGAATTCAGGGTTATGGAAGAAATGAACAACTCTAGTTTTTTATATCAAGGCTCTAAATGCTATGAACAAATTAGGATTGTGGTTCACATGAATGACTCCGGGTTATGAGTTCAGGACTCTAGATACTATGAACAACTCAGGGTGATGGTTGACATGAAAGATTATAGGTGCTAAGCTTAGGGCTTTTAGAGGCTATGAACAACTCATAGTTATGGATGATATGGATGACTTGGGATCCCATGAGCTTAGGCCTGTAGATGTTATGAACCGCTCTAGGTTATGGATGATGTGAATAATTCTGTGTCAAGAGCTCAAGCCTTTAGATGCTATAAACTGCTCTAGGCAGTGGAAGACATGAATGACTCCGAGTTATGAGCTTAAGGCTCTAAAAGCTACTAACAAACAAGGGTTGTGGATGACATGAACGATTCCGAGTCATGGGATCAGGCCTCTAGATTTTAAGTAAAGCTCAAGGTTATGGTTGACATCAAAGACTCCTAGTTATGATCTAAGATCTCTAGATGTTACGTGCAACCTAAGCTTGTCCATTACATGAAAGAGTCCGAGTCATGAGTTAAGGGCTCTAGATGCTATACATAGGTCAGGGTTATCGATGATATGAAAGACTTTGAGTCGAGAGCTCAGGGCTCTAGATGCTATAAACAACTCAGGGTTGTTGTTGTCATGAATGACTCTAAGTCATGAGCTTAAGGCTCTAGATGCTATGAACAACTCTTGGCTATGGATGACATGAGCTACTCTTGTTCTTAAGCCTAGGGCTCTAGACGCTATGAGGAGCTCAGAGTTGTGGATGATATGAATGACCTAGGATCCTATTACCTTAAGCCTCTAGATCTTATGAATTACTCAAAGATGTGGATAATGTGAATGATTCTCCATCATGAGCCCAATCCTCTAGATTCTATGAACTGCTCAGGTTATAGATGACATGAATGACTCTAGGTCGTGAGCTTAGGGTTGTAGATTCTATCAACAACTCAATGTTGTGAATAACATGAATGACTCTAGTTCATGTGACCGGGCTTCTAGATTCTATGAACAACTTAGGGTTATGGTTGACAAGAAAGACTATGAGTTGTGAGCTTAGGGCTCTATATGCTATGCACAACTTAAGGTTGTCGGTGATTAGAAAGACTCCAAGTCGTGAGTTCAAGGCTTTAGATACTATGAACATCTCAAAGCTATGGTTGACATGAACAACTTTGGGTCATGAGCTCAAGGCTCTTGTTGTTATGAACAATCAAGGGTTGTGTTTGACATGAACAACGCTATGTCCTAAGCTCAAGGCTTTATATTCTATGAACTAATCTAGGTTGTGGTTATCATGAACGACTCCGGGTCATGAGCTTAAGGCTCTAGATGCTATGAAGAATGTAGGTTTGTGGTTGACATGAAGACTCTAATTCATGAACTTAGGGCTCTAGATGCTTTTAACAACTTAATGATGTGGATGACATAAATGACATTGGTCATGAGTTGAGGCCTCAAGATTCAATGAACAACTCAGGGTTATGGTTGACATGAAAGAGTCCATGTCATTAGCTAAGGGTTGTAGATGCCATACACAAGTCTGGGTTATCGATCACATGAAGGACTCTAGGTTGTGAGTTGAGGGTTATAGTTGTTTTGAACAACTCAGGGTTATGGATGACATGAATGACTTTGGGTCATGAGCTCCAGGCTATATATACTATAAACAACTCAAGATTGTGGTTGACATGAATGACTTTGATTTGTGAACCCAAAGTTCTAGATTCCTTGAATAACTCAAAGTTATGAACTGCTTAAGGCTTTGGATGACATGAACGACTTCAGGTCATGATCACAAGGCTCTAGATGTTATAAATGTTCATGGTGCTAGTTGACATGAGTGACTCTGGCTCAAGGCTCTAGATGCAACATACACCTCTAGGTTGTGCTTGACATGAATGACTTTGGGTTGTGAGCTCAGGGGTCTAGGTTATATGAGCTGCCTAAGGTTGTTGATGACATGAACTACTCTGGGTCGTGATTCGTTCCTAATTGATGTCTCAGCTGATTCATGTCCTCTCAATGGTCCCTGACAATGGTGCCATTTGATACGTGTCCAACTGGTGTCCCTTGATTGTGGTCCTCAGAAGGGAGTAATCAACAAAATTTACTAGGATAACCTTAGCTAGCATAGCATAGTGGCTCTAGGGTCGTTCACTGGGATGGGTTTTCACTCCATAATTGATATTAATCCAAAGATGAATTGGTGCTTTTTCATTTCAAGGTTAGCTTAAGAAATAAAACACAAACTTTGGTTAAATGAGGTTTGTTTCAAGCTAACTAAAAAGAAAGTAATGGAAATTGCTTATGAAGAAAAACATTCCTTGGAGGTTTGGGTTCACATGGGAGGTTCCTTATGCAAAAACAGAGCTCTAGTCATTTGGTTCATTTCCTCGCATTAAAGAATTAACTTATAGTCGATTCTCTAACCAGTGTTGTACATATGTATCCTTTAAATGGATTTCAGCTCTAATTCCCTCTCACTAATGCAACTTGCAATGGCTCGTGCCTCTCACCTAGCATTTTCCATTCAAGGTGATCTTTAACTTTGGACTTTCCCTCTCAAGCTCGTAAGAGATAACTAATGGATGTCTCATTAGAGTCCAAAAGCTTACCAAGTGTTGGCAATTCTAGAAAATCCTACCTTTAAGTCACTTCCCAAAAGCTCGCAAGAGGTAAACTAGTGCATCTCCATGGACGGAGTTCACTTGCCTTACCAAGTGTTGGCTCAAGTGAATTGAAGGTGTTTTAAGTTAACTAAAAACATAGAAATCATTAAAGGATCACACTTTCTCTTCATTAATGACTGAAACCACAAAGCTACTAATTATTGCACTTGGAACCTTTCCCAGCAACCTTAGCTCCAAGGAACTAAAAGTCTAGCCACCCATTCTCTGAGGAAACTTTCTCAAAGCTTGTTTGGCTAGTAAGAAAAAGAATGAGAAAACAAAAATATATAGGAAAAATAGAGCAAGTGCTCTGTAAAATATATTTCTTGCAAAATTGTACAAAGGATGCGTCTGACAACAAGCTCCCCATATCTATATGATTGTAAAGAAAATTACAACTATATATAAGAGGTTATTCACCCCTTTGTTCTTACTTAAAGACTAAGGAATCCTATGATAGGTGGGTTACAAGGAGAGTTTGGGGATTTATACATCAAATATCTAAAGCAAAATATCTCAAAAAGTCGGTCGGAAATATCAGGAAGCTTCAGGAGAACACCGCGATATTGTATACTGAGAGAAAAACTCTCCGGGTAAACGTTATCAGAGGATCCGGACATGTCTGATCAGAGAAGTCGAAACCTCCTCCTCTCCCATCCGGATGTGAGATATCCGGAGAAGGTGGAATGTCAGCTGAACAGAATTCTTCCCCCGGGTGGAATGAGCTATGTCGCAAGGGGGACCGTCTGTGTGTGCAAGGTGTAGGGACCCCTCCCCCTGATGACACGGAGTGCGCATCGCTATCCGGAGCAACTCCATTCGGATTCCCCAAGAGGACACGTGGCGCGCTCCCCTATCCGAACTCCCTCAGGGAGAAGCACACGGCACTCGTGAACATCACACCCGGACGATAGCATATCCTATCCGAATATGTTGTCCGGATCATTGACTAAAGTGAGCAAGCCTTGCTACATCATTCCGACAGCCTGCCACAACCCATGTTCTGCCGCCATCCAACAGTGTGTCCGGATGCCCTGTCGAGACATCATTGCCATGGATTCCAAAGAACTCTCCTCAATCTTGGATTGCTTTGATGATCAGAAAGCTATCAAAACACCAAAACTTAACACAACTTGATTAGAATTGATTGCAAGGGTCTTTAATATGTTAATTGGGTTAAAAGGTGATAACTACTACTCAAAAGTGTTTAAAAGAGTTAATTACAAGCTATGAAATAACTCAAAAAGTAAAGGCCCTTAGAGCCTTTTGATTACTACTCAAAAAGTGTTATTTGATAGCTTGTAATTAACTCTTTTAAACACTTTTGAGTAGTAGTTATTGCCTTTTAACCCAATTAACATGTTAAGGACCCTTGCAATCAATTCTAATCAAATTGTCTTAAGTTTTGGTGTTTTGATAGCTTTTTGATCACCAAAGCAATCCGAGATTGAGGAGAGTTATTTGGAATCCATGGAAAATCAATGGAAAGCTTAGAAACATGAAGAACCAAAGCTTTGAAGTCCTTTTCCATAAGCAAATCCGGAATACAAGGAGGGGAAGCAAAGAGAAATCTGCCATGAAGCATTCTTGATGATAGTCATGTCAGCCACTTTTGGAGCACTTCTTGGAGTCCAATTTATGCATGCTATATGGTGTTTCAAAGCTCAGGAAGTCAAAAATCCAATGCTTCAAACGGTGCATGATTCGGAGTTGAAATGAAGGAGTTACAGCCATTGGAAGCCAATCACTCCAAGCTAAAGGAAGAATTTTGCACGACTACGAAATCACCCTTTTGCTGCGAAATGATTTCGCAGCCATTTTGCACAGTGCTGTGGAATTTCTCTTAAAGTTTCCCGATATTTGCGACCGACTCTTTTAGATATTTTCTTCAGATATTTTTGTATAAATTTTCATTTTCTCCTTGTATTCAGCCACTCATGTAATTCCTTAGCTAGGAAGTATCCAAGAAAGGGTAAATTATCTTCCTATACAAACTCTCTTGTAAACACTAAAAAAGGTGACTCTCAGAGGAGCTTGTTCCAGGAGATCCATCATATAGATATATAATATATGTGAAATCGACAAACAGAGCACTTGCTCTGTTTCTTCTTTATATTCTTGTTTTCTCGTTCTTTTTCTTTCTAGCCAACCAAACTCTGAGGATTTTTCCTCAGAGGTTGAGAGGCTAGGCTCTTCGTATCTTGGAGTGAGGAAAGCTGGGTAAGTTTCCACATGCATAAATTGGAAGTTTTGTTGTTTTAGTTTTTAATGAAGAGAAAGTGTGACCCGTTAATGGTTTTTATCTTTTTAGTTAACTTAAAACGCCCTTAAATCACCTGGGCCAACACTTGGTAAGGCAAGTGATCTCCGTCCATGGAGATGCACTAGTTTACCTCTTGCGAGCCTCTGGGAAGTGACTTGAAGGTAGGATTTTCTAGAATTGCCAACACTTGGTAAGCTTTTGGACTCAAAGGAGACATCCATTAGTTATCTCTTGCGAGCTTTTGACGGGTAATCCAAGGTTAAAGATCACCTTGAATGGCAAGTGCTAGGTGAGAGGTATGAGCCATTGCAAGATGCATTAGTGAGAGGGATTTAGTGTTTGAACCCATTAATGGGAAGCATCTGTACAACACCGGTTGGAGAAGGAACTATATGTTAATTCTCTAATGTGAGGAAAAGAAACAAGTGACCAGAACTCCCTTTTTGTATGAGGAATCTGAGCCTAGTGATCCGAAACTCCAAGAAACACTTTTCTTTGTAAGTAAAATCAGTTACTATTTTTGGTTAGTTTAAAACCGAACCTTTTTCATTCAAACATCTTTATGTTTTCTTTTAAAGCTAACCTTGAAATGAAAAGACACCAATTCAGCTTTGAATTAATATCATTTGCAAAGTGAAAACCCATCCCAGTGAACGATCCTAGAGCCACTATGCTATAGTAGCTTTGTCTTTGCTACTCTAGTATATGGTGTAATAGGTTATAAATTTTGTTGATTACTCCCTTAATCAAGGAGCACCAACTGGACACGAATCAGCTGAGACACCAATTAGGCATGAATCACCTTCTGTTCCAGCTGATAATGCTACACCTGTAGCGGTACCTTCCACAGTTGCAGCGGAGGACCCCTCCTATCCACCAGAGGAGCCTACTACTTGATCATACGACCACTCCTCTTCCTTTTTTGTTTTTGTTTTGTATCTATATTCTATGTTTTTGGATGTGATATATATTTTGGACCACTTTTATACTAGGATTGGATGTATTCCATGTTTATCTTGTATATTGTACTCTCTCAGTTTATATAGACATCTTCCTTTTTGTGTATTTTAGTTATTCCTTTTTTATTTCCTCTACTCATCACTCTTATGATTTTTTTTTTCTTTTGCAACATGTGGTTTCTCCTGTCCATTCAGAGTCCCTTACTATCAGGATGTATCACTTCCTCCCTTTTATTATCACTTGCTTTTGGAACATTAGGGACAATGTTCATCCTAGTTGGGGGGAGAGTTGAGGAAGTAATTTGTTAGATTTTTGGTTAGGTTATTTTGCTAACAAATTTTTGCAAACTCTCTTTGTTTCTCAAAGATAAATTCTCAAAAGTAAATGGGAGAAATTAAATTCTTATCTTATTGTCATAGTCTCAGAGTTTGTATTATGCTTATTAAAGTTGATAAATTATTGAAGCTCCTTTTGATTTCAATCTTAAGTCTTCCACTCTAATCTTTTCACACACTGAACACATTAGATTCCAGTTTTAAGATGGAAAACTTTCTCACCCCCTAAACTTAGGAAATTTTTGACTTGGTGCCTTTGACCTCATTCTATTAGTGTTGGGACACCTTATAAAAGGCCAATGTGTCTTATGAAAAAATTTGCTTCACTTGCTTTAAAACCCGAGCAAGGTCCGAGGGGTATATGGTGAAAATCTTTGAAGCCTGGTGCCCTAAGCCATTATTGGTTGGGAGTCACTGATGCGACTCATGGTAGCTTAGCTTTAAAGGCGTATCAACAAAATTTATACCTTAGATACTATTACTAAAGTAGCCAAGCTACTATAGCATAGTGGTTCTAAGATCGTTCACTGGGAAGGGTTTTCGCAAACACAAGTGATATTCAAATTAGGAAAATAGGTGATTTTCTTATGGATGTTAGCTTTAAAAGAAGACATAAATGTTTTAAAAAGATTTAAACTAATTTAAGCTAGCATTAAAGACTAAAATGAAAGGGTGTAAAAACAAGTTTCTCAAAGATAGGATAGCTATGCTCTGGCTCTTATGCAAATTGGAAATCTCAGGATAGGCTCCTCGCGTTGGGGTTGCAACTATGGTGATGCTTGCTTCCCGAACCGGTATGGATTTAGCAAATCAAGTTTTAATCCTTTAAAATGGCAAAACAGATGGTAGTGAATTTCATCAATGGTTATTCACCTTAGACTTCCTTTGAATGGCTCGTAAGAGATAACTAACAGTCTAAAGCTAAAAGCTTACCAAATATTGGCAACTCAAAGTCATTCCAGGTGATAAACTCACCTTTCAATGGCCATTGAAATTGGTTCTAACGGATTAATGCAAAACTTGGAATTGAAAACCTCACCTTCCAATAGCTCATAGGAGATAACTAATGGATAGAAATCCAAAAGCTTATCAAGTATTGGCCGTTGGAAGTTGTCCAGAGGAAATAAAAACCAAACTTTGCATTAATGAACCATTAATGAAAAACGACTATCTTACCTTCCGGGTGTGAGAAATTTTCATGGGATTGCATCCAAGCCATCACATAACATCCATACTTTGAGAAACTTAAAAGGTTTTAGCCTCTCATCCTTGGGGATTTCATCCACCAAGGATGTTTGGCTACTAAGATAATAGAAATGGGGAAGAACCGGAGAAGAGAGAAAAAGAGAGCTTTATATATTTCTATATATTTTCTATATCTCAATATATGTTACAACGGATGCAAGGGAATATAAATAGAGAAGTTTTTCCAACCTTCCTAGCTAAGAAATCTTATGATTGGTGGTTTCCAAGGAGAAGAATGGAAATTTATACAAAAATATCTAAAACAAAAGATCTAAAGTGGAGTCGGCAGAAACAGGGGAAAATTCGCACCACACATGGGGTGTGCGAATGGTGTACGAATGGTGTGCGAGTTTCGCACACCATTCGCACAGTTGAGGGGGTGTGCAAGTTTTGCACACCATTCGCACGGCTGAGGGGGGTGTGCGAGTTTCGCACAAGCCTGGAGCAGTTGTCTTCCGAAGGCCATATCTTCCTCATTTCAGCTCCAAATCATACACGGTTTGAAGCGTTGGATTCTTGACTTCCTGAGCTTTGAAATGGTATATAGAATGTAGAAAATGGGCTTCGTAAAGTTCTCCAAAAGTGCAAAAGAAGACTGCAGCTGCTGTCCTCTATTTTCCTCTTTGCTTCTTTTTGCTTTTCTTTTGTTCTTTCCTTGCATACTTTGAACGACTTTGGCAAAGGGCTATGGAGCTCTAAAGCTTGGTTCTTCATGAATTTGAGCTTCCAAAAGCTTTGCCATGAACTATATACAGCTCTCTCTCATTCTCGGATTGCTTTGGTGTAGCTAAAAGCTTGCTTTAACTTGTCCAAGTAGCTCCTCCATCATTTGGCATGCTTGAATTGATTCATAAGCTGATATAAACATGTAAACTTGCCACAAAATGGTTAAAACCAATTACTAAGGACCTTAATGAATTAATTGGGTTAAATGAATATGATTACTACACAAAGGTGCTTAAAACCATTATAATTAGGTCTACAAAATAGCACTTTTTGGTAGTAATCAGTCACCGACCTCATTGCTCGTTACATGGGTGGATGAGTGGAGTTTTTTTTTTTTTTTTTTTTTTAAAAAAGTGTGTTCTTAGCCTTTTATATGGGGGTTAGTGTTGCTAAAGTTAGAGAAAAACCTTAGTTGGGGGGAGAATATAGTTTGACATACTTGTGGACCCGCATTTTTCACGTGCGTCCCCACTCGATCGGCAAGACTTGCTTTTTATTTGTGAAAAATTAATTTTAGAAAAGTTGGAGTCGCCACCTATTTTATTTTTATTTTAAAGGGAAAATAAAACAAGAAAGAAAAACCCTAAAAAGTGACTCCATAGTTTTGGAAAAAGCATGTCTTTGAGAAACCCGAGTCTAGGTTCGGGGATCAGGTTACTTATTGGGAAGGTACCTCTAGGAGGTAGCACCCCTCTAAGCCCTATAAAGGTCTCTACTAACAAAGTTAAGGGAAGTGTAGCCATTAATCAGTTAATTATAGGTACCTAAGTAGGCTAGGTGATTTCAAATATTGCATGCCTAACAAGAAAACCAACCATAAGAGAGAGTCGAAGTGCGTACCTGAACGGCTCCTCGAGCGCTATCATGAAACATAAGATATTAGTTTGCAAATGTGACACATTATATGTATTTTATCAAAGATGATCAAACAAGCATCAAGACAATCAATTATGGCATCAAACATGGTCATGGTTCATGATAACATACATATTCATAGAATTTTAGAGTTGAAAGGGTAGAAAGAGCGTACCTGATTAGCGAGCATCCACACGTCTATGGGAACAAGGGTATCTCAACAATAAATATAGAACGAATTCATGTATATCATCAAGGGGAGTCAAAAATCAATCAGATATCAAGCAAACAATATGGAAGAGGGTATCATGAATGTCGGGCCCCCACCAAAGCCCTAATTAATTTCGCATGAGTTGATTCCATAAATTCCATGATTTGGAATTATGAAGTTTATTCATGATTGAGAAAATCGAGAAAAATCAAGAAAATCGATTGAAAATCAAATAAAATAGTGAAAATGCGTGCCAGAAGGAAAATGGCAACAAGAGTGTGTTAGAATCTGGATTTTATGCCTAAAAAATATCTAAAGATGGATTTTTCAAAGCTGGGGATGTTTAGTTGAAAGACGGTTCAAAACTTTAATTTAAAACAGTAAGTTCCCAATCAAAGAAGCAAATAGAGGAGTAGGTGTGTATAGCAAGGTTTCCATGAAGTGAAGTCGGGAAATTCTGGATAGAAGGGACCAATTTACTCCATGAGTGTTCAACTGTCAAATGCTTCAACTTAAAAGACATCTTGATTTATAAGCTCAACTGGATTCCCCTGAACATAAGCTAAATACTGAATAGAAGGTTCAAAATTTCCAATTTTATGCATTGAGAGGTTTCCTGTATTCTGCTAGCTTTCAATTGACTAAGCCTTTCAAATTTTATCTCAATCTGCCATAATAGAGTTCTATTAATGTGATTGTGGTCGAATAAACCATTTCCTGCATACTTACGCTTCCTGTGTGCATTAAGTCCAGTTCCAAGTTGGATTTCTTTACTGCCGTTCGTTCTTAAGTTTCAAACCTTTGCTCACAAACTCATCTGATTTGTCAATTTTCTCACAATTTTCTCATAGATTTTTCTGTAGCTCAGAATCTATGTTTTGTAGTTCATCATGAACTTCATCTTTTACCTCTTCAGTAATACTAACTGATCATCGATAGTTGGCACAAGGAAGTTTCACTGATTAGCATTTATATGACCCATTTCTATTGTTCAAAGATATAGCTATGGCAAAGACTTCAGTTTCTGAATCAGAATACTGTTGTGTTTGAAGTAGTCTTTCGTTTCTATTTGGTATTGTTGATGTAGCCATTAAAATTGTCTTGACGACAGCGAGGATTTACTAAAGATCACTTTCTTGGCGTCTCTAGCTCTGTGAGATATCTCAAGGTGTAGCTCAAAAAGACTCATATTCTGAGATCTTATCACCAGTGGTGTTTGCTTGGCTTGCTTCTTTTAACTATTTACATGGACAAAACTGAAGTCTAATGCAGTGTTTCAATCCACAAATGGTTGTTTCACCTTTGACTTCTCACTTACTGGTGTCAATAATAATGACAGTATCCTGACTTCAATCATTTCGAGTTCCAGCAAAGACTTTATTCTGAAGAACTCCAATCTGAAATTCTGAAGTACTGATGCCCTGCAACCCCTGACTCACGAACGTTGCTTCGACTTGTGTTGCTTGTCACTTGCTCTTTTTAATACTCTCCACCTTATTCTCTTCCACCTGTAGTTTGGTTGTCAATCATTTCTTCTCTTCTTCAAACTCTCTAATCTGTGCCCTTGACTTCTCAATCTGAAATTCTAGAGCAGCTTGCTTTTCTCGTAGAGACTCAGTTTCTGCTGCATTGGATTTTCTCTTCAAATCCTCATTTACAATTTTTTTAGTTGCTCATTTTCTTTCATCAGCTTTGCAATTTCATCAGCTTTTACTTGAGCTTATCTTGCAGCCTCCCCCCTAGAGTGCAGTTTCCAGCATCTTCAATTTGCTCAGCTAAGTTACCTTCAATCTCTGGGACTGACCAGTTCATTTCTATTTTAATATCAAGTATACATTTTTAATCATCTTGTTATGGAGGTCAATGGCAGAATTCACAGTCTATAAAAGATCATCCATCTTCGAATGCAATCTATCTGTCATGAGGATAACAAATTGTCTTGCCCACAACCCAATCAAATAATTTAGAATATGCAATTTTGGTCAGAACATCTCTATCGACAGCTGCAAAGTCTAGGCCTAGCCGTTTCGAAAAACCAAGTATCTCTTAGTCACTGATTGAACCATGCATCTTTCTACCTTGAATCAAGACCTTCCTCTTATACGGAGCAGGGAGTTCTCATTATAAGACCACATTAGCTATCTTCAGCAGGGCCATTACCGAAATTGAGGAATCACATTCTGATTTACCGTTTGAAGAAGTGCCGGAGCCTGAATCGCTTGATGAAGAGCTTGAATCACTATTGGAGATACTGGAAATACTACATCCGTTTACTCTTGAAACTAAGACTGAAATAACCGCCTTGCATGGTGCAAAGATGTGTAGATTTGAAAACATGACAGTAGGGTAATTGAAGAATCTGAATGACTCTCTTGGATTTTGATACGTAGGGCCCATCATCAGTTTCCTTAGGTGAAGTGGGATTCTTATTAATTGTAATGCAATTTTCTGGTAGCTATAAAGGAGGTCAAAATTGATTGAACCATCCTATGTCCCTTATTAGCAGATTTTCCATAACAAAGTCATGGGAATCCTTTGTACTGCCAGTGACTTCAAAACCTCCACGCTCTTCTTGACAAATGACTTCTGATTCGATCGATTCTTTTCAGGTTCATTCGTTTTCTGGGATGGATTATCTCTTTCCGATTTATCTTCCTTTGCTGACATCTCTAGATCCTTCACATGAACATGGACATCATTGTGCATCTGATCTTCAGCCGGACCCCCCTGTCATGTCACATGCCCATGGGGAGGCATACAAACCAGATTTTCTTCTGATGTTGTTTAGCTTCTCCGTGACGCATTTTCTGACCTTGGTAAGGCTTCGAATTGGATTCACAAGCACCAGAAAAAATTCGGCATCAATGATTGAGAAGATTAGATTGTTGATGGATGTCCATTGACTGTCGTAGGTGCTGCACTAGGTCCAGGTAATTATGTTGCAACTCGTCCAGTCTCCATTTTAACATTTAGATTGAGTAACTCATCCACATTGTTATCTGAAGTTTTTGCCAAACCAATTGAGTTCTTTCTTGATTCTAGGCTCACTCCATTCGTAGCAACTTCATATTGAATCTCAGAGTCACCCCCCATGTTTCCCAAACCAAACTGACCATCATCAAAATCATAGGAAGACAGATACAAGAGTAGCAAGATGGATGCCCGAAAAAAAAAAAAAACTCCTCTGATTCATACTTTTCTGCCTAGTTCCTTCCTCTGTGCCTCTCCTCAAGACAAACCAAGAATTTCCAAATCCAGCAATGATGGTGTTCCATGAGACAAGATTGTGATGGACCATTTTGCTGAATATATCACATACATAGCTAATACAACCCCATCAAACATGTTCACGAGTGGGTTGTCAACTCCCAGATCCTGATACAGCCTCTTTCTCATCAGATGAGCATGTGTTTGCTTACCATGGCTCGTTGAAGCAAGCCTTGCACAGGCACTAATAACACTTGCAAAGACATATTTATTTGGAACAAGGAATATTTAGGAATACAGGTCAATTGCCATCTGAGGCTCCCCAGCCTGGTCATAGCAAGAAATCACAACTAACCAGGAGACATTGAGAACATGGTTGGACATAAAAACATCTGATTGTGTGCCTGTCTTCAAAAACAACAGCATGAAGGGAAAGACCACAACGAAGTGCTTTGGTTTTGGAGCAGCGATGCATAAGTGAACTGAAAGTTTCCGTAATCACTAAAGAGTAGATTATCTACAAGATTTTGTAACCATTAACCCTTTTGAGGGTTTGCTATCAGATTCAGTCCTTCATGAATAAATACTCTCAGTCACAGCTCAAGGCCATTCTTAAAATATAGGGAAAATTCAGCATCATCTAAATTTACCATCTTCCTCAAACACCACATTTTCCAATTCTTCTTTCTATGTTGCTTACATCCATTGTATAATACCTTCACAACTACCATACACCAAGTTAACATCTTAGAAAGTCTGAAAATGATTGATTTTTCAAGAAACATTTGGAATGTCATGGCATGAAGATGCCTGCTGTGCATGTGACCTTGTCTTTATGAGAAAATTGGTTGTATCTACCATATAAATAAAAAGGAATGTTTTGGCATTACTGAACATGAAACCTCTGAATCAAATGGATGCCCCAGAAATTCATCCCTCTAAGATGACGCCCTTTATTTTCGTCAAATTGATCAAACTCAATGTCTTTTACTACCCACATTACGCATATCCCAAAATCATTAAGTTCTATGCAACAGGGTTTTTGTGGGGCATTTTATCAAACAGCTTCTGAGCAAAAGTAAAGTATCCCATCTTAACACATACACTGACCACTTCAATTTGACACATCAAACCTAGCTCACGAACTGATGAAAACATCCATTAGCAAGCAGCCAAACCACCCAATTCCTGCATACATGTAAACTGAACCACTTTGAACATGTGAGTCATACTCAAACCCACTTTTTCAGAATGGCACCCTGTACAAACGAACTGATCCCATGCACCAATAGCTGAGCAGAGGTACAAACCAAGGAGGTGAAAGTGTAATTATCAGAGACCAAATAACTAGCGGAAAGAAGAATTCTGCTATAAAAGTGAAAGCTTCAATGAGGTGCTGAACTTTTGGAATAGGCTCTGATCAAATAGTTGAAGGTGAGGGAGGTTGGGTTCTGAGAGTTGTGACAGGTTGCTGCACTCTTCATCCCTTATACCAGCACTTTTTTCATCCTCCCAAATCATGCCTAAATATATTAAGACTTAAACACTAAATAGTCTTGGCTATGATCACTCTTTTCTCCATCGTCCACTTCCAAAATCCGTGAAAACCTCGGTTCGACTTTCTTCTTTTGAAAAGTTTATCATTGCAAACTGGAAAAATCAGATTCCTTCTCATTGGTATATTCTTCAAACAAATCTCACACTCCCCAATCTGTCCTTGATCTAAATATCCTTAACAAGTGAACACACAGCCGACCAACTAGAATTTTGAAGTGTTTGATCTCTTTGCTGAATCTCATGACTATATTCCCAAGCCTTGGAGTCACCCCCATATCAAGAATTGATGGCTATGCGACGGGTAGGAAGAAAGGCAAAACAGATATGGTAGAGAGTAGAGGAAACGATGGGAAAACAGACATGGGAGATTAAAAGAAAATAAAACCACATCTCATGATTTTTCAATAGGCTCAGGTTAGTGGGAACAGGCATGGAGTTATATGCTTCCGAAGACATTAATGACATCCAAAATCAAAACAAGGCAAACAGGCAAGTAACCAATCTCAACAAAGCAAATTGTGGCCCTTTTCGTCCACACAAAAATCAACAAAAGAATTAAATATGCAGGTTTCGAACACACGGAAAAATCAAATATAGGTAAGAATTCCAAAAGCAACGAGGTGCATACCTGGACAGCTTTGGTTGCAATGGCTCGGCTTCTGGCTATCTTTCCTCTTCCTTCTGAAGACAATTCCCAGATAAAAATCCTCTTTTTGCTTGTTCTTTCTTCCTCCTCCTCCCTCTCTAGACTCCAATACGTGCTCCTCCAATGCGTCCTCCCACAAAAAAAAAAAAAAAAAAATAGAATCTCCTCCTACAATCAAAAGAGATTTTTTTTCCTTACCAAGACTCCAATACGTGCTGCTCACCCCTATTCTCTTCCTTTTCTCACATATATATATCATCCCTCAAGACCTAAATCTCCCTAAAAAAGGCGAAATCTCCTATTTTCACTCTTCTTTTCTCCTTATCCTTTTTAAATCTTCCAATTCAAAAGCAATCTTCCCAATTTCAAATTCCTCTCCAAAACCTTCCAAAGAGAGTCCCATCTTCCTTAAACTCCAATAGTAAGTTTCCTTGCAAGAACATGAAATTTTTTAAGTTAAATAATTGAATGAACGGATAAGCAAGTAAATAAATTAGGAAACGGTAAAAATAAATAAATAAAAATAATAAATAAGTTAAGGAAAATAATATAAAGAGGAAGATAACCAATAAAAAGTGAATGATAATCATAAAACTAAAACTAAAAAATAAATAAATAAATAAATAAAATAAAAAATAAAATAAAATAAAAATAAACCAATAAACAAAAAGCCGAGCCCAAAAGCCATGTAACCATGCAAGTCATACAAGTCACGCTAAAAATGTCCAAATGGGCCAAGGTGAGACTAATGGGCCTAAGGTGAGTGTGTAGGCTAGAGGGTGCCTAGGTGGGTCTAAGCGGGTCAAGGTAAATCTAAGTAGGCCTAGGGTGGTGCCTAATGGACCAAGTGTATCTAAAAGCTATCCTAAAAAAAAACAAGAAAAGCCTAAGTCTAAGTTAGGGCTGCCAAGGGTCACAATAAGGGATCAAATAATCCCTCAACCAAAATCTCCGAGGTGACTCAAAAAAAGGTAAGTGGTATGAGTAGCCATGGGCTACCAAGGAACTATTGTGGAGCATTGAAAACGAATTTTAAAGACATGTGCTAAAGGGACAAAATTGAGGGTCTACAATACTATAACTGGAAACTAAGCGCCTTAACACTTAGATTTTTGTGGAAGATTAAGAGTTGGTCCTTTGGGAGTGGAAATTATTTTGATACTCAAATTTGCATAATGCCCACTCTTTGCATGTTGTGATAGGTAAGTTATTTGATGACTCTTGTTGATGATTGAGTTTTATATCCTTGACTTGTCATGTGAGAGTTTGATCCAATCATGCCACTTGATTATTTTTTGGAGTGATCAGCATGATTTTGTAAATTATTATATGATCTATTTTTCTTTATTTTTCTCTCCTTCATTGCTCAAGGACTAGCAATGTGTTAGTTGGGGGGAGTGATTACTACCCAAAAAGTGCTATTTTGCACCTTTAATTCATTATGTTTTAAGCACTTTTGTGTAGTAGTTCTCCATTCTTATTCCAATTGGCATGTTAAGGACCTAGCAATAACTTCTAATCATATTTGTGGCTAGTTTTAGTGTTTTGACAGCTTTTTGGATCATTAAGACAAGCCAAGTAAAAGAGCGAAGCAAAGAGGAAAAACAGAGGAAAGAAGTAGTTTTTGTAGCCGTGCACTGTCACTTTGGGAGGCTCTATTTTGTTCATCGTGCAAAATCACCTTTCAAGAATCCCATATTTCAGAACTGGCTCGGAATTGCTGACAAATCAAGTACCTATAGTGGTATATTGCCATTCGTATAAGGAGCTCAACTGTGCGAATTTTGCACCAACCCAAGCAAGTGCGAATTTCGCACCAGCCCATGCAAGTGCGAATTTCGCACCAGCCCATGCGACTTTGGTGCGAAATCTCCTCTGTTCTGCCGACTCCACATGAGATCTTTTCTTTTGTATTTTTTATGTAAATTCCTTTCTTATCCCTATAATTAGCTAATCACAGGCTTTGCTTTGTAAAGAATATAAGAGGGGTGGAAATCATCTCTCAAAAGATATATTATATACTTTACACTTAGTGAAATATAGAGATCTCTTTGCTTTTCCTTTTCTCTCTACTATTTTCTTTTTCTTGGAAGCCAAATAGCCTCCGAGGATGTTTTCCCAGAGGATGAGAGGCTAAACCTTTGGTTTCTTGGAGTGAAGGAAGCTAGGTTAAAAGTCCAGATACAAAAGTGGAAAACTCTCGTGCATTAAATACAGGTAATTGGAGTTCATAAATGGCTTTTAAATCTAAAGTTTTGCTTTAAATCCCTTAGAATCACTTTGAATGGTCAATACATGATAAGCTTTAGGTCTCTGTGGATACTTATTGCTAGATCCACATCAGACCATTAGTTATCATGTACGAGCCATTGGAAAGTGGCTCAAGGTGAAGACCCATAGTGTCTAAAGCCATTAATGGAACTTGACTACCATTTCTATTGACTTTTTATGGATTAAATCTTCATTGTTAAACCTATACCGGTTCGGAAAATAACCATCCTTTATGTTGTTGTCCCCAATACAAGGAGAAAAATCCGGAATTTGCCACTTTGCATTCTAAACTTGATCCTAGCAACCTTTAGCTCTGGAAGACTTTCTTTCTTCCATTTTTACCTAGTTCTATGTTAGTTTAGTTCTAAACACCACTTTCAAAACAAATCTTATTTTCTTTTAAACTTTAAGTTTTTGACAAAGGAAACCATCATATTATATTTCTAATCTTGAGTCTATCACTGGTAGAGTGAAAACCCATCCCAGAGTTTGACCCTAGAGCTGCTATACTATAGTAGCTTTGCTACGCTAGTATGAGGTCATAGGATTTATAAATATTTTTTATTAAAATACCCAACTGAGCTTGAATCATCTTCCCAATAATAAGCAAGAATCTTTGCAAAGAAGTGCTTCTTGTCTTACGCTTTCCACTCATTTGGAACTTCACCAGTAACCAAATAGTTAGCAATATGAGCATACCAAGGAGCTTTCTCTAGGAACATAAGTGATTCCTTAGGAAAGTCATCATTAATAGGTAATACATGGGAATTATGTGCTATAGCCAACCTTGAAAGGTGGTCAGCTACCACATTCTTTAGCCCTTTCTTGTCTCTGATTTGGAGATCAAACTCTTGTAACAAAAGAATCCATCTAATCAACCTTGCTTTTGCATCTTGCTTTGTCAATAAATACTTCAAGGCCAAATGGTCAGTGAAAACATTGACGAAAGACCCTACCAAATAAGCACGAAACTTTTTTAAAGCAAACACCACAACTAACAATTCTTTCTCTGTAGTTGTGTAGTTTCTTTGAGCCTCGTTCAATGTTTTGCTTGCATAGTAGATCACATAGGGCTTCCCATCTTCTCTTTGGCCAAGTACAACTCCTATAGCAAAGTCACTGGCATCACACATTACTTCAAAGGGTAATTGCCAATTAGGAGCCCTTACTATTGGAGCAATTGTAAAAAATTGCTTCAATTGATCAAAACTCTTTTGACATCTCTCATCCCAGACAAACTTAGCATCATTTGCTAAAAGTTCATAAAGAGGCCTTGAAAGCTTAGAGAAGTCTTGTATAAATCTCCTGTAGAACCCTACATGGCCAAGAAATTGCCTTACTCCTTTTACAGTGGTTGGGGATGGCAATTTGGCAATAAGTTCCACCTTTGCTTTGTCAACTTCAATGCCTTTCTTGGATATGATATGGCCAAGGACAATTCCTTGATGTACATAAAATGGCATTTCTTCCAATTGAGCACCAAGTCTTTTTCAATGCATCTTTTAAGAACTACTTCCAAATTTACTAAGCATTCTTCAAATGTACCTCCATATATGGTGATATCATCCATGAAAACCTCCATAATTTGCTCCACCATATCACTGAAGATACTAAGCATACATCTTTGGAATGTTACAGATGCATTGCATAAACCAAAAGGCATTCTTCTGTAGGTGTATGTTCCAAACGGACATGTGAAAGTGGTCTTCTCCTGATCTTCAACATCAATTTCAATTTGGAAATACCCTGAATACCCGTCCAAGAAACAATAGAAAGCATGGCCAGAGACTCTCTCCAACACCTGATCAATAAACGGGAGTGGAAAATGATATTTCCTTGTAACAACATTCAATTTCCTATAATCAATACACACCCTCCAACCTGAAGTGAGGCGTGTAGCAATTTCTTCTCCTTTTTCATTCTAAACCACAGTAATCCCTGACTTCTTTGGTACCACTTGAGTAGGACTCACCCAAGGGTTGTCAGATATGGGATAAATAATACCCGCTTGGAATAGCTTCAGTATCTCAGTTCGCACCACTTCTTGTAAATGAGGATTCAATCTTCTTTGAGGTTGACGAATTGGTTTAGCTTCTTCCTCCATATATATGTGATGTGTACAAACCAAAGGACTGATTCCTTTCAAGTCAGATATTTGCCATCCTATTGCTTTCTTGCACCTCTTAAGAACTTCAAGTAGAGAAATCTCCTAATGACCGGTAAGAGATGAAGATATAACAACAAGACATTGGTTATTTTCTTCCAGGTATGTATATTTTAACTCCATGGGCAGAGGTTTCAAATTAAGCTTCGGGATTTCTTCTGTTACATCATCTTCTCCCTCCTCTTTATTGAATAAAGGTAGGATCTCTTCTTTCCTCCTCCAACCTTGTAGAGTAGCAAGGACATCAGCGGGTTTAGACAACCCTTCTTTAAGATCCTCAAGACTTTCATTCAACTCATCTTGCATATTCTGATCACAACTAGAGTGTCAATAATGCATACCTCTTCTGGACCTTCTTCTTTTTCCGGAGTAATTAGCTTATTTGACATATGAAAGATATTAAGATCTAGTGTCATGTTGCCAAAAGTGAGTTGCATAAGTCCATTCCTACAATTTATGATTGCATTTGAAGTAGCAAGAAATGGCCTTCCAAGGATGATAGGAACATAATTAGCTTCCTTAACTAAAGGATCAGTATCAAGAACAACAAAATCTACTGGATAGTAGAAATTATCAACTTGAACTAAAACATGCTCAATTATCCCCCTTGGAATTTTCACTGACCTATCAGCTAAAGATAGGGTGATTGATGTTGGCTTTAATTCACCAAGTCCCAATTGCTTATAAACAGAGTATGGTAACAAATTCACTCTTGCTCCCAAATCTAACAAAGCTTTTTCCACTACCTTTCCTCCAATCATGACTGAAATGGTAGGACATCCCAGATCTTTGTACTTCAAAGGAGATTTGCATTGTATGATGGCACTCACTTGCTCGGTCAAGAAGGCTTTCTTATTCACATTCAACCCTCTTTTGATAGTACACAGGTCCTTTAGGAACTTTGCATATGATGGAACTTGCTTAATCATGTCCAGCAATGGAATGTTGACCTTCACTTGCCTCAATACTTCAAGGATTTCGGATGCATTTTTTATCCCCTTTTTCCCATTCAAAGCTTGAGGAAAAGGTGGAGATGTGCGTTTCTTCATCAATTCTTCCTTAATAAGCTCTTTCTCCGGATTTGCATTCATTGTTGACTCACGGTCCTTCTTCCCTTCACTGATATTTTTCTTCTTTCCTTTCATTTCCTCCCTCTTCTTTGTCTCTTCTTCTTCATTCTCTTCAACATATAGCTTGGGTGTTGGTGACTCAACCTTTTTACCACTCCTTAGAGTGATCAAGGCTTTAACATCTCTCACCTGTGAAGATTCTCCCTCATGAGTTTCCACTTCGTGGATTCCCTTGGGGTTTTGGTGAGGTTGAGAAGGAAATCTACCCTTCTCTTGCACTGTGTTCAAATTAGTGAGCCTTGAGATTGAGTATTGGAGATTATCTATCTTCTGAGATAAGTCATTTTGCATCCCATCCATCCTTTTATTCAAAGTATTCTCTACACTGTCAATTCTTTGACTGAGTTGAGAGTTGATGGATTTTTTGTCTCCAACAACATCTCCCACAACCTTGCTGAGATTCATTATTGCTTGTTCAAGACTTGAAGCTTGTTGGGATGGTTGAGCCGACTGTTGGTACTGAGGTGCTCTTGGCTTCCATGAAAAATTTGGATGATTCCTCCAACTTGAGTTGTAAGTATTGCCATACGAAGCATTGCTATTGGGCTTGAATTGTCCAATGACATTTGCTTGTTCTCCAAACATTTCTCTAGCTACTGGAATTGTAGGGCACTCCTCCACCAAGTGTTCATAAGATTGACAAATCGAACATGGCTTTACTTGCACTAGTGTTTTAGCAACAGCTTTCACTTCATGCATCTTTTTCAGTTCCAGCTCTTCCACTCTTCTTGTCATAGCTGCAAATTTTGCTTTCATTTCAACATCTTCATTCAAGGTGTACATCCCAACCTTAGCATGAAGAGCATTTGGTTGAGACTTCATCTTTCCCACTCCTCCTCTGTGTGGTTCATCCCATCCCCTTGAGACTTCAGCTACATAACTCAAGAAATCCATAGCTTCCTCAGGATTCTTACTCATGAAATCCCCTCCACACATTGTTTCGAGGAGTTGCTTCATTGAGGAAGACATCCCATCATAGAAATAACTCACCAACAGCCATGTATCAAAGCCATGGTGAGGGCAAGCATTAATGGCTTCCATGTATCTTTCCCAACACTCATAGAATTGCTCATTCTCTTTAGTTGAGCAGTTTGAAATTTGACTTTTCAAGCTATTTGTTCTGTGAGTAGGAAAAAACTTCTTGAGGAATTCAGCTTGTAAATTAGTCCAAGTACGGATACTCCTTGGCCTTAAAGAATTAAGCCAAATCTTGGCCTTATCCTTTAAAGTAAAAGGAAATAATTTAAGCCTCATCAGGTCAATAGAAGCTTCCCCCTCTCGGAATGTATTACAAACGTCTTCAAATTCCTTGATATGGGCATAAGGATTCTCACTTTCCATTCCATGGAAAGTTGGCAGAAGTGGCACAATATGGGGTCTGATCACTAGCTGCTCTGTAAGGGGCACTATACATGATGGTGCACTCATACGAGGTGGATGCATGCAGTCCCTCATTGATCTGAATTCATTGGGATTGTCCTGATGACCATGGTGACTATGCTAATCCTCAGGTATAGTTTCCATGATGTTCAAGCTCAATTCCAACTCCTTGTTATGAGGTGTTTCAAGTTTAACAAGCCTTCCTCCACTATCTCGTATCCACTTTGGCATACACAACTAGTATCAACTGTAACAAAGAAAAAAAACAAAACAGAGGAAAACAAAAACAAAACTACCAAAAAGAGTTCGATTAACTAAAACTAAATTAAAAGCTATGCTAGAATATAAACAAGTAAAAGAAACAACTTAGAGAGTTAGTAAAATGAAGGAAATTTCACCAAACTTGTGATGAAAACCACAAGTACCCTGAAATAATATCACTATGAATTGGCACCTATCCCCGGCAACGGCGCCATTTGATTCATTCCCAATTGGTGTCTCATGATCATGTCCTCTCAATGGTCCTAACAGTGGTGCCATTTGATACGTGTCCAGCTGGTGTCCCTTGATTGTGGTCCTCAGAAGGGGGTAATCAACAAAATTTATAACCTATTACACCTTGTACTAGGATAGCCTTAGCTAGCATAACATAGTGGCTCTAGGGTCGTTCACTGGCATGGGTTTTCACTCCACAATTGATATTAATCCAAAGTTGAATTGGTGTTTTTTCATTTCAAGGTTAGCTTAAGAAATAAAACACAAACTTTGGTTAAACGAGGTTTTGTTTCAAGCTAACTAAAAAGAAAGTAATGGAAATTGCTTATGAAGAAAAACATTCCTTGGAGTTTGGGTTCACAGGGGAGGTTCTTATGCAAAAACAGAGTTCCGGTCATTTGGTTCATTTCCTCGCATTAGAGAATTAACTATAGTCGATTCTCTAACCGGTGTTGTACAGATGTATCCTTTAAATGGATTTCAGCTCTAATTCCCTCTCACTGATGCAACTTGAATGGCTCGTGCCTCTCACCTAGCATTTGCCATTCAAGGTGATCTTTAACTTTGGATTACCCGTCAAAAGCTCGCAAGAGATAACTAATGGATGTCTCTTAGGAGTCCAAAAGCTTACCAAGTGTTGGCAATTCTAGAAAATCCTACCTTCAATCACTTCCCAAAAGCTCGCAAGAGTAAACTAGTGCATCTCCATGGACGGAGATCACTTGCCTTACCAAATGTTGGCTCAAGTGAATTGAAGGTGTTTTAAGTTAACTAAAAACATAGAAATCATTAAAGGATCACACTTTCTCTTCATTAATGACTGAACCACAAAGCTACTAATTCTTGCACTTGGAACCTTTCTCGGCAACCTTAGCTCCAAGGAACTAAAAGTCTAGCCACCCATTCTCTGAGGAAACTTCCTTAGAGCTTGTTTGGCTAGTAAGAAAAGAATGAGAAAACAAAAATATATAGGAAAAATAGAGCAAGTGCTCTGTAAAATATATTTCTTGCAAAATTGTACAAAGGATGCGTCTGACAACAAGCTCCCCAGATCTATATGATTGTAAAGAAAATTACAACTATATATAAGAGGTTATTCACCCCTTTGTTCTTACTTAAAGACTAAGGAATCCTATGATAGGTGGGTTACAAGGAGAGTTTAGGGATTTAGACATCAAATATCTAAAGCAAAATATCTTAAAAAGTCAGTCGAAAATATTAGGAAGCTTTAGGAGAACACCGCGATACTGTATATTGAGAGAAAAACTCTCCGGGTAAGCGTTATCAGAGGATCCGGACATGTCTGACCAGAGAAGTTGAAACGTCTTCCTCTCCCATCCGGATGTGAGATATCCGGAGAAGGTGGAATGTCGGCCGGACAGAATTCTTCCCCCGGGTGGAATGAGCTATGTCGCAAGGGGGACCGTCTGCTTGTACAAGGTGTAGGGACCCCTCCCCCTGATGACACAGAGCGCGCATCGCTATCCGGAGCAACTCCATCCGGATTCCCTAAGAAGATATGTGGCGCGCTCCCCTATCCGGACTCCCTCAGGGAGAAGCACACGACACTCGTGAACATCACACCCAGACGATAGCATATCCTATTCGGATTTGTTGTCCAGATCATTGACTAAAGTGAGCAAGCCTTGCTATGTCATTCCGACAGCCTTCCACAGCCCATGTTCCGCTGCCATCCGACGGTGTGTCCGGACGCCCTGTCCGGACATCTTTGCCATGGATTCCAAAGAACTCTCCTCAATCTCGGATTGCTTCGATGATAAAAAAGCTATCAAAACACCAAAACTTAACACAATTTGATTAGAATTGATTGCAAAGGTCCTTAATATGTTAATTGGGTTAAAAGGTGATAAGTACTACTCAAAAGTGTTTAAAAGAGTTAATTACAAGCTATGAAATAACACTTTTTGAGTAGTAATCAGGTCGTGAACTCAAGACTCTAGATGTTATGAACAACTCAGGGCTGTGGTGGACAAGAACCACTTCGAGTCATGATCTTAAGCCTCTAGATGGTATAAACAACTTAGCGTTATGGTTGATATGAACAACACTAGGTCATAAGCTTAAGACTCTAGATGCTTTTAACAACTCAGGGTTGTGGAAGACATGAATGACTCCGAGTCATGGCCTCAAGATTCTATGAACATCTCAGGGTTTTGATTGACATGAAAGGCTCTGAGTCCTTAGCTCAAGGTTTTAGAAGTTCTGAACAACTCAAAGTTGTGGATGATATGAACGACTTAGGATCCCATGAGCTCAGTCCTCTAGATTTTATGAACTGGTTAGGGTTAGGAAAAATATGACTGATTTTGTGTCATGAGCTCAAGCCTTGAGATGGTATGAACTGCTCGATGTCGTGGATGACAAGAATGACTCTAGGTCGTCAGCTTAGGGCTTAAGATGCTATAAACAACTCAAGGTTGTGGTTGAGCTGGACAACTTCGGTTCATGAGCCTAGGGGTGTAGATGCTATGAAGAGTTCATAGTTGTGGATTATATGAATGACTCAGTCACTTGTGACTTGAGGCCTTTAGATGCTATGAATTGCTCAGAGCTGTGGATGTTAATAATGATTCTACATCATGCGCTCAAGCCTCTATATGCTATGAACAACTCAAGGTTGTGGATGCTATGAACAACCCTACATTGTGAGCTCAATGATTTAGATGATATAAACTACTCATGGTTATGGTTGACACGAAGAAGTTCAGGTCGTGAGCTTAGGGCTCTAGATTCTATGAACAAGTAAAGCTTATGAATGACATGAGCTACTCTTAGTCATGGTCTTATAACTTTGGATGCTATGAAGAACTTAGGGTATTGGATGATATGAACAGCTCAAGGTCGAGGATGATATGAACAATTCTTGGCTATGAGCCCATGACTCTAAATAATATGCATAGCTTAAGGCTATGGATGAGATGAATGACCCCATGTAGTGAGCTCAAGACTCTAGATTCTATGAACAACTTAGGGCTATGGTTAACAAGAACAACTCTGGGTCATGAGCTCAATGCTCTAAATGCTATGAATAGAGCAAGGCTATAGATGACATAAATGACTCTAGGCTATGAGCTAAAGGCTTTAGATACTATGAACAACTTAGGGTTGTGGTTGACATGAATGCCTTTGGGTCGTGAGCTCACGAATCTAAATGTTATGAACAACTGAAGGTTGTGAATGATATAAACTACTCTAAGTCATGAGCTGAGGGTTATGGATGCTATGAAAAACTAAGCATTATGGATGATATGAACGACTCAGAATCCCATGAGGTCAAGTCTATAGATTCTAAGTACAGCTCAAAGTTGTTGATGACATGAATTTATGTGCTTCATGAGCTTAAGGTTGTGGATGACATGAATGACTCTAGGTTGTGAGTTTTGAGTTGTGGATGATATGAATGACTTAGGATCCTGTGAGCCCAAACTTCTAGATGCTATGAAAAGCTCAGGGTTTAGGATAATATGAATGATTCTTGGTTATGAGCTAATGGCTTTAAATTATATGAACAACTGAAGATTATGCATCACATGAAAGACTTTGAGTCATGAGCTTAGGGTTCTATATGTTATGAAAAACTCAAGGTTGTGGTTTACAAGAATGAGTTTGGGTCATGGTCTTAAGGCTCTAGATGCTATAAGCAACTCACTATTGTCAATGACATGAGCTACTCCAAGTCATGAGCTAACGACTTTGGATGCTATGAACAACTCAAGGTTATGGAAGATATCAACAGCTCATTATCCCATGACCTCAATCCTCTAAATGCTATGAGCAGTTCAAGGTTGTGGATCATATGAATAGTTCTTAGTCATAATCTCATGCCTCTAAATTCTATGAGCAGCTGAGGGTTGTTGATGACATGAATGACTCCGGGTAGTGAACTCAAGGCTCTGGATGCTATGAACAACTCAAGACTATGTTTGACATCAACAAATCTAGGTCATGAGCTTAACACTTTAGATACTATGAACAACTCAAGGTTATAGTTGACATGAACGACTCGGGGTTGTGAGTTGAGAGCTCTAGATGTTATGAACAACTTAGGGTTGTGGATAACCTAAACAACTCTAGGTCATGAGCTCAAGGCTCTATGTATTATGAAGAGCGTGGGCCTGTGGTTAACATGAACAACTCTAGGTCGTGAGCTCAGGGCTCTAGATGCTATGAACAACTTATGCTTGTTAATGACATGAACTACTCTAAGTCATGAGCTCAGGTCACTAGATGCTATTAATAACTCCATATTATGGATGATACACACGATTCTAGGTCATGAGCTCAAGGATCTAGATTCTATGAACAACTCAAGGTTGTGGATGATATGAACGATTTCGGGTCATGAACTCAAGGCTCTAAACATAAAGAATAAATCAGGGTTGTGGATAAATAAATTACTTTGGGTCATGAGCTCAGAACCTTAGATGTTATGAACACCACATTGTTGTGGATGATATGAACGACTCAGGATCCCATGACCTTAGGCCTCTAGATGCTATGAACAACTTAAGGTTGAGGATGATATGAATGATTCTTAGTCATGAGCCAATGGCTTTAAATGCTATGAAAAGCTAAGGGTGGTGGATGACATAGAGGACTCCCAGTTGTGAGCTCAAGGCTCTATGTGCCATGAACAACTCAAGGCTGTGGTTGACAAGAACGAGTCCTAATCGTGAGCTCAAGGGTCTAGATGCTATGAACAAATCAAGGTTGTGGGTGACATGAGCTACTCCGGGTCATGAGCTTAAGGTTTTGGATGCTATGAAGAACTAAGAGTATTGGAAGATATGAACGAATTGGGATCCCATTAGCTTAGGCCTCTATATGCTATGAACAAATCAGGGTTGTAGATGATATGAACGATTCTTGGTCGTGAGCCATGGATCTAAATTCTATGAATAGAATAGGGCTCTGGATGACATGAACAACTTTGGGTAGTGAGCTAAATGCTCTAGATGCTATGAATAACTCGGGGTTATGGTTGATATGAACAACTCTAGGTCGTAAGCTCAACATTCTAGATGCTATGAGTAGCTCAAGGGTGTGGATGACATGAACGACTCTTAGTCATGACTCAGGGCTCTAGATACTATGAACAACTTAGCATTGTGGTTGACATGAATGACTTCGGGTCATGAACTCACGACTTTAGATGCTATGAACAACTTGATTCGTGCCCAGTTGGGTATTTTAATAAAAAATATTTATAAATCCTATGACCTTATACTAGCGTAGCAAAGCTACTATAGTATAGCAGCTCTAGGGTCAAACTCTGGGATGGGTTTTCACTCTACCAGTGATAAACTCAAGATTAGAAATTGAATCTGATGATTTCCTTTGTCAAAAACTTAAAATTTAAAAGAAAATAAAATTTGTTTTGAAAGTGGTGTTTGGAACTAAACTAACATAGAACTAGGTAAAAATGGAAGAAAGAAAGTCTCCCGGAGCTAAAGGTTGCTAGGATCAAGTTCAGAATGCAAAGTGGGAAATTCCGGATTTTTCTCCTCGTATTGGGGACAACAACATAAAGGATAGTTGTTTCCCGAACCGGTATAGGTTTAAGAATGAAGATTTAATCCATAAAAAGTCAATAGAAATGGTAGTCAAGTTCCATTAATGGCTTTAGACACTATGGGTCTTCACCTTGAGCCACTTTCCAATGGCTCGTACATGATAACTAATGGTCTTATGTGGATCTAGCAATAAGTATCCACAGAGACCTAAAAGCTTATCATGTATTGGCCATTCAAAGTGATTCTAAGGGATTTAAAGCAAAACTTTAGATTTAAAAGCCATTTATGAACTCCAACTACCTGTATTTAATGCACGAGAGTTTTCCACTTTTGCATCTGGACTTTTCACCTAGCTTCCTTCACTCCAAGAAACCAAAGGTTTAGCCTCTCATCCTCTGGGAAAACATCCTCAAAGGTTGTTTGGCTTCCAAGAAAAAAGAAAATAGCAGAAAGAAAAGGAAAGCAAAGAGAGCTATATATTTCTCCCCCAAAAGGAAAATTTCCTTTAGTGTAAAATATACATAAGTCTTTTTCGAGATATGATTTCCACCCCTCTTAAAGTCTTTACAAAGCAAAGCCCGTGATTGGCTAATTACAGGGATAAGAAAGGAATTTACATCAAAAAATGCAAAAGAAAAGATCTTATGTGGAGTCGTCAGAACAGAGGAGATTTCGCACCAAAGTCGCATGAACAAAACAAGGTGCGAAATTCGCACTCGCATGGGCTGGTGCGAAATTCGTACTTTTGAGCTCCTTATATGAATGGCAATATACCACTATAGGTACTTGATTTGTCAGCAATTCTGAGCCGGTTCCGAATATGGGATTCGTGAAAGGTAATTTTGCACGATGAACAAAATAGAGCCTCCCAAAGTGACAGTGCACGCTACAAAAACTGCTTCTTTCCTCAGTTTTTCCTCTTTGCTTCTCTCCTTTACTTGGCTTGTCTTAATGATCCAAAAAGCTATCAAAACACTAAAACTAGCCACAAATATGATTAGAAGTCATTGCTAGGTCCTTAACATGCCAATTGGAATAAAAATGGAGAACTACTACACAAAAGTGCTTAAAACATAATGCATTAAAGGTGCAAAATAGCACTTTTTAGGTAGTAATCATAACTGAAGGTTGTGGATTTTATGAGCTACTATGGGTTGTGAACTCAAGGCTTTAAATGTTATGAACTGATCAAGGTTGTGGATGGCATGAAGGACTCTGATTCATGAGCTCACAACTTTAGGTGCTATGAATAGCTCAAGGTTGTGGATGATATTAGCTACTCTGAGTCATGACCTCAAGGCTTTAGATGTTATGAACTTCTCAAGGCTGCAGAGGATATGAATGACTTCAAGTCATGATCGAAGGGCTCTAAATGCTATGAAAAAAACAGGGTTGTGGATGATATGCATGAGTCTAAGTCATGAGCTCAAGGATCTAAATGTTATGAATAACACAAAGCTATAGATGAAATGAACGAATTCGGGTCATGAGCTCAAAGTTCTAAATTATATGAATAACTTAAATTTGTGGATGATATGAATGACTTGGGATCTCGTGAGCTCAGGCCTTTAGAAGCTATGAATAACTCAGGTTGAGGGTGATATAAAAGATTCTTGGTCATGAGCCCATGACTCTAAATGCTCTGAACAACTTTATGTTATGAGCACTGGTCTCAAGATGCTATAAACAACTAAGGGTTGTGGATGATATGCATGATTCTATGTCGTGAGCTCAAAGCTCTAAATGTTTTGAACAACTTAGGGTTATGGATGATATGAATTATTTTGGGTTGTAAACTCAAGGCTTTAAATGCTATGTGTAGCTCATGGTTGTGGATGACATAAACGGTTTCAGGTGGTGAGCTCAAACCTCTAGATTTTATAAATAGCTAAGGGCATTGGATGATATGAACAATTCTACGTCTCGTGCTCAAGCCTCTAGATTCTATAAATAGCTCAGGATTGTGGATAACATGAATGACTTCAGGTCGTGAGTAAAGGGCTCCAAATACTCTGAAAAGCTTAGGTTTGTGGTTGACATGAACGACTATGGGTCATGAGCTCAGGGCTTTAGATGATATGAACAACTCAGCCCATTAGATGACTTGAGCTACTCCGGGTCATTAGCTCACGACTTTAGATGTTATGAACAGGTCAAGATTATGGATGATATGAATGAATTGGAATCCTATGAGTTCAAGCCTTTAGATCATATGAATAGCTCAAGGCTATGAATCATATGAACGATTCTTGGTCCTGAGCCCAAAGCTCAAAATGTTATGAATAGCTCAGGGATGTAGCTGACATGAACGACTCAAAGTTGTGAGCTTAGGGCTCTAGATGCTATGAATACATTAGGGTTATGGTTGACATTAACAACTATGGGTCGTGAGTTTAGGGCTCTAGATGTTATGAACAATTGACGGTTATGGATGATATGAATGACTTTTGGCCATGAGCGCAGGCTTCTAAAACTATGAATAGCTTAGGGTTGTGGTTCACATGAACATCTCTAAGTCGTGAGCTTGGGCTTGTAGATGCTATGAATAGATTAGGGTTGTCGATGACATGAACTTCGCTAGATCATGAGCTTAGGTCACTAGATACTATGTACAACTCAAGGCAGTGGATGATATGCACGATTATAGGTCGTGAGCTCAAGGATATAGATGATATGAACAACTCAGGGTTGTGGATCAGATTAACAATTTTAGGTCATGAACTCAAGGCTCTAAATGTTATGAATAGTTCAGGGTTGTGGATGAAATGAACGACTATGGGTCATGAGCTATGAGCTCAAGATGGTATGAATAACTATGGGTTATGGATAACATGAACGACTCTGGGTCCTAAGCTTAGAACTATAGATCCTATGAGCTACTTTGTGTCATGAGCTTAAGGCTTTAGATTCTATGATTAGCTTTAGGTTGTCGATGATATGAATGAGTCAGGATCCAGTGAGCTTAGGCCTTTAGATGGTATGACCAACTCAAGGTTGTGGATGATATGAATGATTCTTGGCCATGAGCCCATGACCCTAAATGCTATGAATATATCAGAGTTGTGGATGACATGAATGACTTTGGGTTGTGAGCTCAAAACTCTAGATGCTATGAATAGCTCAAGGTTGTGGTTGACATGAATGACTCCTAGTTTTGACCTCAGAACTCTAGATATTATGAACAACTTAAGGTTGTGGATGACATGAATGACTCTGGGTTATCCACTTAAGGCTCTAAATGCTTTGAATAGCACATGATTATGGATGATAAGAACAACTCGAGATCACATGAGCTCGGGCCTCTAGATTCTATGAACAGCTCAAGGTTGAGGATGATATGAACTATTCTAGGTTGTGAACTCAAGGCTCTAGATGCTATAAATAGTTTAGGGCAGTGGATATAATGAATAACTTTAGGTCATGAGCTCAAGGCTCAAGATGGTATGAACTGCTCATGGTTGTGGATAACATAAACAAATATGTGATGAATAGTTCAGGGTTCTGCTTTACATTAACAACTCTGGGTCGTGAGCTTAAGGCTTTAGATCCTTCGAATAGCTCAAGGCTGTGAATGACATGAACGAATCCTAGTCTTGAGCTAAGGACTCTAGAAGCTGATTGCATGCCCAACTGGTGTACCTTGATTTTGATCCTCAAATAGGAGTAATCAACAAAATTTATAACCTATATCACCATGTGCTAGGATAGCCTCAGCTAGTAAAGCATAGTGGCTCTAGGATAGTTCACTGGGAAGGGTTTTCAACTTACAACTGATAATAATTTAAAGTTGAATTGATAGTTTTTCATTTCAAGGTTAGCTTTAAAAGAAAACATAATCTTTGGTTGAAAAAGGATTGGTTTTGAGCTAACCAAAACTAAGAGTAATTGAAATTACTAATAAAGAAAAGTGTTTCTTGGAGTTTTAGGCTCACTAGGGTCAGGCTCCTCATGCAAAAACAGAGTTCCGATCACTTGAATCTTTTCCTCGCATTAGAGAACTAACATATAGTTATTTCTCTAACCGATGTGGTACAGATGCTTCCCTTTTATGGGTTTTAGCACTAAATCCCTCTCACTAATTCATCTTGCAATGGTTCATACCTCTCACCTAGTATTGGCCATTGAAGATGATCTTTAACCTTGGATTACCCGTCAAAAGCTCGCAAGAGATAACTAATGGATGTCTCGTAGGAGTCCAAAAGCTTACCAAGTGTTGGCAATTCTAGAAAATCCTACCTTCAAGTCGCCTTCCAAAGGCTCGCAAGAGGTAAACTAGTGCATCTCAATGGACGGAGATCACTTGCCTTGCCAAGTGTTGGCCCAGGTGATTTAAAGGCCTTTTACAATAACGGGTCACACTTTCTCGTCATTAATAGTTGAAACAACAAAACTTCCAATTCTTGCACTCGACACCTTACCCAGCTACCTTAGCTCCAAGAGACAAAAAGTCTAGCCACTCATTCTCTGAGGAGACATCCTCAGAGCTTGTTTGGCTAGTAACAAAAATACAATAAAAAATGAGTAGGTAAGGCAGAGCAAAGCTCTATATATTACTTCCTTCAAAACTATACAAAAAGTTGTCTCTGAGAACAAGATCCCGAGAGATCTATTTGTGAAGAAAATTACAAACTATATAAATGAGGTTATTCACCCTTTGTTCTTACTTATTAACTAAGGAATCCTATGATTGGTGGATTACAAGGAGAAAATGGGGATTTAAACAATAAATATTTAAAGAAAAAAATCTAAAAGTGTTGGTCGCAAATATCTGGAAGCACTCAGGAGGATTTCGAAAGCATGCAAGATGGGCTGTGAAATTTCGCAAGCTGAAGGTCTCCGTTTCGCAGCCAAAGGCCCATTTCGCAGTGATCACCTTGTGATTTCGTAGCCAAAGGCTGATTTTGCAGTTGTGAAATTGGCCTTTAGCTTGGTGTGATTGGCTTCCAATGGCTATAACTTCTTCGTTTCAACTCTAATTCATGTACCGTTTGAAGCATTGGATTTCTGACTTCCTAAGCTTTGAAACAAAATATAGTATGCATGAAATGGACTCCAGAAAGTGTTCGAAAAGTGTCCAACAATTTCTATCATCTTGAATTCTTCTTGTTAGATTTCTCTCTTTGCTTTCCCTCCTTGCATTCCTGATTTTCTTTTGGCAAAGGACTATAAAGCTTCAAAGCTTAGGTTCCTCATGTTAATGAGCTTCCAATTGCTTTGCCATGGATTCCATAGAACTTTCCTCAATCTTCGATTGCTTTGGTGATCAAAAGCTATCAAAAATACCAAAACTTAACACAATTTGATTAGAAACGATTGCAAAGGTACTTAATATGCTAATTGAGTTAAAAGGTAATAACTACTACTCAAAAGTGTTCAAAAGAGTTAATTACAAGCTACAAAATAACACTTTTTGAGTAGTAATCACTCCCCCCAACCGACATATTGCTAGTCCCTTAGCAATAAAGGAGAGAAAAAGTAAAATAAACAGTAATATACTTTACAAAATCACGCTGATCACTTCAAAAAAAATTTTAAGTGCCATGATGATCAAACTCTCACATGGAACATTAAAGATATAAAACTCAAACTTCAACAAGAGTTATCAAATAACTTGTCTAATCACAATTCATAAAGAGAAGGCATTATGAAAATTGAAGCTTTAAAATCATTTTCACTTCCAAAGGGTCAAACCTTACTCTTCCACAAAAATCTAAGTGTTACTTGATAGTTTTTAAATATAGTATGTTGAACTAATCTCTCCCCCCAACCTAGTTCTTTTTCAACACTTAGCAAAGTGACAAAATTCAATAGGCTAAGAACGCACCCTTTTGTTTCACAATTTTTTTTTTCATTGTAGAAGTACAAGGCTTAAAGGTATTGTTTTCTAAATTGTCCATGTAATGGGGGTCCATCGATGACTCCGAACCAATTAAGATTTAGGGCATCAAGCTTTAACGATCTTTCAACCACTAACTCCTCGAATTTTATTCCGGACTTTTGAGAATGCATTTCAATACCCAAGCACCTACAATATGTCAAACTCCACATATTCACCACTGTAACGAGCATTGAGGTCGGTGACTCCCAACCAATGAAGGCTTAGGGCACCAGGTTTTAAAGATTTTCACCATATACCCCTCAGACCTTGCTCGGGTTTCAAGGCAAGTAAACATTTTTCTTTCTTTCTTTCTTTTTTTCAAAGGCTCATTGGCCTTTTATAAGGTGTCTCAACACTATTAAATGAGGTCAAAGGTACCAAGTCTAAAATTTTCCTAAGTCAAGAGGGAAATAGTTTTTCATCTTATACTCAGAACCTATTGTGCATAGCGTGTGAATAGCTTAAAGTGGAAGAACTAAGGTTGAATTCAATAGAAGTTTCAACAATTCATCAACTTTAGTAAGCATAATACAAACTCTAAGTCAAGTGAAAAAGATAAAAATTCAATTTTTCTCATTTTATTTTGAGAATTTTCCTCAATAACCATGGAGAGTGGATAAAAACTTTAAAAATTTTAAAATTAAACAAAAATCAACTAAATTACCAAAATAACTTAGCATTGATAATTAAAACTTCCTTCCTCAACTCTCTCCCCAACCAAGCTGAACATTGTCCTCAATGTGGCATGAGCGATTGAAAAATAGGCAGGAAGTGGTGCCTCCTGAGTGATATGAAGTTCGAGTAGAATAGAAGAAACCACATGTTTCAGAAATAATAAAAGATATGAGTAGAGGAATTAAAATAAAATAATGCCAAGAATACTAAAAAAATGATAGATTTGTATTACTTCAAGATAGTACACTATACAGTAAAACAAGTAATACAACCAATCCCAATATATAAAACATAAAAAACATGGGATTATAAGTTCTACTATAATAAGAAAATACAGAAAGGAAATTATGCAAATGATCAGATAGTGGTGGGAGGGTCATGTAGAGATGATGGCTCGGCTGTAGAGGTCAGAATGCTCGGGATGGATGCCTTTGTCTCTCATGTAGTCAGCTCCTCAGGTTGCATAGTCTACTCTAGTAGAGGAGGGCCCTGTGATGGATCTTCAGGCTCTTATAGGATAGGAATAGCATGCGCAGGAGTCGATAGAATACCCAGGTGGTGCTATATCTGCTTAAGGATGGCAGTATGCTGGGTCTGGGTGGCGATAATCTACTCCTGATGGGCACGAAGAGTTGTCATTTGCTGAGTGAGGATGCTCTGAGAAGTGGTCAATGTCTGCAAGGTGTGACATAGGCCTTTGAACTCGGAAATGGATATGGCAATCCTAGACTCAGATGGAGGTGGAGGCTCTGATGTAGATGGTATAACAGGCGGAGTCCCTAGTATGGCAGGAGAAGCAGAGTGTGCAACCTCAGGCATAAGCCCTGTAGAGGGCACTGTAGGGGCAAGTGCTCTTATGTCAACTAGTATCTCAACTGGCTGTGGCTCCTCTGGATGCTCTGGATGTGGAATCTCTGGATGCTCTGGTCCAGGTGGGGCTCTTGGCTCGACATCATAAGCTGTCATACTCGTCCATTTGTCGAGAGTGAATATCTCTCGGCAAATGCGTTTATGCTCAAGCTAAGGCTCAGATTGATATCCCAAGTGCTCCAAAATCTGACATAGCAACCTCGGGAATAGAAGTGGAATAGCATCCGCTTTGAGCAGCTTCTTCCTATGGACCTTCTCTTCAAAGTACAGAGGAGCGGCCATAATGAGATGATGAGGGCCAAAGAAAAATCCCTCTAATATCCTGAACAATGCCTCTAGCAAAGTGCCTCTCCTCTGCACCATAGGCTGAAGTGGATAGATGTTATGGCGCAGGAGTGCATCTATAAAGAACATGCTAGGAGGGAGCTCCTTCCTCAACAGATAGAGGCATGTGGATGCCCCTCTGGACAGTATATGGATCATGTCACTCTGGGAAGGATGAGCCCAGACTCGATAATCCTCTGGACGTGCTGGTTTGTAGGGAATGCGCAGGGCCTCTACTATATGTCTGGCTCCCCGGATACCATGGCGTCCGTCAATGGTGAAGTGGATGACAGTAGGATCCTGGACATGATGTGTAGTCATAGACTGATAAAAGTCTAATGCTACACGAGGATAAAAGAAATCCCTGGGAGTCATCTGATGCTCCATATGGTACCTCTGCAATAGATGGAAGGAATCTCTGAGCTCTGGCTGAAGCCTGAAGGTAGCTTTGTGATTCATGCCTAATTGGTGTCTCAGATGATTCGTGTCCAGCTGGTGCTCCTTGATTGAGGGATTAATCAACAAAATTTATAACCTATTACACCATATACTAGGGTAGCAAAGACAAAGCTACTATAGCATAGTGGCTCTAGGATCATTCACTGGGATGGGTTTTCACTTCACAAATGATATTATTTCAAAGATGAATTGGTGCCTTTTCATTTCAAAGTTAGCTTCAAAAGAAAACAAAAAGATGTTTGAATGAAAAAGGTTTGGTTTTAAACTAACCAAAAATAGTAGTAACTGGATTTTACTTAGAAAAGTGTTTCTTGGAGTTTCAGATCACTAGGCTCAGATTCATCATACAAAAAGGAGAGTTCCGGTCACTTGTTTCTTTTCCTCGCATTAGAGAATTAACATATAATTCCTTCTCCAACCGGTGTTGTACAGATGCTTCCCATTAATGGGTTCAAACACTAAATCCCTCTCACTGATGCATCTTGCAATGGCTCGTGCCTCTCACCTAGCACTTACCATTCAAGGTGATCTTTAACCTTGGATTTCCCTTCACAAGCTCGCAAGAGATAACTAATGGATGTCTCCTTAGAGTCCAAAAGCTTATGATTCATGCTTAATTGGTGTCTCAGCTGATTTGTGTCCAACTGGTGCTCCTTGATTGAGGAAGTAATCAACAAAATTTATAACCTATTACACCATAAACTATGGTAGCAAAGACAAAGCTACTATAGCATAGTGGCTCTAGGATCGTTCACTGTGATGGGTTTTCACTTCACAAATGATATTAATTCAAAGCTGAATTGGTGCCTTTTCATTTCAAGGTTAGCTTTAAAAGAAAACATAATCTTTGTGGAAAAAGGTTTGGTTTTAAACTAACCAAAAATGGTAACTAATTTTACTTACAAAGAAAAGTGTTTCTTGGAGTTTCAGATCACTAGGCTCAGATTCCTCATACAAAAAGGGAGTTTCGGTCACTTGTTTCTTTTCCTCGCATTAGAGAATTAACATATAGTTCCTTCTCCAACCGGTGTTGAACAGATGCTTCCCATTAATAGGTTCAAACACTAAATCCCTCTCACTGATACAACTTGCAATGGCTCATACCTCTCACCTAGCACTTGCCATTCAAGGTGATCTTTAACCTTGGATTTCCCTTCACAAGCTCGCAAGAGATAACTAATGGATGTCTCCTTGGAGTCCAAAAGCTTACCAAGTGTTGGGAATTCTAGAAAATCCTACCTTCAAGTTACCTCCCAGAGGCTCGCAAGGGGTAAACTAGTGCATCTCCATGGACGGAGATCACTTGCCTTACCAAGTGTTGGCCTAGGTGATTTAAAGACGTTTTAAGTTAACTAAAAAGATAAAAACCATTAACGGGTCACACTTTCTCTTCATTAAACACTAAAACAACAAAACTTCCAATTTATGTATGTGGAAACTTACCCGGCTTTCCTCACTCCAAGAGACAAAGAGCCTAGCCTCTCATCCTCTAAGGAAAAATCCTCAGAGTTTGATTGGCTAGAAAGAAAACTAAAGAGAAAACAAGAATATAAAGGAAAAACATAGCAAGTGCTCTGTTCGTTGATTCTATATATGATATATTATATATGATGGATTATATCCTCGAACAACCTCCCGAGAGTCACCCCCTGAGAGTTTATATAGGAAGGTAATTTACCCTTCCTTGGATACTTCCTAGCTAAGGAATTACATGAGTGGCTGAATACAAGGAGAAAATGGAAATTTATACAAAAATATCTGAAGAAAATATCTAAAAGAGTCGGTACACAACTAGCGGGAAGCTTCAGGACCGTTTTGCAGGTGAAAATGAGGTCTGCGAGATTTCGCAGATGTACAAAAAGGGTTGCGAAATTACTTCGCAACAAAAGGTTGATTTCGTAGTGCTGCGAAGTTGGCTTTCATCTTGCGGTGTTTGGCTTCCATCGCATCATGAAACTTTAGGAGGAATTCCTCAGCACTGTGCAAAAAGGCTGCGAAATCATTCCGCAACAAAAGGCTGATTTCGCAACACTTTGCTGAATCCTTCCTTCAGCTTGGAGCAGTTGTCTTACAAAGGCTGTAACTTCCTCATTTCAACTCCAAATCATACACGGTTTGAAGCATTGGATTCTTGACTTCCTGAGATTTGAAATGGTATATAGCATGTAGAAAATGGACGTCGGGAAGTGCTCCAAAAGTGCGAAAGAAGACTGTAGCTGTTGTCCTCTATTTTCTTCACTCTGTTTTCTCCTCTTTGCTTCTCTCCTTGCATTCCGGATTTGCTTATGGCAAAGGACTTCAAAGCTTTGGTTCTTCATGTTTCTGAGCTCTTCATTGTTTTGCCATGGATTCCAAATAAATCTCCTCAATCTTGGATTGCTTTGGTGATCAAATTACTAACAAAAACACCAAAACTTACACAATTTGATTAGAATTGATTGCAAGGGTCCTTAACATGCCAATTGAGTTAAAAGGCAATAACTACTACTCAAAAGTGTTTAAAAGAGTTAATTACAAGCTATAAAATAGCACTTTTTGAGTAGTAATCAGCTTACCAAGTGTTGGGAATTCTAGAAAATCCTACCTTCAAGTCACCTCCCAGAGGCTCGCAAGGGGTAAACTAGTGCATCTCCATGGACGAAGATCACTTGCCTTACCAAGTGTTGGCCCAGGTGATTTAAAGGCGTTTTAAGCTAACTAAAAATATAAAAACCATTAACGGGTTACACTTTCTCTTCATTAAAAACTAAAACAACAAAACTTCCAGTTTATGCATGTGGAAACTTACCCGGCTTTCTTCACTCCAAGAGACAAAGAGCCTAGCCTCTCATCCTTTGAGGAAAAATCCTCAGAGTTTGATTGGCTAGAAAGAAAACTAATAAGAAAACAAAAATATATATGAAAAGCAGAGCAAGTGCTCTGTATTTTACTTCCTTCCCAAAACTGTATAAAGGATGCTCTGTAACCACCCTCTCAAGAACAAGCTCCCGAGAGATATATATAAAGAAAATTACAAAACAAAATATCTGAGGTTATTCACCCCTTTTCCAAACTTAATAACTAAGGAATCCTATAATTGGTGGGATATAAGGAGAAAATGGGGATTTAGACATCAAAAATCTGAAGAAAAATATCTCCAAGTGTCGGTTACAAATATCGGGAAGCACTAAGGACCATTTCGCAGGTGAAAATGAGGTCTACGAGATTTCGCAGATGTACCAAAAGGGCTGCGAAATTACTTCGTAGCAAAAGGCTGGTTTCGCACCGCTGTGAAGTTGGCTTTCATTTTGTGGTGTTTGGCTTCCATCGCGGCGTGAAACTTCAGGGGAAAACCATAGCACTGTGCAAAAAGGCTGCGAAATCATTCCGCAACAAAAGGGTGATTTCGCAGCACTTTTCTGAATCCTTCCTTTAGCTTGGAGCAGTTGTCTTCCAAAGGCTGTAACTTCCGCATTTCAGCTCCAAATCATACACGGTTTGAAGCGTTGGATTCTTGACTTCCTAAGCTTTAAAATGGTATATAGAATGTAGAAAATGGACTTCGGGAAGTGCTCCAAAAGTGTGAAGGAAGACTGCAGCTGCTGTCCTCTGTTTTCTTCACTCTGTTTTTTCCTCTTTGCTTCTCTCCTTGCATTCTGGATTTGCTTATGGCAAAGGACTTCAAAGCTTTGGTTCTTCATGTTTCTGAGCTCTTCATTGCTTTGCCATGGATTCCAAATAACTCTCCTCAATCTCGGATTGCTTTGGTGATCAAAAAGCTATCAAAACACCAAAACTTAACACAATTTGATTAGAATTGATTGCAAGGGTCCTTAACATGTTAATTGGGTTAAAAGGTAATAACTACTACTCAAAAGTGTTTAAAAGAGTTAATTACAAGCTATAAAATAGCACTTTTTGAGTAGTAATCACTTTGTCAAAGTAAAGCTCGAAGTGGAATGGCCTAGCCCAACAATCCAAATTACCCTCAATGGGTGGCTGAGTGACCATAGGACGCCTAATAACCACCTCAGGAGTCATCCCAAAGGGAATCTGAGACTCTGTGGCAGGTGGTTGAGGCTCTGATAAAGGCTCTGATGGCTCAAGTGGTGTTGATACCCTTGCTTTCTTCTTAGGGGGACGACTACTTGACTTTTTGGCACGAGAAGAGCTTGCCCCGGGTGTGATGGGTGGTCTCCTTGTCTCATATTGCCTCGAGGGAGGACTCAGGGGTGCGTCCTCTACTGAAGGTGGGACGACCAGTGGCTGTGAAGGCTCAGCCATGGAGCCTTGTACAGGGGCCTCTCTTGGGGCTCTAGAGCGGCTTGAATGAGACGAGGACTTAGCTCCTTGGGTTTTTGCAATGGCTGACTCAGAGAAGGTGGTCAGAGGTGCGCGCGCAGCTTGGGCTCAGATGGGGGTTCTCTAGAAGGGTGTTCTGGCTTGGGTCCTATTTCACACCAAAGGGAAGTTCAAATGACCAGTTTAAAATTAAATTTGGAATTTAAAATGTTGAAATAGGAAGCTAAGTGACGGTTGAACTTTTTGCAGAGGAGGGGCATTTTCGCAGCAGAGGCTCATTTTTGCAGCCCATTTCGCACCCCCATTTTCACATGCGAAATGGCACTCGTGTGCCAAAGGGTGGTTTCGCAGCTGCGAAATGGGGCTTGTGCTGTGAAATTGAGATTTTTAAAGCTTTGGTAATTTCGTAGAGGGTTTTGCAGCTGCGAAATTGGGGTATGGGGTTGCGAAATGGCACTCGTGTGCCAAGGGGTGGTTTCACAGCTGCGAAAATTTTCGCAAGGGGTAGCTATAGGGCTGCGAAATCATTTTGCAGCAGAGGGCCATTTTCGCAGCCAACCCTTGATTTCGTAGCGGGCACCTTGTGGCTGCGAAATCATTTCGCAACAGATGGCTAATTTCGTAGGGGCCTCTCTTGGGCTGTGAAATCTTGCAGACCTCTGAATTTTTCTTGCTCTTGAGCTCCTTTGTGTTCCCTGAGACCTTCCTTCACTTCTTTTGCAATTCCTCCTAAATTATATCATTCAAAAAGTCTAAGTTACATATAAATAACACAAATTAAAACCAAAATTAAAATCAAAACAATTAATAAAGCTCTTCATTTAACAAAATTAAACAAAAAATATGGACTTTGGTGAAACCAAGTCCATTTAAACCCTTTCTGATTAGTCTTTCTAGGGCTCAAGGAGGTTGATTTCCTCTTTTTTCTTGCTTAAATGGCTCAATCAATGGTTTGAGACGATGACCATTGACTTTAAAAGTGTCAATGTTGTTGGAATTCAGTAATTCAACCACTCCATTGAGATGCACTTGGTGAATAAGAAAGAGCCTATCCACCTTGACTTTAGCTTCCCAGGAAAGATATGGAGCCTTGAATCATATAGTAAGACTCTTTGTCCTTTCCGAAATTCTTTGTTGAAGATTAATTGATCATGCCACCTCTTCATCCTCTGTTTTGCAACTTTGGAATTGATGTAGGCATCATTTCTTAATTCCTCCATCTCATTAAGGTCTAAGCACCTCTTTGCCCCAGCTCTGATCAAGTCCATGTTTAACTTCTTGATTGCCCACCAAGCTTTATATTCAACTTCCACAGGGAGATGGCATGCTTTGCCATAGACTAGGTGATAGGGAGACATGCCAAGAATAGTCTTATAAGTTATTCTATATGCCCATAGTGAATCATGGAGCTTAATAGACCAATCTCTTCTGCTCGTGTTCACCACCTACATCAATATGTTCTTGATTTCCCTGTTTGCTAGCTCAACTTGCCCGAAAGTCTGAGGGTGATAAGGTGTAGCTACCTTATGCTTCACCCCATACTTGGCTAATAGGGTTTCAAAAGGTTTGTTGCAAAAATGAGTACCTTCATCACTGATTATGGCCTTGAGCACCCCAAATCTTGTGAAGATGTTCTCTTTGAGAAACTTGAGAACCACCCTGTGATCATTGTGTTTACAAGGGATTGCCTCAACCCATTTAGAAACATAGTCCACCCCCACCAAGATATAAGAGTTACCAAAAGACATTGGAAAAGGTCCCATGAAGTTAATGCCCCATACATCAAAGAGATCAACTATTAGAATGGGGTTCAAGGGCATTTGATTTCTTCTTGTTAGCTTCCCGAGCCTTCAGCATTTATCACAGCCTCTACACATGGTGTGGGCATCTTTGAAAAGCGATGGCCAACTAAACCGTAATTGCAACACCTTCATGGTTGTTTTCTGAGAGGAAAAGTGGCCTTCACATGCACTTTCATGGCAATGGCAGAGGATTCCTTGTTGCTCTTCTTCAGGGACACACTTCCTTATTATTTGATCTACATAATACTTGAAAGGAAAAGGCTCTTCCCAATAATAAGCATGAATCTTTGCAAAGAAGTGCTTCCTGTCTTGTGCTTTCCACTTACTTGGAACTTCACTAGTAACTAGATAGTTAGCAATATGAGCATACCAAGGAGTTTTTGCTAGCAACATAAGTGATTCCTCTGGAAAGTCATCATTAATAGGTAAGACATGGGAATTATGTGCTATAGCCAACCTTGAAAGGTGGTCAGCTACCACATTCTCCATTCCTTTCTTATCTCTGATTTGGAGATTGAACTCTTGTAGTAAGAGAATCCATCTAATCAACATTGTTTTTGCATCTTGCTTTGTCAATAAATACTTCAAGGCCGAATGGTCAGTGAAAACAATGATGAAAGACCCTACTAGATAAGCACGAAACTTGTCTAAGGCAAACATTACAACTAACAATTCTTTCTCTATGGTTGTGTAGTTCCTTTGAGCTTCGTTCAATGTCTTGCTTGCATAGTAGATCACATAGGGCTTTCCATCTTCTCTTTAGCCAAGCACAACTCCTATAGCAAAGTCACTATCATCACACATCACTTCAAAGGGTAGTTTCCAGTTGGGAGCCCTCACTATTGGAGCAGTTGTCAAGAATTGCTTCAGTTGATCAAAACTCTTTTGACATCTTTCATCCCATATAAACTTGGCATCCTTAGCCAAAAGTTCACAAAGAGGCTTTGAAAGCTTAGGAAAATCTTTTATAAACCTCTTGTAGAACCCTACATGGCCAAGGAATTGCCTTACTCCTTTTACAGTTGTTAGGGATGTCAATTTGACAATAAGTTCCACCTTTGCTTTATCAACTTCAATGCCTTTCTCAGAGATGATATGGCCAAGGACAATTCCTTGATGTACCATAAAATGACATTTCTCCCAGTTGAGCACCAAGTCCTTTTCAATGCATCTGTTAAGAATCGCTTCTAAGTTGACTAAGCATTCTTCAAATGTACTTCCATATATGGTGATGTCATCCATGAAAACCTTCATAATTCGCTCCACCATATCACTGAAGATACTTAGCATACTGATTCGTTTGTTCCCAGCTGGTGTCTTCTAATTCAGTCCTCAGACAGGAGTAATCAACAAAATTTATAACCTATTTCACCATGTACTAGGATAGCCTCAGCTAGCATAGCATGGTGGCTCTAGGATCGTTCACTGGGATGGGTTTTCATTTCACACCTAATATTAGTTTAAAGAATTTGATTAGTGCTTTTTTTTTTCCTAAGTTAGATTTAAAAGAAAACATAAACTTTGATTTGGAAAATTTTGGTTTTAAGCTAACCAAAAATAGTAACTAAGTTTTAATTACAAAGAAAATGGTCTCTTGGATTTTCAGGTCACTAAGCTCAGGCCCCTTATACAAGGATGGAGATTTTCGGATCTTTCCTCGCATTGGGAATTTAACCCATAGTTATCCTCCCAATGGGTGTGTTACAGTTGCTTCCCATTAATGGTTTCAACGCTAATTCTCTCTCACTGATGCATTTTGCAATGGCTCGTGCCTCTCACCCAGCATTTTCCATTCAAGGTGATCCTTAACCTTGGATTACCTTTCACAAGCTCGCAAGAGATAACTAATGGATGTCTCCTTAGAGTCCAAAAGCTTACCAAGTGTTGGCTATTCTAGAAAATCCTACCTTTAAACCACGTACTAGAGGCTCACAAGAGATAAACTAGTGTAACTCAATGGATGGAGTCCACTTGCCTTACCAAGTGTTGGCCCAGGTGATTTTAAGGTGTTTTAAGCTAACTAAAAATATAAAAACCATTAACGGGTCACAACTTCCTTTTCATTAAAAACCGAAACAAGGAAAACTCTCACTTTTGTAGTCGGGTCCCTTACCAAGCTCCCTTCTGTCGAAGAGAGAAAAAGTCTAGCCACTCATCCTCTGAGAAAACATCTTCAGAGGTTGTTTGGCTAGAATGAAAAATATAATCAAAATAAGAAGGTAAGGTAGAGCAACACTCTGTATATTTCTTACTAAAAACATGTACAAGTGATCCCCACTCCAATATCTTCTCCTCCTCAGAGAGACGACAGATATCAGAGATGGTTTAGAGATATATATTTTTTCGGGGGATTCTATCGGGGATCTCTATTACAAGGAGATATCTTAGGATATATAAGGAGAGATATTTTCAACCTCTTAATTAGATATCCTAAATATCTAAAAAGATCTTCAACTGATTACAAAGAGAGAATTGATAATTTACATCAGATATCTTAAGGTAAAAAGATCTAAAAGAGTCGGTGTAAAATATCTAACTATTACATTTTCGCATTGGAGAAAGGTGGTGTGAAAAATTTTGCATCGGAGAAAGTCAATGTGAAAATTTTTGCATTGGGAAAGTGTGCTGCTAAAATTTTCACATTGGGAAATGTCAGTGCGAAAATTTTCGCATCAGGGAATGTTAATGCGAAAATTTTCGCATTAGGAAATGTCAATGCGAAATTCCTCTTCAACATTGTGCAATTGCCTTCAAATGACCATAAATTCTTTGTTTCAGCTCTAAATTACACACCATTTGAAGCATTAGACTCCTGACTTCCTAAGCTTCGAAATGACATATAGTATGTAAAAAATGGACTCCAGTAAGTGCTCCAAATTTTCCTTGCAACTTCTGTCCTTTGAATTTCGCATAGCATGTGAAGATTTCGCATCACCATGCAAAATTGCTTCATGATGGATTTCTCTCTCTGATCCTCTTCCTTGCATCTCTTGATTGGCTTGGAAGCTCATTCCTAAGGTTTGCACAAAGTTCTCCCTCATTCTTGGCTTGCTTCAATGATCAAAAAGCTACCAAAAACACCAAGACTACCAAAAATCGATTAAAAATTTTGCAAGGGTCCTTAGCGTGCCAATTGAGTTAAAAGGTATTAATTACTACTCAAAAGTGTTTAAAAGAGTTTATAACAAGCTATAAAAGAGCACTTTTTGAGTAGTAATCACATACATTGTTGGAATGTTGCAGGTGCACTGCATAAACCAAAAGGCATTCTTCTATAGGCATATGTTCCAAATGGACATGTGAAAGTGGTCATCTCCTGATCTTCAACATCGATTTCAATTTGAAAATACCCGGAGTAACCATCCAAGAAACAATAGAAAGGATGGCCAGAGACTCTCTCCAACACTTGATTAATAAATGGCAATGGAAAATGATCCTTCCTTGTCACAACATTCATTTTTCTATAGTCAATACACACCCTTCAACCTGAAGTGAGGCGTGTAGCAATTTCTTCTCCCTTTTCATTTTGAACCACAGTAATCCCTGACTTCTTTGGTACCACTTGAGTAGGACTCACGCAAGGGCTGTTAGATATGGGGCATATAATACCTGCTTGAAGTAGCTTTAACACCTCAGCTCGCATCACCTCTTGCAAATGAGGATTCAATCTTCTTTGAGGTTGGCGAATTGGTTTAGCTTTTTCTTCCATGTATATATGATGTGTACAAACCAAAGGACTAATGCATGTCAAGTTAGATATTTGCCATCCTATTGCTTTCTTACACCTCTTGAGAACTTCAAGTAGACACTTCTCCTGAGGAGTAGTAAGAGATGAAAATATAACAATAGGGCATTGTTTATTCTCTTCTAGGTATGTATATTTCAACTCCATGGGCAGGGGCTTCAAATTGAGCTTTGGGGTCTCTTCTTTAGCAGCTTCTTGTGCCTCCTCTTTATTAAACAAAGATAGAATTTCTTCTCTCCTCCTCCAACCTTGTAGAGTAGCAAACACATCAGAGGGTTCGGGCAACCCTTTTTCAAGATCGCCAAGACTTTCATCTAACTTGTCTTACATCTTTTGATTATAGTGCTCCTCCACTGGAGTGTCAATAATGCACACCTCTTCTAGACCTGGAGTGATTAGCTTTTTGGACATATAGAAGATATTGAGCTCCAATGTCATGTTGCCAAATGTGAGTTGCATGAGTCCATTCCTACAATTTATGATTGCCCAAGGATGATAGGAACATAATTAGTTTCCTTGACCATTGGGTCTGTGTCAAGAACAACAAAGTCTACTGGATAATAGAAGTTATCAACTTGAACTAGGACATCTTCAATTATCCCCCTTGGAATTTTCATTGATCTATCTACTAGAGATAGAGTGATTGATGTTGGCTTCAACTCTCCAAGTCCCAATTGCTTGTAGACAGAGTAGGGTAGCAAATTCACACTTGCTCCCAAGTCTAACAAAGCTTTTTCCACTACCTTTCCTCCAATCATGAATGAAATGGTAGGACACCCCGGATCTTTGTACTTCAAAGGAGACTTGCATTGTATGATAGCACTTACTTGCTCAGTCGAGAAGGCTTTCTTATTCACATTCAACCCACTTTTGATGGTACATAAGTCCTTTAGGAATTTTGCATATGTTGAAACTTGTTTAATCATATCCAGCAATGGGATATTGACTTTCACTTGTCTCAATACTTCAAGAATTTCTTATGCATTTCTGATCCCCTTTTTCCCATGCAAAGCTTGGGGAAAAGGTGGAGGTGTGTGTTTCTTCATCACTTCTTCCTTGATAAGTATTTTCTCCAAATTTGCATTCACTGTTGAATCATGGTCCTCTTTCCCTTCACTGACATCTTTCTTCTTTCCTTTGATTTCCTCCCTCTTCTCTATCTTTTCTTCTTCTTCCTCTTCAATATGTGGCTTGGGTGTTGGTAACTCAACCTTTTTACCACTCCTTAGAGTGATCAAGGCTTTGACATCTCTCACCTGTGAGGACTCTCCCTCATGAGTTCCCACTTCATGGATACCCTTGGGGTTTTGGTGAGGTTGAGAAGGAAATCTACCCTTCTCTTGCACTGTATTCAGGTTAGTGAGCCTTGAGATTGAGCATTAGAGATTATCTATCTTCTGAGATAAGTCATTTTGCATCTCATCCATCCTTTTATTCAATGTATTCTCTACACTGTCAATTCTTTGACTGAGTTCAGCATTGATGGATTTTTGGTCTCCAACAAAATCTCCCACAACCTTGCTTAGATTCACTATTGCTTGTTCAAGATTTGAAGCTTGTTGAGATGGTTGAGTTGGCTGTGCATACTGAGGTGCTCTTGGCTTCCAAGAAAAATTTGGATGGTTCCTCCAACTTGATTTGTAAGTATTTCCATATGAAGCATTGTTGTTAGGCTTGAATTGTCCAATGACACTTGCTTGTTCTCCAAACGTTTCCCTAGCAATTGGAATTGTAGGGCACTCCTCCACCAAGTGTTCATAAGATTGAAAAATAGGACATGGCTTGACTTGCACTGGTGTTTCAGCAACAACTTGCTCTTCATGTATCTTTTTCAGTTCTAGCTCCTCTAATCTTCTTGTCATAGCTGCAAACTTTGCCTTCATATCAACATCTTCATTCAAGGTGTACATCCCAGCCTTAGCATTAAAGGCATTTGGTTGAGACTTCATCTTCCCCACTTCTCCTTTGTTCGGTTCATCCCATCCCCTTGATACTTCAGCCACATAACTCAAGAAATCCATAGCTACCTCCGGATTCTTACTCATGAAATCTCCTCCACACATTGTTTCGAGGAGTTGCTTCATTGAGGAAGACATCCCATCATAGAAATAACTCACCAATAGCCATGTATCAAAACCATGGTGAGGATAAGCATTGATGGCTTGCATGTATCTTTCCCAACATTCATAGAATTTCTCATTCTCTTTAGCTGAGAAGTTTGAAATTTGCCTTTTCAAGCCATTTGTTTTGTGAGTAGGAAAAAATTTCTTGAGGAATTAAGCTTGCAAATCAGTCCAAGTACAGATACTCCTTGGCCTTAAAGAATTAAGCCAAATCTTGGCCTTATCTTTTAAACTAAAAGGAAATAGCTTAAGCTTCATCAAGTCGATTGAAGCTCCTCCTTCTTGTAATGTATTACAAACATCTTCAAATTCCTTGATATGTGCATAGGGATTCTCACTTCCATCCCATGGAAAGTTGGTAGAAGTGGAACAATATGCGGTCTGATTAGTAGCTGCTCTGTAGGGGGCACTATACATGATGGTGCACTCATACGAGGTGGATGCATGTGGTCCCTCATTGATCTGAATGCATTGGGATTGTCCTGGTGACCATGGTGACTATGTTGATCTTCAGGTGTAGCTTCCATGATATTCAAGCTCAATTCCAACTCTTTGTTATGAGGTGTTTCACGTTTCACAAGCCTTCCTCAACTATTTCGTATCCAATTTGGCATACACAACTAGTATTGATTCGACTCATGGTAGCTTAGCTTTAAAGGCGTATCAACAAAATTTATACCTTAGATACTATTACTAAAGTAGCCAAGCTACTATAGCATAGTGGTTCTAGGATCGTTCACTGGGAAGGGTTTTCACAAATACAAGTGATATTCAAATTAGGAAAATAGGTGATTTTCTTATGGATCTTAGCTTTAAAAGAAGATGTAAATGTTTTAGAGAGATTTAAACTAATTTAAGCTAACATTAAAGACTAAAATGAAAGGGTGTAAAAACAAGTTTCTCAAAGATAGGATAGCTATGCTCTGGCTCTTATGCAAATTGGAAATCTCAAGATAGGCTCCTCGCGTTGGGGTTGCAACTATGGTGATGCTTGCTTCCCGAACCGGTATGGATTTAGCAAATCAAGTTTTAATCCTTTAAAATGACAAAACAGATGGTAGTGAATTTCATCAATGGTTAGTCACCTTAGACTTCCTTTGAATGGCTCGTAAGAGATAACTAATGGTCTAAAGCCAAAAGCTTACCAAATATTGGCAACTCAAAGTCATTCCGGGTGATAAACTCACCTTTCAATGGCCATTGAAATTGGTTCTAATGGATTAATGCAAAACTTGGAATTGAAAACCTCACCTTCCAATAGCTCGTAGGAGATAACTAATGGATAGAAATCCAAAAGCTTATCAAGTATTGGCCGTTGGAAGTTGTCAAATGAAAATAAAAACTAAACTTTACATTAATGAACTATTAATGAAAAACGATTACCTTACCTTCCGGGTGCGAGAAATTTCCATGGGAATGCATCCAAGCCATCACATAACATCCATACTTTGAGAAACTTAAAAGGTTTTAGCCTCTCATCCTTGGGGATTTCATCCATCAAGGATGTTTGGCTACTAAGAAAATAATAAAGAGAAGAGAAGGAGAAACAGAGCAAGGCTCTGTGGTATATTTCAATATATATGGGTATATTACATATCTTCCATCAACGGATGCAAAGGAGTTTATATAGAGAAGTTTTTCCAACCTTCCTAGCTAAGAAATCTTATGATTGGTGGATTACAAGGAGAAGAATGGAAATTTATACAAAAATATCTAAAAGAAAAGATCTCAAGTGGAGTCGGCAAAAACAGGGGAAGGGGTGTGCGAAATTTTCGCACACCATTCGCACACCTTTCGCACACCTGAAGGGGGTGTGCGAAATTTTCGCACACCTGAAGCAGTTTTCTTCCGAAGGTCATAACTTCCTCGTTTCAGCTCCAAATCATGCACGGTTTGAAGCGTTGGATTCTTGACTTCTTGAGATTTAAAATGATATATAGAATGTAAAAAATGGACTTCGGGAAGTGCTCCAAAAGTGCCCAATAATACTGCAGCTGCTGTCCTCTGTTTTCCTCCTTGCTTCTCTTTGCTTTTCTTTTGCTTTTCTTTGCTTCTCTTTGCTTTTCTTTGCTTTTCTTCTTTGGTTGGCTTGTCTAAGTTGCTCCTCCATCATTTGGCATGCTTGAATGGATTCATAAGCTGATATAAACATGTAAACTTGCCACAAAATGGTTAAAACCAATTACTAAGGACCTTAATGAATTAATTGGGTTAAATGAATATGATTACTACTCAAAGGTGCTTAAAACCATTATAATTAGGTCTACAAAATAGCACTTTTTGGTAGTAATCAAGTATCAACTGTAACAAACACAAGAATAAAAGAAAATAAAAGAAAGCAAGACTACAAAAAGACTAAGATTAACTCAAACTAAATTAAAAGATATGTTAGGATATGAACAAGTAAAAGAAATGATTAAAAGAGTTAGTAAAATGAAAGAAAAATCACCAAACTTGTGATGAAAATCACAAGTACTTTGAAATAATATCACTGTGAAGTTGGCACCTTCCGCGGCAACGACGCCATTTGATTGCGTGCCCAGCTAGTGTACTTTGATTTTGGTCCTCAGACAGGAGTAATCAACAAAATTTATAACCTATATCACCATGTGCTAGGATAGCCTCAGCTAGTATAGCATAGTGGCTCTAGGATCGTTCACTGGGAAGGGTTTTCAACTTACAACTGATAATAATTCAAAGTTGAATTGATGGTTTTTCATTTCAAGGTTAGCTTTAAAAGAAAACATAATCTTTGGTTGAAAAATGATTGGTTTTAAGCTAACCAAAACTAAGAGTAATTGAAATTACTAATAAAGAAAAGTGTTTCTTGGAGTTTTAGGCTCATTAGGATTAGGCTCCTCATGCAAAAACAGAGTTCCGGTCACTTGAATCTTTTCCTCGCATTAGAGAACTAACATATAGTTATTTCTCTAACTGGTGTGGTATAGATGCTTCCTTTTTATGGATTTCGACACTAAATCCCTCTCACTGATTCATCTTGCAATGGTTCATACCTCTCACCTAGTATTGGCCATTCAAGATGATCCTTAACCTTGGATTACCCATCAAAAGCTCACAAGAGATAACTAATGGATGTCTCTTAGGAGTCTAAAAGCTTACCAAGTGTTGGCAATTCTAGAAAATCCTACCTTCAAGTCACCTTCTAAAGGCTCGCAAAAGGTAAACTAGTGCATCTTAATGGACAGAGATCACTTGCCTTACCAAGTGTTAGCCCAGGTGATTTAAAGGCGTTTTATGTTAACTAAAAACATAGAAACCAATAACGGGTCACACTTTCTCTTCATTAATAGCTGAAACAACAAAACTTCCAATTCTTGAACTCGACACCTTACCCAACTACCTTAGCCCCAAGAGACAAAAATTCTAGCCACTCATTCTCTGAGGAAACATCCTTAGAGCTTGTTTGGATAGTAAGAAAAATACAATAAAAAATGAGTAGGTAAGGCAGAGCAAAGCTCTGTATATTACTTCCTTCAAAACTATACAAAAAGTTGTCTCTGAGAACAAGCTCCGGAGAGATTTGTTTGTGAAGAAAATTATAAATTATATATATGAGGTTATTCACTCTTTGTTCTTACTTATTAACTAAGGAATCCTATGATTGGTGGATTACAAGGAGAAAATGGGGATTTAAACAATAAATATCTGAAGAAAAAATCTAAAAGTGTCGGTTGCAAATATTTGGAAGCACTCAGGAGGATTTCGTAGGCATGCAAGATGGGCTGCAAAATTTCGTAAGCTAAAGGTCTCCATTTTGCAGCGATCACCTTGTGATTTCATAGCTAAAGGCTGATTTCGCAATTGTGAAATTGGCCTTCAACTTGGTGTGATTGGATTCCAATGGCTATAACTTCTTCATTTGAAGTCCGACTTCTATACCGTTTAAAGCGTTGGATTTCTAACTTCGTGAGCTTCGAAATGACATATAGTATGCATGAAATGTACTCCAGTAAGTGCTCCAAAAGTGTCCAACAGTTGCTGTCCTCTTGAATTCTTCATGTTAGATTTCTCTCTTTGCTTTCCCTCCTTGCATTCCTGATTTGCTTTTGGAAAAGGACTATAAAGATTCAAATCTTAGGTTCCTCATGTTAATGAGCTTTCAATTGCTTTGTCATGGATTCCATAGAACTCTCCTCAATCTTGGATTGCTTTGGTGATCAAAAAGCTATAAAAAACACCAAAACTTAACACAATTTGATTAAAAACGATTGCATGGGTACTTAATATGCTAATCGAGTTGCTAATCGAGTTAAAAGGTAATAACTACTACTCAAAAGTGTTTAAAAGAGTTAATTACAAGCTACAAAATAACACTTTTTGAGTAGTAATTAGAAGCCATGAATAGCTCATGGTTATGGTTGACATGAACAATATCGGGTTGTGAAATTAGGGTTCGAGATCTATGAACAGCTCAAGGTTGTGTATGATATGATCAACTTGGAGTATTGAGCTGAGGGCTCCAAATTTTATGAATAGCTAAAGGTTATGGTTGACATGAAAGAATTGGGGTCATGATCTCAAGGCTCTAGATGCTATGAACAGCTATAGGCTGTGGTTGAGATGAACTTTTTCGGGTCATGAGTTCAGGGCTCTATATGCTATGAATAGCCCAATACTCTAGATGACATTAGCTACTCTCATCGTTAGCATAAGACTTTAGATGCTATGAAAAGCTTAGGGATTTGGATGATTAGAATGACTCGGGATCTCATTGACTTAGGTGGTTACATTCTATGAACCACTAGGGGGTGTGGATGATAAGAAGGATTCCTGGTCATGAGCCTGTGGCTCTAAATGCTATGAATAGTTGAGGGTTGTTGATGACATGAATGACTCCAGGTCATGGATGACATGAAAAACTCTAGGTCATGAGCTTAGGGCTTTAGATATTATGAACAACTCAGGGCACTAGTTGACATAACTGACTATGGGTCGTGAGCTCAAGGGTCTAGATGCTATGAACAACACAAGGCTATGGATGACATGAACAACTTCGACTCGTGAGCTTAGGGCTTTAGATTCTATGAATAGTTGAGGGTCATGGATGACATGAGCGACTCTAAGTCATTTGTTGGAAGCTATATATCCTATGAACAACTTGATTACTACTCAAAAAGTGCTATTTGATAGCTTGTAATTAACTCTTTTAAACGCTTTTGAGTAGTAGTTATTACCTTTTAACTCAATTAACATATTAAGGACCTTTGCAATCATTTCTAATCAAATTGTGTAAGTTTTGGTGTTTTTGTTAGTAATTTGATCACCAAAGCAATCCAAGATTGAGGAGAGTTTTTTGGAATCCATGGAAAAGCAATGGGAAGCTCAGAAACATGAAGAACCAAATATTTGAAGCTTTATAGTCCTTTTCCATAAGCAAATCATGAATGCAAGGAGGGAAAGCAAAGAGAGAAATCTAACATGAAGCATTCAAGAGGACAGAAATTGTCAGCCACTTTTGGAGCACTTCCTGGAGCTCAAGTTATGTATACTATATGTCGTTTTGAAGCTTGGGAAGTCAGTAATCCAATGCTTCAAACAGTGCATGATTCGGAGTTGAAATGAATGAGTTACAGCCATTGGAAGCTGATCACATCAAGCTGAAGGCCAATTTCGCAAGCTGCGAAATCACAAGAGGATGGCTGTGAAATCAGCCTTTGGCTACGAAATGGTGTCCTTCATGCTGCGAAATTTCGCAGCCATCTTGCATGCCTACGAAATTCTCCTAAAGCTTCCCGATATTTGCGACCGACATTTTTAGATTTTTTGCTTCAGATATTTGATGTTTAAATCCCCAAACTCTCCTTGTAATCCACCTATCATAGGATTCCTTAGTCTTTAAGCAAGAACAAAGGGTAAATAGCCTCATATATAATGTTTTTAATTTCCATTACAGTGATATGTCGGGGAGCTTGTTCTCAAAGACATCCTTTGTATAGTTTTGAAAGGAAGTAAAATACAGAGCCTTTGCTCTGCCTTACCTACTAAATTTGATTGTATTATATTTACTTTTTCTTACTAGCCAACAAGCTCTGAGGATGTTTCCTCAGAGAATGAGTGGCTAGACTTTTAGTTCCTTGGAGCTAAGGTTGCCGGGAAAGGCCCCAAATGCAAGAATTGGAAGTTTTGTTGTTTCAACTATTAATGAAGAGAAAGTGTGACCCGTTTATGATTTCTATGTTTTTAGTTAACTTAAAACGCCTTCAATTCACCCGAGCCAACACTTGGTAAGGCAAGTGATCTCCATCCATGGAGATGCACTAGTTTATCTCTTGTCAGTTTTTGGGAGGTGACTTGAAGGTAGGATTTTCTAGAATTACCAACACTTGGTAAGCTTTTGGACTCTAAGGAGATAGCCATTAGTTATCTCTTGCGAGCTTGAGAAGGAAAGTCCAAGGTTAACGATCACCTTGAATGGAAAATGCTAGGTGAGAGGCACGAGCCATTGCAAGTTGCATCAATGAGAGGGAATTAGTGCTGAAATCCATTAAAGGGAAGCATCTGTACAACACTGGTTAGAGAATTAACTATATGTTAATTCTCTAATGCGAGGAAAAGATTCAAGTGACCAGAGCTCTGTTTTTGCATGAGGAGCCTCCCCTGTGAACCTAAAACTCCAAGGAATGTTTTTCTTCATAAGTAATTTCCATTACTTTCTTTTTAGTTAGCTTAAAACAAATCCTTTTTCAACCAAATTTTATGTTTTCTTCTTAAGCTAACCTTGAAATGAAAAAACACCAATTTAACTTTGAATTGGTATTAGTTGTAAGTTGAAAACCCTTCCCAGTGAACGATCCTAGAGCCACTATGCTATATTAGCTAAGGCTATCCTACTGCATGGTGATATAGGTTATAAATTTTGTTGATTACTCCCGTTTGAGGATCAAACTCATGATACACCATTAGGACATGAATCATAACTCAAGGCTATGATGGACATAAATGAATCCATGTTATGAGCTCAGGACACTAGATGCTATGAAAAGCTCATGGTAATGGATGACATGAAGGACTTCGAGTAGTGAGCTCAGGGTTGTGGCTAACATGAACAACTTTAGGTTGTGAGCTCAAGGTTCTAGATGCTATCAACAACTCACAGTTGTGGATGATATGAACGACTCAGTATCCCATGATCTCAAGCCTCGAAATGCTATGAATAGTTCAGGGTTGAGGATCATATCAATGATTCTTGGGCGTGAACCTATGAGCCCAAATGTTATGAACAACTCAAGGTTGTGGATGAAATTAAAGACTCCGAATCATGAGGTCGAGGCTCTAGATTCTATTAAAAGCTCAAAGTTGTAGATCCCATGAATGACTTTGGGTCGTGACCTTAGGGCTATAGCTTCTATGAATAGCTTAGATTTGTGTTTTACATGAATGACTCCAAGTCACGAGGTTAAGGCTCTCGATGCTATGAATAACACCGGATTATGGCAGATATGTGCTACTCCGACTTGTGAGTCCAGGGCTATTTATTTTATCAACAACTCAACATTATGGATGATATGAACAACTTAAGATCCATTGAGCTGAAACCTCTAGATGTTATGATTACTACCAAAAAGTGTTATTTTGTAGACCTAATTATAATGGTTTTAAGCACCTTTGAGTAGTAATCATATTCATTTAACCCAATTAATTCATTAAGGTCCTTAGTAATTGGTTTTAACCATTTTGTGGCAAGTTTACATGTTTATATCAGCTTATGAATCAATTCAAGCATGCCAAATGATGGAGGAGCTACTTGGACAAGTTAAAGCAAGGATTTTGGAAGTTTACAGGCTTGAATTTCAAGTGGAAACATGAGCACAAACAAAGGGATAGCCATTTCGCAAGGCAAGGCAAAGTACCTTGCCAAAATGCAATTTTTGCAAGGTGAAAATGCACCTTGCCAAATTTGGCAAGGTGAATTTACTCATGATGCGAAAATATGGCACTTCGCATCATGAGTAATTCACCTTGCGAAAATTTCGCAAGGTAACCTTTTACCTTGCCAAAATTTTGCAAGTAACCTTTTACCTTGCCAAATTTCCTCTGTTTCTCCACGCACGCACCACCGACTTCCCAGATATTTTTAGCTTGATATTTTCTCGTGTAAATTCCTTTTGTAACCTTGTATTCAACCGACATAAGGCTTTATCTTGTAATTTTGCTATATATAGAGGTGCACAACGCCTCCAAAAAAGGAGGAATTTGGGGGATCGATCCTCTGTACATTAACTTAGAAATATATAAAGCTCTGTTTTTCTCTCTTCTCCGGTTCTTCCCCATTTCTATTTTCTTAGTAGCCAAACAGCCTCTGAGGACTTTTCCTCAGAGGATGATTGGTTAAAACTTTTAAGTTTCTCAAAGTATGGATGTTATGTGATGGCTTGGATGCAATCCCATGGAAATTTCTCGCACTTGGAAGGTAAGGTAGTCGTTTTTCATTAATGGTTCATTAATGCAAAGTTTGGTTTTTATTTCCTTTGGACAACTTCCAACGACCAATACTTGATAAGCTTTTGGATTTCTATCCATTAGTTATCTCCTACGAGCTATTGGAAGGTGAGGTTTTCAATTCCATGTTTTGCATTAATCCGTTAGAACCAATTTCAATGTCCATTGAAAGGTGAGTTTATCACCTGGAATGACTTTGAGTTGCCAATATTTGGTAAGCTTTTAGCTTTAGACCATTAGTTATCTCTTACGAGCCATTCAAAGGAAGTCTAAGGTGAATAACCATTGATGAAATTCACTACCATCTGTTTTTCCATTTTAAAGGATTAAAACTTGATTTGCTAAATCCATACCAGTTCGGGAAGCAAGCATCACCATAGTTGCAACCCCAACGCGAGGAGCCTATCCTGAGATTTCCAATTTGCATAAGAGCCAGAGCATAGCTATCCTATCTTTGAGAAACTTGTTTTTACACCATTTCATTTTAGTCTTTAATGTTAGCTTAAATTAGTTTAAATCTCTCTAAAACATTTACATCTTCTTTTAAAGATAACATCCATAAGAAAATCACCTATTTTCCTAATTTGAATATCACTAGTGTTTACGAAAACCCTTCCCAATGAACGATCCTAGAACCACTATGATATAGTAGCTTGGCTACTTTAGTAATAGTATTTAAGGTATAAATTTTGTTGATAGCCTTTAAAGCTAAGCTACCAAAGTCACATCAAATGGCGCCGTTGCTGGGGAAGGTGCCACAAGCACAGTGAAGCAACCATTAAGGGTAACTTGTGATCTTCATCACAAGTTTGGTGAGTTTTCTTATAATTTTTTTTAGTTTAGTTTTTATTTAGTTAAATTTTTTATTCTCTTTTCTTTTATTTTTGTTTTAATTTCAATTTGTGCATTCCTTGTTGGATTCGAGACCAAGAGGGAACCTTGGTACAAGTTGAAGAAAAGAGCCTTAGTTGAATATCATTTTTTTTTTAGAAATGGAAATTCTACATGAAGATCAAAGCTCTCAACATCAACCAAAGGACAAATTCGCATACCTATCCATGAGGGATTGGATTGAATTAGGGAAAAGGCAAGTTCAACAAAGCCAATGGGGTAGTAAGTATGCTTTGAATGGAGATGATTCATATGAGCATACAGTAGGGGAGTGCCCTACCATTCCAACTGTGAGAGACATGTGCGGTTACCAAAGCTCCTACACCTCAAGTTGGAATAACCATCCCAACCTTACAACCCAACCTCAACCTCAACCATCAATGAGTACATCTTCATTGGAGCAAGCCATTTTGAAGATAAGCAAAGTCATGGAGGACTTTGTAGGTGAGCAACAAAAGATCAACTCTCATCTTAATGAAAAGATTGATAATTTGGAGAGTTCAATAAATGTAAGAATGGAGGAGGTTTATAATGATCTATCACTAAGGATAGAAAAAGTTCAAGACTCCATTGAGAAGCTCACCAATCTCGACATAGCAAGGGGGAAAAGGAAGCTTCCTCCTCAACCCCACCGTAACCTTCAAGGAACCAATGCAAAAAGATCAAGGAAAGTGTTGAAGATCGACACTTTGGTGGGGGATTGCTATGACAACTCGATGGACCAACCTTCCATTGAAAATCATAAGGTTCAAGATGATAAAGGGTTACCTGAACCCTTTAAAGCATCCACTTCTGCTGGGAAGAGAAGAGAAACGAATTCCCTTGCACCAAATGGGAAGGATGCCAATTTTGTTTGGGATCCAGGGGGAATTCAGCATGACGTGGGTGTGTGAGTGAGGATGAGCTAAATAGTTCATCTTCTTTTTGGGGTACATGTTATCAGCTTCATTTAAATTCTATGCTTTCTTTAAATTTATGCATATTTTAGTTTGAATTCTTAGCTTTAATTTAGTTTTAATATGTTTTTAAGATGAGTTTTGAAGTGTTCATGCAGGTACGATGCTTGCAAAAATCGAAATGGAGGTGAAACAGAGGAAACAGGGGAGCCAAAATGCATAAGCAAAGCTCTAAGTGGAATTTCGCACCATGAACACACTTAGTGCGAATTTTTCGCACAGTGACAGTGCATGGTGCGAAAAGGAATTTCTATACATTTTGGAAAGCCAAGCCTCCCGGGATGCTATCTTCGCACCTCAATTACCAGTGCGAAAACTTTCGCACCTTGTTTATCTTGGTGCGAAATGATTTTCAAGCTAATTTCTAAAAACAAAGCTCTCGGGAAGGCCTTTTTCTTGAATTCCATGCTTTTCCAAGTTTAAAAATTCATGAATGCATTTCCAAACCTTTTGTTTTCAAATCCAAACCCAATTTCTTCCAAAAACAAACACCATTCTAAGCCAAAAATACTATTCACCTTCTTCCACAACCTCCATAGCCGCACACCACCATTCTTAATTCTCCACCCTTCACCAATTTTCTAGTTTTCTCCCATTAGAAACCTTCCCTTCATCCATTTTAAGCCTTAGGAACCCAATTTTAGAAATCCCATCCATCCAAAACTTTTTAAAAATCGAATTTCAAAACCATTCCATGCATGGCCGTCCACTTTGATTTTCATTTTCCATCATTTAATTTTGTTTTTCATCATTTTAAAACTACCCAAACACCTTAAGAATCTTGTTTAGAGCCTAACCAAATATTTTTTTAAAAAAAAAAAAAACCATTTTTGAATTTTTTTTCCCAAAACTTGGAAAACACACAGTCGAGCTTCAAAGGAGGTGATCACTGACTGTGCCAATTTTGGCACTCACTGTTCACTCCTCCTTTGTTTTCCCCTGTTTTAGCCAAAAATCTCCAATTTTAACACCCCTGCAAGCTACATTCAAATGTCATTGCAACTTATATGAGTATACCATCATGGCATGGACCCTTTGAGCCTTGTCCTCAGCTGCTCAAAGTGGGGCCCACTCATCATTTTTGTAAATATTTAGTATAAATTCCTCTCTCATTCAATTTTTGAATTTTGAAACAGGTGGTTCAACCTTCTCAACTCCAAGTCCACATCACATGAGGTACCACTTCCTTCCTCTTTATTTTCGATTCAAACATTGAGGACAATGTTCATCTCGGTTGGGGGGAGAGATGAGGAAGTAAGTATTAGTTTAAATTTTTATCATACTTAGTTAAATTAGCTACTTTTTGTTTAAATTTTTAAAATTTTTGCTTTAAACTCCATGGATATTAAGGATTAACTCTCAAAATTAAATGAGAGAAGTCGAGTTTCAACTTGATTACATGAGTCTTAGAGTTTGTATTATGCTCTTCTAAAAGTTGATGAATTGTTGAAACTCCCATTTCATGCAAACTTATCTCTTCCACTTTAAGCTATTCGCACACACATACATTGATTCCGGTTATAAGATGTGAAACTATCTCACCCTCTAAGCTTGAGAAATCATAATTTGAAACCTTTAATCTCTCTTTAATAGTGTTGGGACACCTCATAAAGACCAATGAGTCTTTGAAAAAATAAAAAATAAAAAATAAAATATATATATATATATATATATATATATATAGAATAAACTTCTTTGCTTGCCTTGAAACCTGAGCATGGTCTGAAGGGGTGGCAAAAGCCTTTAAAGCCTGGTGCCCTAAGCCTTTATTGGTTGGGAGTCACCGATCCTCTGCTTGTTACATGGGTGAATTGGTTAAGTTTAGTAAGTGAAAAGAATTATGAATAAGAGGTTCGTTCCTAGCCTATCAAGAGATGCTTAATTTTGCTAAGCTTAAAGAAAGACTTAGGTTGGGAGGAGATGATAGTTATCCATACTATACTCGGAAGCTAATCACATTAACACTTAGCTTTTAGTGGAAGAATTTGATTTGGATCTTTTGAGAGTGGAAATTCTTTTTATGCTTAAACTTGCATAATATCCATTCTTTGTACTCTATGATCAAGTGAATGCTTTGACAACTCTTATTATAGGTTGAGTTTCACATCTTTATTGATCCATGGATGTCCATCATGCCACTCATATCATTTTTTGGAGTGATTTGCATGATCCCTTTTATGTATATTATTATAGTTTACTTAGTTTTTATCTCCTCCATTGCTAAGGGACTAGCAATGAGTCGGTTGGGGGTGTGATTACTACCAAAAAGTGTTATTTTGTAGACCTAATTATAATGGTTTTAAGCACCTTTGAGTAGTAATCATATTCATTTAACCCAATTAATTCATTAAGGTCCTTAGTAATTGGTTTTAACCATTTTGTGGCAAGTTTACATGTTTATATCAGCTTATGAATCAATTCAAGCATGCCAAATGATGGAGGAGCTACTTGGACAAGTTAAAGCAAGGATTTTGGAAGTTTACAGGCTTGAATTTCAAGTGGAAACACGAGCACAAACAAAGGGATAGCCATTTCGCAAGGCAAGGCAAAGTACCTTGCCAAAATGCAATTTTCGCAAAGTGAAAATGCACCTTGCCAAATTTGGCAAGGTGAATTTACTCATGATGCGAAAATATGGCACTTCGCATCATGAGTAATTCACCTTGCGAAAATTTCGCAAGGTAACCTTTTACCTTGCCAAAATTTCGCAAGTAACCTTTTACCTTGCCAAATTTCCTCTATTTCTCCACGCACGCACCACTGACTTCCCAGATATTTTTAGCTTGATATTTTCTCGTGTAAATTCCTTTTGTAACCTTGTATTCAGCCGACATAAGGCTTTATCTTGTAATTTTGCTATATATAGAGGTGCACAACGCCTCCAAAAAAGGAGGAATTTGGGGGATCGATCCTCTGTACATTAACTTAGAAATATATAAAGCTCTGTTTTCTCTCTTCTCCGGTTCTTCCCCATTTCTATTTTCTTAGTAGCCAAACAGCCTCTGAGAACTTTTCCTCAAAGGATGATTGGCTAAAACTTTTAAGTTTCTCAAAGTATGGATGTTATGTGATGGCTTGGATGCAATCCCATGGAAATTTCTCGCACCTGGAAGGTAAGGTAGTCGTTTTTCATTAATGGTTCATTAATGCAAAGTTTGGTTTTTATTTCCTTTGGACAACTTCCAATGGCCAATACTTGATAAGCTTTTGGATTTCTATCCATTAGTTATCTCCTACGAGCTATTGGAAGGTGAGGTTTTCAATTCCAAGTTTTGCATTAATCCGTTAGAACCAATTTCAATGGCCATTGAAAGGTGAGTTTATCACCTGGAATGACTTTGATTTGCCAATATTTGGTAAGCTTTTAGCTTTAGACCATTAGTTATCTCTTACGAGCCATTTAAAGGAAGTCTAACGTGAATAACCATTGATGAAATTCACTACCATCTGTTTTGCCATTTTAAAGGATTAAAACTTGATTTGCTACATCCATATCGGTTCGGGAAGCAAGCATCACCATAGTCGCAACCCCAACGCGAGGAGCCTATCCTGAGATTTCCAATTTGCATAAGAGCCAGAGCATAGCTATCTTATCTTTGAGAAACTTGTTTTTACACCCTTTCATTTTAGTCTTTAATGTTAGCTTAAATTAGTTTAAATCTCTCTAAAACATTTACATCTTCTTTTAAAACTAACATCCATAAGAAAATCACCTATTTTCCTAATTTGAATATCACTAGTGTTTGCGAAAACCCTTCCCAGTGAACGATCCTAGAACCATTATGCTATAGTAGCTTGGCTACTTTAGTAATAGTATTTAAGGTATAAATTTTGTTGATACGCCTTTAAAGCTAAGCTACCAAAGTCGCATCATGTTATGCATAGCTCAAGGTTATGCATTAGATGAATGATTCTGCATCATGAGCTAAGGGCTATAAATGACATGAACGACTTTGGGTCATGGACTCAAGGCTCTAAATGCTATGAACAACATAGGGTTGTGGTTGACATACAGAGTCATAAGGTCAAGGCTTTAGATGCAATGAAAAGAACCAATCTATGAAGGACATAAATGACTCTAGGTCGTGAGCTCAAGGCTGTAGATACTATGAATAGCTTAAGGTTATGGTTAACATGAATGACTCTAGGTCGTAAGGTCAGGCCTTTAGATACTATGCACAACTCAGGGCTATGGTTGACAAGAATGAATCTGGGTTGTGAGCTTAAGGCTTTAGATGCTACGAACAACTCATAGTTATGGATGATCTGAACGACTAGGGATCCCATGAGCTCAAGCCTCTAGATGCTATGAATAACTTAAGGCTGAGGATGATACGAATGATTCATGGTCATGAGCCTATGAGTCCAAATGCTATGAACAACTTAAGATAGTGGATGACATGAATAACTCCAACTCGTTAGCTCAAGCCACTATACCCTATGCATAGCTTAGGGTTGTTGTTGACATGAAAATTCCCAGTCGTGAGCTGAGGACTCTAGATGCTATGAAAAGCTCATGGTTGTGGAGGACGTGAACGACTCCGGGTCATGAGCTCAAGGCTCTAGATGGTATGAACAACTCAAGGTTATGGTAGACATGAAGAACTCTGGGTCATGAGCTTAGGGCTCTAGATACCTTAAAAAGCTCATAGTGGTGGTTGACATGAATGACTCTGAGTCATAAACTCAGGCCTCTATATGCCATGAACATTTAAGAGTTGTGGATAATATTAATGACTCAAGATCTTATGAGCTTAGACCTCTAGATTCTATGAACAACTAGGGGCTAAGATTGATATGAATGATTCTTGGTCATGAGCCTATGAGTCTAAATGTTATGAACAACTCAATGCTCTAGCTGACATGAATTAATCTGAATTGTTAGCTGAGGGCTCTAGATGCCATGAAAAGCTTAGAGCTATGGATGACATGAATGACTTTAGGTTGTGAGCTCAGAGCTTTAGGTGCTATGAATAACTCATGGTTGTGGTTGACATCAATGACTTCAGGTCATGAGGACATGGCTCTAGATACTATGAAATGCTCCAAGTTGTAGTGGATATGAATAACTCCTGGTCGTGTGTTCAAGGATCCAAATACTATGAACAACTCAAGCAAGTGGTTGACATGAACAACTCTGCATCCTGATTTTAGGGTTGTACATGCTATGAACAACTCAGAGTTAAGGTTTACTTGATTGACTCTGGGACATGAGCTCAAAGCTCTAAATACTATGAATAGCTCAGAGTTGTGGATGATATGAACAACTCTGGGTCCTGAGCACAAGGCTCTAGATGCTATGAATAGCTCAGGGCTGTGGTTGACATGAATGACTCCAAGTTATGAGCTCAAGACTCTAGATATAATGAACAGATCAAGGTTGTGGATGACATGAATGATTCCAGGTCGTGAGCTTAGGGCTCTAGATGCTATGAACAGCTCAGGGTTATGGTTTACATGAATGAATCTCGATTGTGAGCTTAGGACTCTAAATACTATGATCAACTCAAGGCTATGGATGACTTGAACAACTTCAGGTCATGAGCTCAGGGCTTTAGATACTATGAGCAGCTCAGAGCTACTATGGTTGACATAAATGACTTAGATTTGTGAGCTTAGGACTCTAGATGCAATGAATAGCTCAAGGTTGTGGATGACATGAATGATTCTAACTTATAAGCTTAGGGTTCTAGATTCTATGAACAACTTAGGTTTGTGGTTTACATGAACCACTCCCGATCGTGAGCTTAAGGATTTAAATGCTATGAACGACTTCAGGCTATTGATGACATGAACAACTACGGGTCATGAGCTTAGGCTTTAGATACTATGAGCAACTCAAAGCTATGGTTGACTTGAATTACTACGGGTCCTGAGCTAAGAGCTCTAAATTCTATGCATAACTTAACATTGTGGATGATATGAATGACTTGGGATCCTCTAAGCTCAGGCCTCTGGATACTATGAATAACTCAGGGTTATGGATGATATGATTGATTCTATGTGATGAGCTCAGGATTGTGGATGACATGAATAACTCCAGGCCATGAGCTTAGATCTGTAGATATTCTAAACAACTTGGGGTTATGGTTGACATGAACAACTTCGAGTTATGAGCTAAGTGCTTTGGATGCTATGAAAAGCTCCAGGTTGTGGTGGACATAAACGACTTCAAGTCGTGAGTTCAGGATTGTAGATGCTATGAACACCTAAGGGTAGTGGTTGACATGAACAACTCTGGGTCGTGACCTCAGGTCTCTAAATACTATGAACAACTCAGGTTATGGTTGACATGAATGACTCTGAGCCATGAGCTCAGAGCTCTAGATGTTATGAACAACTTAGAGTTATGGATGATATGAAGAACTTAGGATCTTGTGAGCTAAGGCCTCTATATGCTATGAACAACTTAGGGATAAGAATGATATGAACGATTCTTGGTCATGAGTGTATAAGTTTAAATGTTATGAACAACTCAGGGTTATGGATGATATGAACAACTCAAGATTTTAGTTGACATGAAGGACTTCAAGTTATGTGCTCCAAGCTCTAGATGCTATGAGCAACTCAGAGTTGTGGATGATATGAACAACTCGGGATCCCGTGATCTTTGACCTCTAGATGCTATGGACAACTCAAGATTGAGGATGATATGAACGATTCTTGGTTGTGAGCTTATGACCCTAAATGTTAAGAATACCTTAGGATTGTGCATCACAAGAATGAATCTCGGTCATAAGCTTATGACTTTGGATACTATGAACAACCTAGGGTTGTCGAGGATATGAGCAACTACGGATCCCATGAGCTCAAGCCTCTAGATGCTATGAAAATCTCAGGGGTGTTAATTATATGAACAATTCTTAGTTGTGTGCCCATGGCTTCAAAAGCCATGAACAAATTATGGTTGTGGATGACATGAACGACTTCAGGTTGTGAGCTCAAGGCTTTATATGCTATGAACAACTCAAGAAAGTGGTTGACATGAATGACTCCGGGTTATGAGCTCAAGGCTCTAGATAGTGTGAATAGCCCAGGGCTCTAAATGCTATGAACAACTCAGATTTATGGATGATATGAACAACTTATGATCCTATGAGTTAAGGCCTCTAGATGTTATGAACAACATAGGGCTAAGGATGATACAAATGATTTTTGATCATGAGCTTATGACCCTAAATGCAATGAACAACTCAGGGTTGTGGATGACATGAATGACTCCGGGTCATGAGCTCAAGGCATTAGATGCTATGAACAACTTAAGGTTGTGGTTGACATGAAGGACTCTGAGTCATGTGCTCAAAGCTCTGTTCTGGATAACATGAATGACTCAAGATCCCATGATCTAAGGCCTTTAAATGCTATGAACAACTCAACGCCGAGGATGACATGAACGATTCTTGGTTGTAAGGCAATGACTCTAAATGATATGAATAGCTCAAGGTTGTGCATGAAATGAATGAATCTCAGCCATGCACTTAGGACTCTGGATGTTATAAACAACTTAGGGGTGTGGATGATATGAATAACTACGAATCTCATGAGTTCAGACCTCTTGATGCTATGAAAAACTCAGAGCTATGGATGATATAATGATTCTTGGTCATGTGCCCATGGATTTAAATGCTATGAACAACTCAGGGTTGTGGATGACATGAATAAATCTAGGTCACGAGCTTAGGGCTTTGAATACTGTGAACAACTCAAAGATGTTGTTGACGTGAACAACTCCAGGTCGTGAGCTTAGGGTTCTAGATGTTATGGACAACTCAGGGTTGTGGATGACATGAATGACTCTAGTTCATGAGCTTAGGTCTTTAGATACTATGAACAACTCAAGGTTGTGGTTGACATGAATGACTCCATGTCATGTGGTCAAGGCTTTAGATGCTATGAACAACTCAAGACTATGGATGACATTAGCTACTATAGGTTGTGAGCTTAGGGCTATTAATGCTATAAACAACTCAGTGTCGTTGATGATATGAATGACTAAAGATCCCTTGAGCTCAAACCTCTAGATGATAAGAATATTTCAGGACTATGGATTATATGACTGGTTTTATGCGATGAGTTTAGGGTTGTGGATGACATGAATGACTCTACGTTGTGAGCTTAAGGCTTTGGATACTATGAATAACTCAAGGTTGTGATTGACATCAATGACTTTGAGTCATGAGCTCGGGGTTCTAGATGCTTTGAATAGTTAAGGGTTGTGGATGATATGTGCTACTCTAGGTCATGAGCTCAAGGCTATGGATGCTATGAACAACTCAACAATGTGGATAGTATTAATGACTCGGGATCCCATGAGCTCACACCTCTAGATGCTATAAACAACTCAAGGTTAAGGATGACATTAATGATTCTTGGTCTTAAGACAATGACTCTAAATGCTATGAACAACTCAAAGCTACAATTGACATGAATGATTCCTAGTCATGTGTTAAAGCTCAGGGCTATAGTTGACATGAAGAATTTGGGTTGTGAGCTTAGGGCTCTAGATGCTATGAAGAGCTCAGGACTGTGGATGACATGAGCTACTCTAGTTCATTAGCTTAAGGACTTGGATACTTGAAATAGCTCAAAGTTGTGGATGATATGAATGATTTTGGATCATGTGAGCTTAGGCCTCTAGATGCTATGAACAACTCAGTGGTATGGATGATATGAAAGATTCTTAGTCATGTATCCATGGCTTAAATGTTATGAACAACTCAAGGTTGTAGATGACATGAACAACTCTAGGTCGTGAGCTCAAGGCTCTAAATGATATGAGCAACATAGGGCTTTGGTTGACATGAACAACTCTAGGTCATGAGCTTAGGGTTTTAGATACTATGTACAGGTTGATATTGTGGATAACATGAATGACTCAGGGTCATGAGCTCAGGGCTCTACAAACTATGAACAACTAAAGGTTATGGTTGACATACACAACTTCGGGTTGTGAGCTAAAGCCTCTACATGTGATGAAAAGCTCAAGGTTGTAAATGATATGAACAATTTTGAATCATGAGCTCAGAGCTATGGATGACATCAACGAATTCGGTTCGTGAGCTCAATATTCTAGATACTACGAAGGGTTCAAACTTGTGGTTGACATGAATGACTCCGGGTTGTGATCTCAGGGCTCAACATGCTATGAATAAATAAAGGCGTTGGACTACATGAGCTACTTTGAGTCGTGAGCTCAAGCCACTGCATGCTATGAACAACTTAGCTTTGTGTATGATATGAATGACTTAGGATCCTATGAGCTGATGGCTCTAGATACTATGGACAACTAATGGTTGTGGTTGACATGAATTACTTTGAGTCTTGAGTTCTAGGCTCTAGGTTCTATGAACAACTTAAGGTCGTGGATGATATGAATAATTCTTGCTCATGATCCTAATTCTCTAGATGTTATAAATAGCTCAGTGTTGTGGATGACATGAACAACTTTGGGTCGTGAGCTTAGGGCTCTAAATGCTATGAACAACTCAGGGTAGTGGTTGACATGAATGACTCCGGGTTATGAGCTCAGTGTTTTAGATGCTATGAACAACTAAGGGTTGTGAATGACATGAAAAACTCTACATCATGAGCTGAAAACTCTAGATGCTATGAACAACTTAGGCTTGTGCATGACATGTGCTACTCGGGTCATGAGCTAAGGGATTTGGATGTTATGAATAAGTCAGGGTGTTGGATGATATGAATGATTATTGGTCATGAGCCCAAGGCTCTAATTCTTATGAACAACTCAGGACTGTAGATGACATAAATGATTCAAGGTCGTCAGCTTAGGGCACTAAATGCTATGAACAACTCATGTTTATGGTCAATATGAACGACTTTGAATCTTAAACTTAGGGCTCTAGATGTTATGAACAGCTCAAGACTGTGGTTAATATGCACGTCATGAGCTCATGATTTTGGATGCTATGAACTGCTCAGGGTTGTGGATAATATGAACGACTAGAGATCCTATAAGCTGAAGCCTTTAGGTGCTATGAATAGCTCATGGTTGTTGATGATATGAACAATCCTTGGTCATGAGCCCAAGGCTCAAAATGTTACGAACAGCTAAAGGTTGTGGATGACATGAATGACTGAAGGTCGTGAGCTTAGGGCTCTAATTGCTATGAACAGCTCAGGGCTCTAGAAGCTATGAATAGCTCAGAGGTGTGGATGATATGAATAACTTGAGATCCCATAAGCTTAGGCCTCTAGATGCTATCAATAGCTCAAGGCTGTGGAAACATAAATGACTCCAAGTCGTGAGCTCTATGAACAACTTAAGGTTGTGGATGACATGAATGACTTAAGATCAAGAGCTCTAGACTTTAGATGTTAAGAACTACTCACTGCTCTGGATGACATGAACAATTATGGGTCGTAAGCTTAATGCTCTAGATGTTATAAACAACTCAGGGCTATGGTTGACATGAATGGCTCTGGCTCATGAGTTAAGGACTTCAGATGCTATGAATAGTTCAAGGATGTGGATGACATGAACGACTCCGTGTGGTGAGCTCAAGGCTCTAGATGCTATGAACAACTCAGAGTTATGGATGATATGAATGACTCGGGATCTCGTGAGCTTAGGCCTTTAGATGTTATGAATAGCTTAGGGCTTCACGTGATATGAATGATTCTTGGTCGTGAGGAGAAGGCTCCAAATTTTATGAACCACTCAATGTTGTGGATAACATGAGTGACTTAAGGTCATGAGCTTATGGCTCTAGATGATTTGAATAACTCTCGACTATGGATGACATGAACATCTCAAGGTCGTGAGCTTAGGGCTCTAGATGTTAGGAACAACTCAAGGTTGTGGATGACCTGAACGACTCCAAGTCATGAGTTCAAGGCTCTAGATGTTATGAATAGTTCAGGGATATGGATGACATAAAAGACGTCGTGTTGTGAGCTTAGGGGTCTAGATTCTATTAACAAGTCAAAGTTGTGGATGATATAAATGACTTGAGATCCCGAAGCTCAAGCCTCTAAATGTTATTAACTACTCAGGGCTTTGGATAATAAGAACGATTCATGGTTTTGAACACAAGGCATTAAGTGTTATGAACAACTCAGGGTTGTGATCTTAGGGCTCTTGATGATATAAAAAGATCAAGTATATGGTTGACATGAATGACTCCAGGTTGTGAGCTTAGGGCTTTAGATGCTATGAATAGCGTAAGCCTATGGATGACATGAGTTGCTCCATATCGTGAGCTCATGGCTTTGGCTGCTATCAACTGCTTAAGGTTGTGAATGATATGAATGACTCGGGATCTTGTGAGTTCAAACCTCTAGGTGCTATCAATCATTTAAGGTTATGGATGATATAAATGATTCTTGGTCATGAGTAACTCAGGGTTTTTTATGACATGAATGACTAAAGGTCGTGAGCTCAGGGCTCTGGATGTTGTAAATAACTCAGGGCACTAGATTCTATGAACAACTCAGAGTTGTGGATGATATGAATGACTCGGGATCCCATGAGCATATGTCTTCTATGAATAGCTAAGGGTTGTGGATGATATGAATGACTCCATGTTGTGAGGTCAGGGTTCAAGATGCTATGAACCGCTCTAAGCTGTGGATGACATGAATGTCTCCATATCGTAAGCTCAGAGCTCTAGATGTTAAGAACAGTTCAGGGCTGTGGATGACATGAAAATTTATGAGTCGTGAGCTCAAGGCTTTAGATGCTATGAACAACTCAAGGTTGTGGTTGACATGAACTACTTTAGGTTTTGAGCTAAGGGCTCTAGATGCTATGAATAGTTTAGTAATGTGGATGACATGAACGACTCCATGTCGTGAGATCAAGGCTCTATATGCTATGAATAGTTTAGGTATGTGGATGACATGAATGACTCCGTGTCATGAGCTCAAGGCTCTAGACACTATGAACAACTCAAAGTTGTGAATGATATGAACAACTCATGATCCCATGAGCTCAAGCCTCTAGATGTTATGAACGACTCAAGGATTTGGAAGATATGACTGATTCTTGGTCGTGAACACCAAGCTTTAAAAGTTATTAGCACCTCAGGGCTATGGATGACAGGAACGACTAATGGTCGTGACCTTAAGACTCTAGATGAGATGAACAACTCAAGTTTATGGTTGATATGAACTACTCTAGGTCATGAGCTAAAGGCTCTAGTGTTAGTATAAAGCCCTTAAAAGCATGACATGATGTTATAAATTTGGAATTCATTATTTATGTAATGATGTTCTAGTTTCACTGTTATCCATCCTTATTCCATGTATTATACTCTATGAGCATTTATGCTTCAACCTTTTTCATTGTACATGACTTAGGTGCATTTCCACCAAGCTGCTTCATTGTGTTATCTCTCAACCTTGAGAGAATATTGAGCTAGTGCTAAAGTTGGTAGTGGCTTTGACCTATGGACGAGATCGTAAGCTGATCATATATTCCCTATGGATTGGGTCACTGTTAATGAAAACCGGTAGCAATAGGTATTTTCAATAAAGGTGCCATGATATCTCTTGGAATTAAGATAGAGTGTCCCATTGTGTGATCCTAAGGAGGTGTATTCATGGAAACTATGGCCATAATAGTTCCTTAAGTGGAACTTGACATAGGCTCTTTAAGAGCTAAGACATGTGAATTGAACACATAATAGGAGGATCTGTAACTCAAGGATGGTAGAGGTTGTCTTGAAAGACTGATAGATTTCACCTTGTTAGACAATAGACACTAGTTCATGGGGAAACTGAACACAATGGATACCGGGTGATGAACCCGAGCACTTGGTATCTCATTGTTATTTACATAGGATACTATAGTTCAGTTGATTTTTTGTAGTGGGATGTTGAATCAACTTTAGAATTGGATTCTAAAGGAGCCAGTATTTCTATAGGTCCCAATGGTCCCCACTTTGAGTTCATATACCTAGTTGCCATGGGTTATGAGGGTCGAATTGGCTCTAAGTTCACTTTTGTGCATATGGGCATTTTGGTAATTGCATAAGGTTACATATAGGTAAGTGAACAAGGTCTCTAGATTGGATTAAGTGATTAATTAGTAGGCCCTATTGGGTTAATTAATCAACTATAACCCATTTTGGGTTAGATTAAGTGACCCAAGCCCATGTGGGTTAAGGTCACTTAAGCCTACTTAGGAACCCTATAAATACCCCCAAAAGGTTAGGGTTTCCATAGCTTTAATCTTCCAACATCCAAAAAGGTAGAGAGCCATAGCCTCCACCCTCTTTTCCTCCCCACTAAAAGTGTACCAAGATTAAGGTACGAGTCATCAAGTGGAAGACTTCAGGTTTACAAGACTTCTATGATTTCAATCTTCATCTTCACCATGTGGATTTGATTCGGGAACATCTGAATTTAAGGAATAGTTTTTGTTAGGACTTTATGAATCTTTTTAAAGTATAAAAAAAAAAGTTATTTTTTTCACCGTGCATAGAATTTAGAAAAAGCTTAGAATAGTTATGCATATTCCTAACCTGATCCAGACTTGGGAAATGGAGATATCTAGGTTATTCCCATCAATTAACTCAAGGCTCTGGATGTTATGAATAGCTTAAGGTTGTGGATGATATGAACAACTTGGGATCCTGCAAGTGCAAGACTCCAGATGATATGAACAACTCAATGGTGTGGATGATATGAACGATTCTTGGCCGTAAGCCCAAGGCTTTAAATTTTATAAACAACTCAATCTTATAGATTACATGAATGACTCAAGGTCGTGAGCTCAAGGTTATAAATGTTTTATGAATAGCTGAGGGCTGTGGTTGACATGAACGACTTTGGGTTGTGATCTCAGGGCTCTAGATGTTATCAATAGCTCAAGGTTGTGGATGATATGTGCAACTCTAGGTTGTGAGCTTAAGGTTGTGGATGCTTTGAATAGCTCAACATTAAGGGTGATATGAATGACTCAAGATCCCATGAGCTTAGGCCTCTAGATGATATGAGTAGCTCAGGGATGTAGATGATATGAACGATTCTAAATGCTAGGAACAACTCAACAATGTGGTTGACATGAACCACTTTGAGTCGTGAGCTTAGGGTTGTAGATAGTACAAAAAGGGCAGAGTTATGGATGATATGACTGACTCAAGATCCCATGAGTTCAGGTCTCAAGATGCTATGAACACCTCAGGGTTAAGGATGATATGAACAACTCAAGGCTATGGGGAATATGATCGACTCTGGGTCATGAGCTCAAGGCTCTAAATGTTAAGAACAACTCAGGACTCTTGATGTTATTAATAACTCATGGGTGTGGATGACATGAACAACTTTGGGTCATGAGCTCAGGGCTATAGATGGCATGCATAACTCGGGGTTATGGTTGACATGAATGACTCTGGTTCGTGAGCTCTAGGCTCTAAATGCTATGAACAACTCAAGGTTTTGGATCATATGAGCTACTCTCGATCGTGACTTCATGTTATGGATGCTATGAATAGCTCAGCTTTGTAGACGATATGAACGACTTGGAATCCTGTGAGCCGAGGCCTCCAGATACTATAAATAGCTTAGGGTTGTGGATCATATCAATGATTCTTAGCCGTGAGCCTATGGCTTTAAATGCTATGAACAACTCATGTATGTGGATAACATGAATGACTTCAAGTCGTGAGCTTAGGGCTTTAGATGCAATGAAAACCTCAGGGCTGTCGTTGACATGAACGACTTTGGGTCATGACCTCAACACTCTAGATGCTATGTACAACTCAACGATGTGGATGATATGAACGACTCAAGATCTCATGAGCTCAGGCCTCTAGATGGTATGAATAACTCAGGGGTGTGGATGATATGAACGATTCATGGTTGTGAGACCATGTCTTTAAAATACTATGAATAACACAAGCCTATCGTTGACGTGAATGACTCCGAGTCATGAGTTTAAGGCTCTAGATGCTATGAACAACTTAGGGTTGTGGATGACATGAATGACTTTAGGTCATAAGCTCAGGGATTTAGATGCTATGAACAACTCAAGGCTATCAATGACATGAAATACTTCGGGTCATGAGCTTATGACTCTAGATTCTATGAGCAACTCAAAGCTATGGATAACATGAACAACTTTGAGTCATGAGCTCAGGTACCTAGATGCAATGAATGACTTTAGGCAGTGGTTGATATGAAAGACTCTGGGTCAGGAGCTCTGAGCTTTAGATGTTATGAATATCTTAGTGTTGTGCACAACATGAACCACTCTATGTCTTGAGCTCAAAGCTCTAGATGTTATGAGCAGTTTTAGATTATGGTTAACATGATCAACTCTGAGTTTTCAACTCAAGCCTCTAGATGCTATTAACAACTCAAGTTATTGATGACATGAGCTACACTATGTCATGACCTGAGAGCTTTAGAGGCTATGAACAACTTTGGGTTATGGTTGATATTAATGACTCCAGGTCGTGTGCTCAAGGTTCTTGGTGCTATGAACAACTTAGGCCTATCGATGACATGAAAGACTATAGGTCCTGAGCTTAGAGCTCTTGATGCTATGAACAACTCAGTGTTGTGGATGCATGAGCCACTCTATGTATGAACAACTTAGGGCTCTAGATTTTATGAATAGTTCTGGGTTGTGGTTAACCTAGACAACTCTGAGTCATGAGCTCAGGGCTCTAGATACTATTAAAAACTCAGGGTTGTGGATAACATTAGGTACTTTATGTCATGAGCTTAGGATCTATAACAACTCTAGGTTGTCGTTGACATGAATGACTAAGGGCGTGTACTCAATGCTCTTTATGCTATGAATAACTCAGGGCTCTCGATGATATAAAAGACTATGGGTTGTAAGCTCAAGGCTCTTGATCCTATGAATAGCTTAGGGTTGTGGATGACAAGAGCTACTCTAAGTTGTGAGCTCATGTCTTTAAATGCTATGAATATATAAGGTTTGTGGATGACATGAGCTCCTTTCAATCATGAGCTTAGGGCTTTAGATGCTATGAACAACTCTAGGTTGTGGTTGACAAGAACAACTTTGGGTCATCAGCTCAAGGTAATAGATGCTATGAATAGCGTAGGGCTATGGATGACATGAGCTACTTTGGATCATGAGCTCAAGCCTCTAGATGCAATGAATAGCTCTAGGCAGTGGTTGACTTGAATGACTCCGGGTCTTGAGCTTAAGGCTATAGATGCTATGAACATCTAAGGGCTATGGATGACATGAATGACTTTAGGTCGTCATCTTAAGGCCCTAGATACAATGAACAACTCTAGGTTGTGGTTGATATGAAAGACTCCAGGTTGTGAGCTCAAGGCTCTAGATGCCATGAACAACTCAAGGTTGTGGATGACATGTGCCACTCTGGGTCTTATGCTTAGGGCTCTAGATGCTATGAATAGCTCTAGGCTATTGCTGACGTGAATGACACTATGTCGTAAGCTTTGGGATTTAGATACTATGAACAACTCAGGGCTATCAATGACATTACCCACTTTGGGTTGTGAGCTCAGAACTTTAGATGCTATTAACAACTTTGGGCTATGGTTGACATGAACGACTCTGGGTGGTGAGCTCAGAGCTCTAGATGCTATGAACAACTCAAGCTTGTCGATAACATGAAAGACTCCGGGTTGTGAGCTCAGGCCTTAAGATTCTATGAACAACTCAAGGTTGTCGATGACATGAAAGACTCCTAGTCATGAGCTCAAGGCTTTAGATTCTATGAAGAACTTAGGGTTGTGAATGATATGAATGACTCTCAGTCATGAGCTCAGGGCCCTAGATACAATGAACAACTCTGGTTTGTGCTTGACATGAAAGACTCTAGGTCATGAGCTTAAAGCTCTAGATGCTATGAACAACTCAGGGTTGTGGATGACATGAGCCACTCTAGGTCTTGAGCTTAGGGCTATAAATGCTATTAACAACTCTAGGTTGTGGTTGATAGGAACGACTCTAAGTCATTAACTTAGGCCTTTAGATGCTATAAACAACTCGTGTCGTTAATGACATGATCCACTCTCAATCATAAGTTCAAGGCTTTAGTTGTTATGCACAACTCTGGGTTATGGTTGACTTGAACAACTCCGAGTTGTGAGCTCAGGGCTCTAGATGTTATTAAAAGCTCTAGGTTATGGTTGAAATTAATGACTCTAAGTTTCTAGCTCATGCCATTAAATGCTATGAAAAACTCAGGGTCGTTGATGACATGAGCCACTCTCGATCGTGAGTTCAAGGCTTTAGATGTCATGCACAACTCTGGGTTATGGTTGACATGAACAACTCTGAGTTATGGGCTTAGGGCTCTAGATACTATGAAGTGCTCAAGGTTGTCAATGATAAGAAAGCCTCTGGGTCTTTAGCTCAGGACTCTAGATTCTATGAACTATTCAGGGTTGTGGATAACATAAACGACTTTGAGTCATGAACTTAAGGCCTTAGATACAATGAACAACTCTAAGCTAGGATTGACATGAAAGACTTCAGGCCATGACCACAAGACTCTAGATGCTATGAATAGCTTGGTGTTGTGGATGACATAAACCACTCTAGGTCTTAAGCTCAAGGCTCTAGATGCTATGAACAACTCTAACCTATGGTTGACATAAACCACTCCGGTTTGTGAGCTCAGGGCTTTAGATGCTATTAACAGCTTAGGGTTGTGGATGACACGAGCTACTTTAGGTCGTGAGCTTAAGACTCTAGGTGTTATAAACAACTCTAAGCTATGGTTGAAATGAACAACTCCGGGTATTAGGCTTAGGGCTCTTGATGCTATGAACAACTAAAGGTTGTCGATGACATGAAAGACAATGGTTTATGAGCTAAGTGCTCTTGATACTATAAACAACTCACAGTTGTGGTTGACATGAATGACTTTTGGTTGTGAGCTCAGGGCACTAGTTGCTATGAATAGTTGAGGGTTGTGGATAACATAGGCTACTCTAGGTCATGAACTCAAGGCTCTAAATGCTATGAACAAAATTAGGTAGTGGTTTACATGAACAACTTTGGCTCATGAGCTCAGGGCTCTAAACGCTATGAACAACATTAGGATGTGGTTGACATGAATGACTTTGAATCATGAGCTCAGGGCTCAAGATTCTATGAACAGCTCAGAGTTGTGGATAACATGAGTGACTCTGGGTCATGAGCTCAGGGCCTTAGATGCAATGAACAACTCTAGGCTATGGTTAGCATGAAATACTCCAAGTTGTGAGCTCATGGCTCTAGATGCTATGAACAACTCAAGGCTATGGATGACATCAACCGCTCTAGGTCTTAAGCTTAGGGCTCTAAATGCTATGAACAACTCTAGGTTATGGTTGACATGAACAACTTCGAGTTGTGAGCTCCAAGCTCTAGATGCTATTAATAGCTCAGGGTTGTGGAAGACATGAGGTACTCTAGGTTGTGAGCTCAACGCTCTAGATGCTATGAACAACTTAGAGTTGTTAATGACATGAAAGACTACAAGTTATGAGCTCAATGTTGTAGATACTATAAACAACTCAAGGATATGGTTGACATGAACGACACTCGATCACGAGCTCAATGCTCTAGTTGTTGTGAATAGCTAAGGGTTGTGGATAACATAGGATACTCTTGGTTGTGAGCTCAAAGCTCTAAATACCATGAACAAAGTTGGGTTGTTATTGACATGAATGACTTTGTGTCATGAGCTCAAGGCTCTAGATTATATGAACAACTCAGAGTTGTGGATTACATGAACGAATCTATGTCATGAGCTCAAGGCCTTAGATGCAATGAACAACTCTTGGTCATGGTTTGCATGAAAGACTCCGAGTTGTAAGCTCACAACTTTACATGTTATGAATAACTCAGGGCTATGGATGACATTAGCCACTCTAGGCCTTGAGCTTAGGGCTCTAAATGCTATGAACAACTCTAGGTTTTGGTTAACATGAACGACTTTGAGTCTTGGGCTTCAGTCTTTAGATGTTATTAATAGCTAAGGGTTGTTGAAGACATGAGGTACTATAGGTCGTGAGCTCACTACTCTAGATGCTATGAACAAATTTGGGCTATGGTATAGATGAATGACTCTGGGTTGTATGCTCAGGGCTATTGATGCTATGAAAAACTTAGAATTGTTAATGACATGAAAAAACTGTCATAATCTCAGCGCTATAAATACTATGAAAAACTCAAGGTTATGGTAGACATGAATGACTCTCGATTGTAAACTCAAAGCTTTAGGTGCTATGAAGAACTAAGGGTTGTGGATAACAGGGGATACTCTAAGTTGTGAGCTCATGGCTCTAAATGCTATGAATAACATTGGGTTGTGCTTGACATGAATGACTCTATGTTGTCAGCTCGGGGCTCTAGATGCTATTAACAACTCAGAGTTGTGGATGACATGAACGACTCTCGGTCGTTAGCTTAAGGCCTTAGATGCAATGAACAACTCTAGGTTATGGTTGGCATGAAAGACTCTGAGTTGTGAGCTCATGGCTCTAGATTCTATGAACAACTCAGGGCTATGGATGAAATTAGCCACTCTGGGTCTTGAGCTAAGGACTCTAAATGCTATGAACAACTCTAGGTTTTGGTTGACATGAGTGACTCTGAGTCGTGGGCTCCAGGCTCTAGATGTTATTAATAGCTAAGGGTTGTTGAAGACATGAGGTACTCTAGGTAGTGAGCTCAGTACTCTAAACGCTATGAACAAATTTAGGCTATGGTTGAGATGAATGACTTGGGTCGTGAGCTCAGGGCTATTGATGCTATGAACAACTTAGAGCTGTCAATGACATGAAAAAACTATGGGTCATAAGCTCAGCGTTATAGATACTATGAAAAACTCAGGGTTATTGTTGACATGAATGACTCTCGATTGTAAACTCAAAGCTCTAGGTGCTATGAAGAACTAAGGGTTGTGGATAATAGGGGATACTCTAAGTTATGAGCTCATGGCTCGAAATGCTATGAATAACATTAGGTTGTGCTTGACATGAATGACTCTATGTTGTCAGCTCAGGGCTTTAGATGCTATTAACAACTTAGAGTTGTGGATGACATGAACGAATCTCGATCGTTAGCTTAAAGCCTTAGATTCAATGAACAACTCTAGGTTATGGTTGGCATGAAAGACTCTGAGTTATGAGCTCATGGCTCTAGATTCTATGAACAACTCAGGGCTATGGATGAAATGAGCCACTCTAGGTTTTGAGCTCAGTACTCTAAATGTTATGAAGAACTCTAGGTTATGGTTTGCATGAGTGACTTCGAGTCGTGATCTCCAAGCTCTAGATGCTATTAATAGCTCAGGTGTGGAAGATATAAGGTACTCTAAGTCCTGATCTCAGGGCTCTAGATGTTATAAACAGATTTAGGCTATGGTTGAGATGAACAACTCCAGGTCGTTAGCTCAGGGCTCTGGATGCTATGAACAACTTAGAGCTATCAATGACATGAAAGACTACGGGTCATGAGCTCAACACTATAGATACAATGAATATCTCAGGGTTGTCGATGACATGAATGACTCTGATCATAAGCTCAAAGCTCTAGTTGCTATGAATAACTAAGGGTTGTGGATAATAGGGGATACTCTAGGTTGTGAGCTCAGGGCTCTAAATGTTATGAACAACATTAGGTTGTAGTTGACATGAATGACTCTGTGTCGTGAGCTTAGGGTTCTAGATGCTATGAACAACTCAGAGTTGTGGAGGACATGAATGACTCTAGGTCGTGAGCTTAGAGCCCTAGATACAATGAACAACTCTAGGTTGTGGTTAGCATGAAAGGCTCCGAGTTGTGAGCTCATAGCTTTAGATGTTATAAAGAACTCAGGGCTATGGATTGAATTATCCACTCTTGGTCTTGAGCTCAAGTCTCTAAATGCTATGAACAACTCTGGGTTGTGGTTGACATGAACAACTTTGAGTCATGAGCTTTAGGCTCTAGATGCTATTAATAGTTCAGCATTGTAGAAGACATATGATACTTTAGGTCGTGAGCTCAGGGCTCTAAATTCTATGAACATATTTGGGCTATGGTTGATATGAACGACTCTGGGTCATGATCTTGGGCTTTTGATGCTATGAACAACTAAGAGTTGTCAATGACATGAAAGACTATAGGTCATGAGCTCAATGTTATGGATACTGTGAACAACTCAAGGTTATGGTTAACATGAATGACTCTCGATCGTGAGCTCAAGGCTCTAGTAGCTATGAACAACTAAGGGTTGTGGATAACATGGGATACTCTTGTTTGTGAGCTAAGGGCTCTAAATGCTATGAACAACATTGGACTATAGTTGACATGAATGACTTCATGTTGTCAGCTCATTGCTCTAGATGCTATGAACAAGTTAGGGTTATAGTTGACATGAATGACTTTAAGTCGTGAGGTCAGGACTCTAAATTATATGAACAACTCTACATTGTGGTTGAGATGAATGACTATGGGTCGTGAGCTCAAGACTCTAAATGCTATGAACAACGTTTGGTTGTTGTTGACATGAACGAATCCGGGTTGTGAGCTTAGTGCTCTAAATGCTATTAACAACTTAAGGATGTGGATGGCATGAGCTACTCTAGTTCGTGAGTTGAAGGCACTAGATGATATGAACAACTTTGGGTTGTGGTTGACATAAACAAATCCTCGTCCTAAGCTCAAGGCTTTAAATGCTATGAACAACTCAGGGTTATCGATCATAAACAAATCCAAAGTTGTTCATATCGGACTCCGAGTCGTGAGCTCAGAGCTCTAGATGTTGTGAACAACTCAAGGTTGTTGATGACATGAAGACTATGGGTCATGAGCTCAAGGCTCTAGATTCTATGAACACTCAGGGCTATTAATAACATCAGTCATTCTGGGTCTTGTGCTCAAGGTTGTAGATGCTATGAATGGCTTTGGGTTGTGGTTGACATGAATGACTCTAGGTCATGAGCTCAAGGCTCTAGATGCTATTAACAGCTCAAGGTTGTGGATGAAATAAGCTTCTCTTGCTTGTGAACTCGGGATTGAAGATGCTATGAACATGTCTAGGTTATGGTTGACATGAACAACTCTGAGTCATGAACTAAGGGCTATAAATACTATAACATCTTAAGCCTTTGGTTGACATGAACGACTTTAGGTCATGGGTTTAAGACTTTAGATGCTATGAATAGCTCAAGGTTGTCAATGGCATGAGCCACTCCGAGTCTTGAGCTTAGGGCTCTAGATGCTATGTAGCACTACGTTGTGGTTGATATAAATGACTCCATGTCGTGAGCTCATGACTCTAGATGCTATTAAAAGCTCAAGGTTATAGATGATATAAGCAACTCTTGTTCCTGATCCCAAGGCACTAGATGTTATCAACAGCTCTTGGCTGTGGTTGGCATGAACAATTCTGAGACGTGAGCCGAGAGCTCTTCATGTTATGAACAACTTAGGGTTGTCAATGACGTAAAAGACAATAGTTCATGAGCTCAGGACTCTTAATGCTATGAACAACTTAGGGTTGTGGATGACATGAGCTATTATAGGTGATGAACTCAAGGTTCTAAGTGCTATGAATAGCTCAGGCCTGTGGATGACATAAGCTTCTCTTGGTCATGAGTTTAGGTCTTTAAATGATATGAATAGGTCAGGATTATGGATAACATGAATGACTTAGGGTTGTGACCTAAAAACTATATATACTACAAACATCTCAGGGTTGTGGTTGACATGAACAACTTCGGGTCATGAGCTTAGGGCTTTAGATGGTATGAACAACTCAGGATTGTCGATGACATATGCCACTTTGGGTCATGAACTTAGGGCTTTAGTTGCCATTAATTGCTCTGGGATGTGGTTGACATGAACTACTCCAGGCCGTGAACTTAATGTTCTAGGTGCTATGAACAACTTAAGGTTCCTGATGACATGAAAGATTCGAAGTCATGAGCTCAAGGCTTTAGATTCTATTAGCAACATAGGATTGGGAAGACATGAACGACTCTAGGTTGGGAGCTTAGGGCCCTAGATGGTATAAACAACTCTGGGTTGTGGTTAACATTAATGACTCCGGGTATTGAGATGAAGGCTTTAAATGTTATGAACAACTCAGGGCTACCAATGACATAAAGCACTTTGGGTCATGAGCTCAAGGCTTTTGGATGCTATGAAAAACTTTTGGTTGTGGTTGACATGATTGACTATAGGTTGTGTGCTTAAGGCTCTAGATACTATGAACAACTCAAGGTTGTCAATGACATGAATGACTCCGGGTTCTGAGCTCAGTGCTCTAGAATCTATGAACAAGTTAGGGTTGTGGATGACATGAATGACTCTCGGCCAGGAGCTTTAGGCCTTAGATTTAATGAAAAACTCTAGGTTGTGGCTGACGTCAAAGACTTTGAGTTGTGAGCTCATGGCTCTTGATCCTATGAATAGCTAAGGGTTATCGATGACATGAACAACTCTGGGTCATGAGCTCAAGGCTTTAGATGCTATGAAAAGCTCTAGGTTGGGGTTGACATGACTAACTCTGAGTCATGAGATCACGACTCTTGATGCTATGAACAACTCAGGGTTTTTATGCCATGAAAGACTTGGGGTTGTGAGCATAAGGCTCTACATTCTATGAACAGGTCAAGGTTATGGATGACATGAATGACTCTCAATCGTGAGCTTTGGGCGCTAGATGCAATGAATAGTTCAAAGTTATGGTTGGCATGAAAGACTCTGAGCCATGAGGTCATGGTTCTAAATGCGTACTAAAAAGTAATAAACTTTACAAGATCATGCTTATCACTTCCAAAAAATTTTAAGTGGCATGATGATCATACTCCCACATGGAACATTAAAGAAATATAAACTCAAATTTCAACAAGAGTTATCAAATATTTTGCTAAACACCATTGATAAAGAGAAGGCATTATGCAAATTGAAGCTTTAAAATCATTTCCACTTCCAAAGGACTAAACCTTACTCTTCCACAAAAGTCTAAATGTGAGATGACAGTTTCTGAATATAGTATGCTAAACTAATCTCTCCCCCCAACCTAGCTCTTTTCAACACTTAGCAAACTAACCAAATTCATTAGGCTAAGAACGCACCCTTTTGTTTCACCATTTTTTTTCATTGTAGGAGTACAAGGCTTGAAGGTATTCTTTTCTAACTTGTCCATGTAACGGGGGTCCATCGATGACTCCCAACCAATTAAGGTTTAAGGCATCAAGCTTTAAGGATCTCTCGACCACTAACTCCTCGGATTTTACCCCGGACTTTTGAGAATGAAATTTAATACCCAAACATCTACTGTATGTTAAACTCCACCTATTCACCCTTTTAACGAGCATTGAGGTCGGTGACTCCCAACCAATGAAGGCTTAGGGCACCAGGTTTTAAAGATTTTCACCATATACCCCGCAGACCTTGCTCGGGTTTCAAGACAAGCAAACATTTTTCTTTTTCTTTCCTTTTTTTTTCAAAGGCTCATTGGTCTTTTATAAGGTGTCCCAACACTATTAAAATAAGGTCAAAGGTACCAAGTCTAAAATTTTCCTAAGTCAAGAGGGAAATAGTTTTTCATCTTATACTCAGAACCTATTGTGCACAGTGTGTGAATAGCTTAAAGTGGAAGAACTAAGCTTGAATTCAATAGAAGTTTCAACAATTCATCAACTTTAGTAAGCATAATATAAACTCTAAGTCAAGTAAAAAGACAAAAATTCAATTTCTCCCATTTCATTTTGAAAATTTTTCCTTAATAACCATGGAGAGTAGAATAAAAATTTTAAAATTAAGCAAAAAGTACTTAAATTAACAAAATAACTTAGCATTATTAACAATACTTACTTCCTCAACTCTCCCCCTAACCAAGCTGAACATTGTCCTCAATGTGACAAAAGCGATTGAAAAATAGGGAGGAAGTGGTACCTCCTGAGTGACATGGAGTCTTGGTCATATAGGAGAAACCACATGTTTCAAAAAAAACAAAAGATGTGAGTAGAGGAAATAAGAATAAAATAATGCTAAGAGTGATTAAAAAAAAGTGATAGATTTGTATTACTTTAATTCATGTGAGTACAATTGGAAAATAAGAAATACAAGGAATCCCAATATATAATATCAAAATGATGGGATTTCATAAAAGAAAAACATAAAAGAAATATAAAGGAAATATGTAAATGATCAGATGGTGGGTGGATGATGCTGTGGAAATGATGGCTTAGCTGCCTCTGCCTCTGCCTCTCCTGTAGGAGGCTCCTCATGAGGCATAGGCTGATCAACGAAAGGAAGGGCCTATGATGGATCTGGTGGGCTGGGAATGGCATGCTCAGGAGCTGATATAATGCCAAGATGATGCTGAATGGCAATGTGTTGGGCCTGAGTGGCAAGAATCTGCTCCTAATGAGAACGAAGGGTTGTGATCTACTGAGTGAGAATGCTCTGAGAAGTGGCCAATGCCTGGTAAGTGTGGGATAGGCCTTTATACTCGATGATGGGAATAGCTATCCTTGGCTCAACTGAAGGAGATGCTGCTGATGTGGGTGGAATGATAGGGGGAGGCTGTGGTGTGGCCTGAGGAGCAGAGGATGGAACCTCTGGTGTAGGCTCACTAGAGGCCACTGCAGGGGCAGGTGGCTGAGTGTCAGCAGGTATTTCGACTGGCTGCTTTGGCTGCTCTGGATGCTCTGGTCCAGCTGGTGCTCCCTGGTCTGCACCACCATAAGCTGTCATACTGGTCCATTTGTCGAGAGTGAAAATCTCTCGACAAAAATGTTTACGCTCATGCTGAGGCTCTACTGGGTATCCTAGGTGCTCCAATATATAGCATAATAGCCTGGGGAAGAGGAGTGGAATGGCATCCGCTCGGAGCAGTTTCTTTCGATGCACCTTCTCTTCAAAGTATAGAAGAACAGCCATGATGAAATGATGAGGTCCAAAGAAGTATCCCTCAGAGATCCTAAACAAGGCCTCTAGCAACACTCCTCTCCTCTGCACCCAATGTTGAAGTGGAAAAATGTTATGGCGCAGGAGTGCATCAATGAAGAACATGCTGGGGGGAAGCTCCTTCCTCAGGATGTAATGTCGTGAGGATACCCCTCTAGACAGAGTATGAACAATGTCATTCTGTGAAGGACGAGTCCAGGCTCGAAAATCCTCTGGACGTGCTGGCTCATAGGGGATATGGAGTGCCTCTACTATATGTCGAGCTCCTAAAATACCATGTCGTCCATCTATGGTAAAATGGATGACTGTAGGATCGTGGACCTGGTTTGTGGTCATGGACTGATAGAAGACCAATGCCACTCGGGGATAGAAAAAATCCCTGGGAGTCAGCAAATGCTCCATACGATACCTCTGTAGCAGACGAAAGGACTCCCTGAGCTCAGGCTAAATTCTGAAGGTGGTTATGTCGAAATAGAGCTCATAATGAAATGGCCTTGCTCTGCAATCCAGATTTCCTATAATTGGCGGCTATGTCACCATGGGGTGTCTGATGGCTTCCTTAGGAGTCATACCCGAGGGAATTTGAGATTCTCTTGCTGGTGCCTGAGATGGCTGAGGCTTCTTGGCAAGTGGTGGAGACTTTTTAGCAGGCGGTGGAGATGGCGTAGGCTCTGATTCAGGCTCCGAAGATGACTCGGTCAGATCGATTAGCTTTGAGACCTTTGCTTTCTTCTTTGGGGGACCAGTACTTGATTTTTAGCCTCTGGAAGAGCTCGCACCGGCGATGGTAAGTGATCTCCTTATATTATAGCGCCTGGCCGGAGGACTGGTAGGTGCGTTCTTGACTGGTGGTGGGATGAGGCAAGGCCGCGACGGCTCAGAGGTGGAGTCTTGGACAGGCGCGCCTCTTGGGATTCTTAGGCGAGTCGATGGGGACGAAGACTTTGCTCCTTGTGTTCTGTCCATCGCGATGTCAGCGGAAATGGTCGGAGATGCACGCGGCTTGCTCAGGCGGAGGAGGCAGACGAGAGGGTGCTCTGGCTTGGCTCCTCTTGGCACCTTTTTAAAGTTCACATGACGGTTTAAAAATAGGAAAAATGGAATTTATACTGTTTAAAAAGAACACGAAGGGTCCCTGTTCCTTTTTGCAGCAGAGGGGTTTTTCGCAACGAGAAGGTGTGGATTTCACAGCGGCTAGGCGTTTTCGCAGCGAGGGGAATTTCGGCATCGATTTCGCAGCTGCGAAACGGGCACACGACTCTGCGAACTGGCACTCATGTGCCAAAGGAGGGGTTTCGCAGTTGCGAAACACCCTTTGAAATGGTGTCTCGACTGCGAAACGGTGGATCTCCAGGCGTGGAAAAAATCGCAGCAATTTCGCAGCTGCGAAACGGTGGTACTTGGCTGCGAAATGGCACTCGTGTGCCAAGGAGGATTTTCGCAGAGGGCGCAAGGCGGCTGCAAAATGGTTTCGTAGCGGAGATCGGTTTTTTCAATGAGGAGAGGGATTTTCTCAGCGGCTCCTGAGGGCTGTGAAATTTTTTCGCAGCGGGAGGTGATTTTCACAGTGGCCCACTTTAGGCTGCGAAATTTCGCAGCCCAGGCTTTCTCCTTGCTTTTGAGCTTCTTTTGATTCCTATCTACCTTCTTTCAATTTTCTTGCAATTCCTCCTAATTTTGATCATTCAAAAAGATTAAGTTACTTACAATTAACATAATTCAAGACCAAAATTACAATCAAACAATTTACAAAGCTTAAAAATTAACATATTTAAACAAAATTATGGACTTTGGTGAAACCAAATCCATCTAACCCTTCTCTGATTAGGCTTTTTGTGGCTCAAGGAGGTTGATTTCCTCCTTTTCTGGCTTGAATGGCTCAATGAATGGCTTAAGGTGATGACCATTGACTCTAAAGGTGTCTGTGGCATTGGAATTCAGTAATTCCACCACTCCATTGAGATGTACTTGGTGAATAATGAAAGGACCTATCCACCTTGACTTGAGCTTCCCAGGAAAGATATGGAGCCTTGAGTCATAGAGTAGGACTCTTTGTCCTTTCCGAAATTCTTTGTTGGAGATTAGTTGATCATGCCACCTCTTCATCCTCTGTTTTGCAACTTTGGAATTGATGTAAGCATCATTGCTTAATTCCTCCATCTCATTAAGGTCTAAGCACCTCTTTGCCCCAGCTCTAATCAAGTCCATGGTCAACCTCTTGATTGCCCACCAAGCCTTATATTCAACTTCCACATGGAGATGGCATGCTTTGCCATATATGAGACGATAGGGAGACATGCCAAGAATAGTCTTATAAGTTGTTCTATATGCTCATAATGAATCATGAAGCTTAATGGACCAATCTTTTCTGCTTGTAATCACCACTTTCATCAGTATGTTCTTGATTAACCTATTTGCTAGCTCCACTTGCTCGGAAGTTTAAGGGTGATAAGGTGTAGCTACCTTATGCTTTACTCCATACTTGGCTAATAGGGTTTTAAAAGGTTTGTTGCAAAAATGAATACCTCCATCATTGATTATGGCCTTGGGCACCCCAAATCTTGAGAAGATGTTCTCCTTAAGAAATTTGAGAACCACCTTATGATCATTATGTTGACAGGTGATTGCCTCAACCCATTTGGAAACATAGTCCAGCCCCACCAATATATAAGAGTTACCAAAAGACATTGGGAAAGGTCCCATGAAGTCAATACCCCAAACATCAAAAAGATCAACTATAAGGATGGGGTTCATGGGCATTTGGTTTCTTTTTGTAAGCTTCCCGAGTCTTTGGCATCTATCACAACTCCTACAAATGATGTGGGAATCTTTGAAAAGCGATGGCCAAGTAAACCCTGATTGCAAGACCTTCATGGCTATTTTCTGAGAGGCAAAGTGGCCTCCACATGCATTCTCATGGCAATGGCTGAGGATCCCTTGTTGCTCTTCTTCAGGGACACACTTCCTTATGATCTGATCGGCACAATACTTGAAAAGGAAGGGCTCTTCCTAATAATAAGCATGAATCTTTGCAAAGAAGTGCTTCCTGTCTTGCGCTTTCCACTCACTTGGAACTTCACTAGTAACCAAATAGTTAGCAATATGAGCATACCAAGGAGCTTTCTCTAGCAACATAAGTGATTCCTCAGGAAAGTCATCATTAATAGGTAATACATAGGAATTGTGTGCTATAGCCAACCTTGAAAGGTGGTCAGCTACCACATTCTTCAGCCCTTTCTTGTCTCTGATTTGGAGATCAAACTATTGTAACAAAAGAATCCATCTAATCAACCTTGCTTTTGCATCTTGCTTTGTCAATAAATACTTCAAGGCCGAATGGTCAGTGAAAACAACAATGAAAGACCCTACCAAATAAGCACGAAACTTGTCTAAGGCAAACACCATAGCTAACAATTCTTTCTCTGTAGTTGTGTAGTTTCTTTGAGCCTCGTTCAATGTTTTGCTTGCATAGTAGATCACATAGGGCTTTCCATCTTCTCTTTGGCCAAGTACAACTCCTATAGCGAAGTCACTGGCATAACACATTACTTCAAAGGGTAGTTGCCAATTAGGAGCCCTCACTATTGGAGCGGTTGTCAAAAATTGCTTCAATTGATCAAAACTCTTTTGACATCTCTCATCCCAGACAAACTTAGCATCCTTAGCTAAAAGTTCACAAAGAGGCTTTTGAAAGCTTAGAGAAGTCTTGTATAAATCTCCTGTAGAACCCTGCATGGCCAAGAAATTGCCTTACTCCTTTTACAGTGGTTGGGGATGGCAATTTGGCAATAAGTTCCACCTTTGCTTTATCAACTTCAATGTCTTTCTCGGAGATGATATGGCCAAGGACAATTCCTTGATGTACCATAAAATGACATTTCTCCCAGTTGAGCACCAAGTCTTTTTCAATGCATCTATTAAGAACTACTTCCAAATTTACTAAGCATTCTTCAAATGTACCTCCATATATGGTGATATCATCCATGAAAACCTCCATAATTTGCTCCACCATATCACTGAAGATACTAAGCATACATTTTTGGAATGTTGCAGGTGCATTACATAAACCAAAAGGCATTCTTCTGTAGGCGTATGTTCCAAACGAACATGTGAAAGTGGTCTTTTCCTGATCTTCAACATCAATTTCAATTTGGAAATACCCTGAGTACCTGTCCAAGAAACAATAAAAAGGATGACCAGAGACTCTCTCCAGCACCTGATCAATAAACGGGAGTGGAAAATGATCTTTCCTTGTCACAACATTCAATTTCCTATAGTCAATACACACCCTCCAACCTGAAGTGAGGCGTGTAGCAATTTCTTCTCCTTTTTCATTCTGAACCACAATAATCCCTGACTTCTTTGGTACCACTTGAGTAGGACTCACCCAAGGGCTGTCAGATATGGGATAAATAATACCCACTTGAAGTAGCTTCAGTACCTCAGTTCGCACCACTTCTTGTAAATGAGGATTCAATCTTCTTTGAGGTTGACGAATTGGTTTAGCTTCTTCCTCCATATATATGTGATGTGTACAAACCAAAGGACTAATTCCTTTCAAGTAAGATATTTGCCATTCTATTGCTTTTTTACACCTCTTAAGAACTTCAAATAGAGAAATCTCCTGATGAACAGTAAGAGATGAAGATATAACAACAGGGCATTGGTTATTTTCTTCCAGGTACGTATATTTTAACTCCATGGGCAGAGGTTTGAAATTGAGCTTTGGGAACTCTTCTTTTACATCATCTTGTGCCTCCTCTTTATTGAATAAAGGTAGGATCTCTTCTTTCCTCCTCCAACCTTGTAGAGTAGCAAGCACATTAGCGAGTTCAGACAACCCTTCTATGCATAAGATTGACAAATAGAACATGGCTTTACTTGCACTGGTGTTTCAGCAACAGCTTGCACTTCATGCATCTTTTTCAGTTCTAGCTCCTCCAATCTTCTTGTCATAGCTGCAAATTTTGCTTTCATATCAACATCTTCATTCAAGGTGTACATCCCAGCCTTAGCATGAAAAGCATTTGGTTGAGACTTCAGATTTCCCACTTCTCCTCTATGCGGTTCATCCCATCCCCTTGAGACTTCAGCTACATAACTCAAGAAATCCATAGCTTCCTCAAGATTCTTACTCATGAAATCCCCTCCACACATTGTTTCAAGGAGTTGCTTCATTGAGGAAGACATCCCATCATAGAAATAACTCACCAACAGCCATGTATCAAGGCCATGGTGAGGACAAGCATTAATGGCTTCCATGTATCTTTCCCAACACTCATAGAATTTCTCATTCTCTTTAGCTGAGAAGTTTGAAATTTGTCTTTTCAAGCTATTCGTTCTGTGAGTAGGAAAGAACTTCTTGAGGAATTCAGCTTGTAAATTAGTCCAAGTACGGATACTCCTTGGCCTTAAAGAATTAAGCCAAATCTTGGCCTTATCTTTTAAAGTAAAAGGAAATAGTTTAAGCCTCATCAGGTCGATTGAAGCTCTTCCCTCTCGGAATGTATTACAAACATCTTCACATTTCTTGATATAGGCATAGGGATTCTCACTTTCCATTCCATGGAAAGTTGGTAGAAGTGGCACAATATGGGGTCTGATCACTAGCTGCTCTGTAGGGGGCACTATACATGATGGTGCACTCATACGAGGTGGATGCATGCGGTCCCTCATTGATTTGAATTCATTGGGGTTGTCCTGATGACCATGGTGACTATGTTGATCCTCAGGTGTAGTTTCCATGATGTTCAAGCTCAATTCCAACTCCTTGTTATGAGGTGTTTCAAGTTTAACAAGCCTTCCTCCACTGTCTCGTATCCAATTTGGCATACACAACTAGTATCAACTGTAACTAAAAAAAAAAAACAAAAAACAGAAGAAAACAAAAAAAAAACAAAACTACCAAAAAGAGTTCGATTAACTAAAACTAAATTAAAAGCTATGCTAGAATATGAACGAGTAAAAGAAACAACTAAAAGAGTTAGTAAAATGAAAGAAAATTCACCAAACTTGTGATGAAAACCACAAGTATGCTGAAATAATATCACTATGAAGTTGGCACCTTCCCCGGCAACGACGCCATTTGATCAGTTATTCCCAATTGGTGTCTCAGCTGATTCATGTCCAGCTGGCGCTCCTTGATTGAGGGAGTAATCAACAAAATTTATAACCTATATCACCATGCATTAGGATAGCTTTAGCTAGTATAGCATAGTGGCTCCAGGATCGTTCACTGGGAAGGGTTTTCAACTCATCACTAATACCAATTCAAAGTTAAATTGATGCTTTTTCATTTCAAGGTTAGCTTAAGAAAGAAAACACAAACTTTGGTTGAAAAAGGTTTTGTTTCAAGCTAACTAAAAAGAAAGTAATGAAAATTACTTATGAATAAAAACATTCCTTGGAGGTTTAGGTTCACAGGGGAGGTTCCTCATGCAAAAACAGAGCACCGGTCACGTGGTTCATTTCCTCGCATTAGAGAATTAACATTTAGTCAATTCTCTAACCGGTGTTGTACAGATGCATCTCTTAAATGGATTTCAGCTCTAATTCCCTCTCATTGATGCAACTTGCAATGGCTCGTGCCTCTCACCTAGCATTTGCCATTCAAGGTGATCGTTAACTTTGGACTTCCCTTCTCAAGCTCGTAAAAGATAACTAATGGATGTCTCCTTGGAGTCCAAAAGCTTACCAAGTGTTGGCAAATCTAGAAAATCATACCTTCAAGTCACCTCCCAAAAGCTCGCAAGAGGTAAACTAGTGCGTCTCCATGGATGGAGATCACTTGCTTTACCAAGTGTTGGCTCAAGTGAATTGAAGGTGTTTTAAGTTAACTAAAAACATAGAAATCATTAATGGGTCACACTTTCTCTTCATTAATGGCTGAAACAACAAAGCTACTAATTCTTGCATTTGGAACCTTTCCCGGCAACCTTAGCTCCAAGGAACTAAAAGCCTAGCCACTTATTCTCTGAGGAAACTTCCTCAGAGCTTGTTTGGCTAGTAAGAAAAATTAGATGAATATATACAATCAAAACAAGTAGGTAAGGCAAAGCAAAAACTCTCTATTTTACTTCATTCCAAAAACTATACAAAGCATCTGTGTACCAACCTTTTTTCTGTCCATTCTCTAAGGAAACTTTCAACCATTAAATATGGGTTTATTTACCCTTTGTTCTTGCTTAAAGACTAAGGAATCCTATGATAGGTGGGTTACAAGGAGAGTTTGGGGATTTAGACATCAAATATCTAAAGCAAAATATCTCAAAATGTTGGTCACAAATATTGGGAAGCTTCAGGAGAACACCGCAGCTGTGCGTGCAAGTGGGCTGCGAAATTTCGCAGCAAAAGGACAACATTTTCGCAGCCCATGGTTCATTTCGTAGCCGTGCCTTCAGCTTGGAGTGATCAGCTTCCAATGGCTGTAACTCCTTCATTTTAACTCTAAATCGTGTACTGTTTAAAGCATTGGATTGTTGACTTCCTGAGCTTCGAAACGACATATAGCATTCATAAATTGAACTCCAGGAAGTACTCCAAAAGTGGCTGACATGACTGTCATTAAGAATGCTTCATGGCAAATTTCTCTTTGCTTCCCCTCCTTGCATTTCGGATTTGCTTATGGCAAAGGACTTTAAAGCTTCAATACTTTGGTTCTTCATGTTTCTGAGCTTTCCATTGCTTTGCCATGGATTCTAAAGAACTCTCCTCAATCTTGGATTGCTTTGGTGATCAAATTACTAACAAAAGCACCAAAACTTACACACTTTGATTAGAAATGATTGCAAAGGTCCTTAATATGTTAATTGGGTTAAAAGGTGATAACTACTACTCAAAAGTGTTTAAAAGAGTTAATTACAAGCTATAAAATAGCACTTTTTGAGTAGTAATCAGAAGGCATTATGCAAATTGAAGCTTTGAAATCATTTCCACTTCCAAAGGACCAAACCTTACTCTTCCACTAAAATCTAAGTGTTAGTTGATAGCTTCCGAATATAGTATGCTAAACTAATCTCTCCCCCCAACCTAGTTCTTTTTCAACACTTAGAAAACTGACTAAATTTAATAGGCTAAGAACGCACCCTTTTGTTTCACAATTTTTTTCATGTAGGAGTACAAAGCTTAAAGGTATTCTTTTCTAAATTGTCCATGTAACGAGGGTCCATCGATGACTCCCAACCAATTAAGGTTTAGGGCATCAAGCTTTAAGGATCTTTCAACCACTAATTCCTCGGATTTTACCCTGGACTTTTGAGAATGAATTTCATACCCAAACACCTACAGTATGTTAAACTCCACCTATTCACCCTTGTAACAAGCATTGAGGTCAGTGACTCCCAACCAATGAAGGCTTAGGGCACCAGGTTTTAAAGATTTTCACCACATACCCCTCAGACCTTGCTCAGGTTTCAAGGCAAGCAAACATTTTTTCTTTCTTTCTTTTTTTCCAAAGGCTCATTGGCCTTTTATAAGGTGTCCCAACACTATTAAAATAAGGTCAAAGGTACTAAGTCTAAATTTTCCTAAGTCAAGAGGGAAATAGTTTTTCATCTTATAAACATAACCTATTGTGCACAGTGTGTGAATAGCTTAAAGTGGAAGAACTAAGCTTGAATTCAATAGAAGTTTCAACAATTCACCAACTTTAGTAAGCATAATACAAACTCTAAGTCAAGTGAAAAAGACGAAAATTCAATTTCTCTCATTTTAATTTGAGAAATTTTCCTTATTAACCAAGGAGAGTAGAATGAAAACTTAAAAAAAATTTAAAAATTAAGTAAAAAGCAACTAAATTACCAAAATAACTTAGCATTAATAACAAAAATTTCTTCCTCAACTCTCCCCCAACCAAGCTGAACATTGTCCTCAATGTGGCATAAGCGATTGAGATTACAGGGAGGAAGTAGTGCCTCCTGAGTGATATGAATTTCGAGTAGTGATTGGAGAAACCACATGTTTCAAAAACAATAAAAGATATGAGTAGAGGAATTAAAATAAAATAATGCTAAGAGTACTAAAAAATTGACAGATTTGTATTACGTCATGAAAGTACAATATAAGGGAAAGCAAGTAATACAACCAATCCCAATAGATAAAATATCAAAAGCATGGGATTACAAGTGCTACTATAGTAAGGGAATACATAAAATAAAAACATAAAGGAAATACGTAAAGGAAACTATGCAAATGATCAGATAGTGGCTGGAGGATGATGTGAAGATGATGGCTCGGTGGCAGAGGTGGGAATGATCGGGGCGGATGCCTCTGCCTCTCCTGTAGTCGGCTCCTCAGAGGGCATAGTCTGCTTTATGAAGGGAGGGGCCTGAGATGGCTCTGTGGGCTTTGATAGTATAGGAATGGGGTGCTTAGGAGTCGATAGAATACCCAGATGGTGCTGAATCTGCCTCAAGATGGCAGTATGCTGGGTCTAAGTGGCGATAATCTGCTCCTGATGAACACGAAGAGTTGTCATCTGCTAAGTGAGGATGCTCTGAGAAGTGGTCAATGCCTGTAAAGTGTGACATAGGCCTCTGTACTCGGAAATGGATATGGTGATCCTAGGCTAGGATGAAGGAGATGGCTCTAATATGGGTGGAATAACAGGGGGAGTCCGTGGTGTGGCATGAGGAGCAGAGGGTGCAGCCTCAGGTATAGGCTCTGTAGAGGGCACTGCAGGGACAGGTGTTGTAATGTCAGCTGGTATCTCAACCGGCTGTGGCTCCTCTGGCTACTCTGGATGTGGAATCTCTAGATGCTCTAATCCAACTGTGGCTCCCTGGTCTGCACCATAGGCTGTCATACTTGTCCATTTGTCGAGAGTGAATATCTCTCGAAAAATGCGTCTGCGCTCAAGCTGAGGCTCTGCTGGGTATCCAAGTGCTCCAAAATCTGGCATAACAATCTGGGGAAGAGAAGTGGAATAGCATCCGCTTTGAGTAGCTTCTTCCTATGGACCTTCTCTTCAAAGTACAGAAGAGCGACCATGATGAGATGATGAGGGCCAAAGAAGAATCCCTCAGATATCTTGAACAATGCCTCCAACAAAACTCCTCTCCTCTGCACCCAATGCTGAAGTGGAAAGATGTTATGGCGCAGGAGTGCATCAATGAAGAACATGCTGGGAGGGAGCTCCTTCCTCAATAGATACTAGTGTGAGGATGCCCTTCTGGACAGAATATGAACTATGTCGCTCTGTGAAGGATGAGTCTAGACTCGATAATCCTTTGGACATGCTGGCTCATAGGAAATACGAAGTGCCTCTGCTATGTGTCTGGCTCCTAGAATACCATGGCGTCCATCTATGGTAAAATGGATGACAATAGGATCCCGGACCTAGTGTGTGGTCATGGACTGATAAAAGTCTAATGCTACGCAGGGATAGAAAAAATCCTTAGGAGTCATCAAGTGCTCCATATGGTACTTCTGTAGCAGATGGAAGGAATCCCTGAGCTCGGGCTGAAGTTTGAAAGTAGTTGTGTCAAAACAGAGCTCAGAGTGGAATGGCCTTACCCTGCAATCCAAATTACCCTCAATGGGTGGCTGAGTGACCATGGGACGTCTGATAACCACCTCAAGAGTCATGCCTGAAGGAATCTGAGACTCTATGGCTTGTGGCTGAGATGGCTGAGGCTCTGATGGAGGCTCTCAAGATGGCTTTGTTAAGTCAATTGGCTCTGATACCTTGGTTTTCTTCTTTGGGGGAGGGCTACCTGACTTTTTGGCTCAGGAAGAGCTCACCCTGGGCGTGGTGGGTGGCCTCCTTGTCTCATAGCACCTCAAAGGAGGACTCATGGGTGCGTTCTCAATCGGAGGTGGGATGACCAGTGGCCGTGGAGGCTCAGGTATAGCGCCTTGGACAAGGGTCTCTCTTGGGATTCTCAGGCGAGTTGATGGGGACGAGGACTTAACTCCTCGGGTTTTGGCCATGGCTATTTCAGAGAAGGTGGCCGGAGGTGCGTGCGCGGCTTGGGCTCAAATGGGGGTCAGACGGAAGGTTGCTCTGGTTTGGCTCCTCTTTGGCACCTATTTGAAGTTCAAATGACCGGTTTAAAACGAAATATGGAATTTATAACATTTAAAAATGGATGCCAAGGAACAGTTTTTATTTTCGCAGCAGATGGGAATTTCACAACAAGGGGTGGATTTCGCAGCGAATGGGCATTTTCGCAGCCCATTTCGCAGCTGCGAAATGAAGGGGGGGTTGCGAAATGGCACTCGTGTGCCAAGGAGTGGTTTTGGAGCTGCAAAACCAGCTGCAAAAAGGGGGTGTGGCTGAGAAAATTAGAGTTTTTAAGCTTTGAGGATTTCGCAAAGCATTTCGCAGCTGTGAAATGGGGCTAGAGGCTGCGAAATGGCACTCGTGTGCCAATGGGGTGTTTCGCAGAGGGAGTGCATGGGGCTGCGAAATGATTTCGCAGTCAAGGGCCGATTTCGTAGGGGCCCCATTTGGGCTGCGAAATTTCGCAGACCATGGATTTTTCCTTGCTTTTGAGCTCCTCTTGATTCCCAGAGATCTTCCTTCATTTTCTTCGCAATCCCTCCTAAATTAGATCATTCAAAAATATTAAGTTACATATAAATAACACAACTTAAGACCAAAATTAAAATCAAAGCAATTAATAAAGCTTTTAAATTAACAAAATTAAACAAAAATATGGACTTTGGTGAAACCAAGTCCATCTAACCCTTTTGTGATTAGGCTTTGTGTGGCTCAAGGAGGTTGATTTCCTCATTTTCTTACTTGAATGGCTCAATGAATGGCTTGAGACGATGACCATTGACTTTAAAAGTGTCTGTGCTATTGGAATTTAGTAATTCCACCACTCCATTGAGATGCACTTGGTGAATAATGAAAGAGCCTATCCACCTTGACTTGAGCTTCCCAGGAAAGATATGGAGCCTTGAATCATAGAGTAAGACTCTTTGTCCTTTCCGGAATTCTTTGTTGGAGATTAATTGATCATGCCACCTCTTCATCCTCTGTTTTGCAACTTTGGAATTGATGTAAGCATCATTTCTTAATTCCTCATCTCATTAAGGTCTAAGCTCCTCTTTGCCTCAACTCTGATCAAGTCCATGTTTAACCTCTTGATTGCCCACCAAGCCTTATATTCAACTTCCACAGGGAGATGGCATGCTTTGCCATAGACTAGGTGATAGGGAGACATGCCAAGAATGGTCTTGTAAGTTGTTCTATATGCCCATAGTGAATCATGAAGCTTAATAGACCAATCTCTTCTGCTCGTGATCACCGCCTTCATCAATATGTTCTTGATTTCCCTGTTTGCTAGCTCAACTTGCCCGGATGTATGAGGATAATTAAGGTGTGGCTACCTTATGCTTCACTCCATACTTGGCTAATAGGGTTTCAAAAGGTTTGTTGCAAAAATGAGTACCTCCGTCATTGATTATGGCCTTGAGCACCCCAAATCTTGAGAAGATGTTCTCTTTGAGAAATTTGAGAACCACCTTATGATCATTGTGTTTACAGGGTATTGCCTCAACCCATTTAGAAACATAGTCCACCCCCACCAAGATATAAGAGTTACTAAAAGACATTGGGAAAGGTCCCATGAAGTCAATACCCCAAACATCAAAGAGATCAACTATTAGAATGGGGTTCATTGGCATTTGATTTCTTCTTGTAAGCTTCCTTAGCCTTTGGCATCTATCACAGCTCCTACACATGATGTGGGCATCTTTGAAAAGTGATGGCCAACAAAACCCTGATTGCAACACTTTCATGGTTGTTTTCTCAGAGGCAAAGTGGCCTCCACATGCATTCTCATTTGCACAATACTTGAAAAGAAAAGGCTCTTCCCAATAATAAGCATGAATCTTTGCTAAGAAGTGCTTCCTGTCTTGTGCTTTCCACTCACTTGGAACTTCACCAGTAACTAAATAGTTAGCAATATGAGCATACCAATGAGTTTTCTCTAGCAACATAAGTGATTCCTCAGGAAAGTCATCATTAATAGGTAAGACATGGGAATTAAGTGCTATAGCTAACCTTGAAAGGTAGTCAGCTACCACATTCTTCACTCCTTTCTTGTCTCTGATTTGGAGATCGAACTCTTGTAGTAAAAGAATCCATCTAATTAACCTTGCTTTTGCATGTTGCTTTGTCAATAAATACTTCAAGGCTGAGTGGTCAGTGAAAACAATGATGAAAGACCCAACTAGATAAGCACGAAACTTGTCTAAGGCAAACACCACAGCTAACAATTCTTTCTCTGTAGTTGTGTAGTTCCTTTGAGCTTCGTTCCATGTCTTGCTTGCATAGTAGATCACATAGGGCTTTCCATCTTCTCTTTGGCCAAGTACAGCTCCTATAGCAAAGTCACTGGCATCACACATTACTTCAAAGGGTAACTGCCAGTTGGGAGCCCTCACTATTAGAGCAGTTGTCAAAAATTGCTTCAATTGATCAAAACTCTTTTGACATCTTTCATCCCATATAAACTTAGCATCCTTAGCCAAGAGTTCACAAAGAGGCTTTGAAAGCTTAGAGAAGCCTTTTATGAATCTCCTGTAGAACCCTGCATGGCCAAGGAATTGCCTTACTCCTTTTACAGTTGTTGGGGATGGCAATTTGATAATAAGTTCCACCTTTGCTTTATCAACTTCAATGCCTTTCTCAGAGATGATATGGCCTATAACAATTCCTTGATGTAACATAAAATGACATTTCTCCCAGTTGAGCACCAAGTCCTTTTCAATGCATCTATTAAGAACCACTTCCAAGTTGACTAAGCATTCTTCAAATGTACCTCCATATATGGTGATGTCATCCATGAAAACCTCCATAATTCGCTCCACCATATCACTGAAGATACTAAGCATGTGATTACTACCAAAAAGTGCTATTTTTTAGACCTAATTATAATGGTTTTAAGCACCTTTGAGTAGTAATCATATTCATTTAACCCAATTAATTCATTAAGGTCCTTAGTAATTGGTTTTAACCATTTTGTGGCAAGTTTACATGTTTATATCAGCTTATGAATCAATTCAAGCATGCCAAATGATGGAGGAGCTACTTGGACAAGTTAAAGCAAGCTTTGAGCTACACCAAAGCAAGCCAACCAAAGAAGGGAAGCAAAGAGAAGCAAAGAAAAGCAAAAGAGAAGCAAAGAGAAGCAAGGAGGAAATCAGAGGACAGCAGCTGCAGTCTTCTTGGGCACTTTCGGAGCACTTACCGAAGTCCATTTTTTACATGCTATATATCATTTTAAAGCTCAAGAAGTCAAGAATCCAACGCTTCAAACCATGCACGATTTAGAGCTGAAACGAGGAAGTTATGGCCTTCGGAAGAAAACTGCTTCAGGTGTGCGAAAATTTCGCACACCCCTTGAAGGTGTGCGAATGGTGTGCGAATTTCGCACACCCCCTTCAGGTGTGCGAAAATTTCGCACACCCCTCCCCTGTTTTGCCGACTCAACACGAGATCTTTTCTTTTTAGATATTTTTGTATAAATTTCCATTCTTCTCCTTGTAATCCACCAATCATAAGATTTCTTAGCTAGGAAGGTTGGAAAAACTTCTCTATATAAACTCCCTTGCATCCGTTGATGTAATAGGAGGGAATATATGGAAGATATGTAAGATATATATAAAGCTTGTTTTTTTCTTTCTTCTCCGGTTCTTCTCCATTTCTATTTTCTTAGTAGCCAAACATCCTTGGTGGATGAAATCCCCAAGGATGAGAGGCTAACCTTTTAAGTTTCTCAAAGTATGGATGTTATGTGATGGCTTGGATGCATTCCCATGGAAATTTCTCGCACCCGGAAGGTAAGGTAGTCATTTTTCATTAATGGTTCATTAATGCAAAGTTTAGTTTTTATTTCCATTAGACAACTTCCAACGGCCAATACTTGATAAGCTTTTGGATTTCTATCCATTAGTTATCTCCTACGAGCTTTTGGAAGGTGAGGTTTTCAATTCCAAGTTTTGCATTAATCCATTAGAACCAATTTCAATGGCCATTGAAAGGTGAGTTTATCACCTGGAATGACTTTGAGTTGCCAATATTTGGTAAGCTTTTGGCTTTAGACCATTAGTTATCTCTTACGAGCCATTCAAAGGAAGTCTAAGGTGAATAACCATTGATGAAATTCACTACCATCTGTTTTGCCATTTTAAAGGATTAAAACTTGATTTGCTAAATCCATACCGGTTCGGGAAGCAAGCATCACCATAGTTGCAACCCCAACGCGAGGAGCCTATCCTGAGATTTCCAATTTGCATAAGAGCCAGAGCATAGCTATCCTATCTTTGAGAAACTTGTTTTTACACCCTTTCATTTTAGTCTTTAATGTTAGCTTAAATTAGTTTAAATCTTTCTAAAACATTTACATCTTCTTTTAAAGCTAACATCCATAAGAAAATCACCTATTTTCCTAATTTGAATATCACTTGTGTTTGCGAAAACCCTTCCCAGTGAACGATCCTAGAACCACTATGCTATAGTAGCTTGGCTACTTTAGTAATAGTATCTAAGGTATAAATTTTGTTGATACGCCTTTAAAGCTAAGCTACCAGCATGCATCTTTGGAATGTTGTAGGTGCATTGCATAAACCAAAAGGCATTCTTCTGTAGGCGTATGTTCCAAATGGACATGTGAAAGTGGTCTTCTCCTGATCTTCAACATCAATTTCAATTTGAAAATACCCGGAGTACCCGTCCAAGAAACAATAGAAAGGATGGCCAGAGACTCTCTCCAACACTTGATCAATAAATGGCAGTGGAAAACGATCTTTCCTTGTCACAACATTCAATTTCCTATAATCAATACACACCTTCCAACCTGAAGTGAGGCCTGTAGCAATTTCTTCTCCCTTTTCATTTTGAACCACAGTAATCCCTGACTTCTTTGGTACCACTTAAGTAGGACTCACCCAAGGGCTGTCAGATATGGGATAGATAATTCCTGCTTGAAGTAGCTTCAGCACCTCAGCTCGCACCACCTCTTGCAAATGAGGATTCAATCTTCTTTGAGGTTGACGAATTGGTTTAGCTTCTTCCTCCATATATATATGATGTGTACAAACCAAAGGACTGAATCCTTTCAAGTTAGATATTTTCCATCCTATTGCTTTCTTACATCTCTTAAGAACTTCAAGTAGAGAAATCTCCTGATGAGTAGTAAGAGATAAAGATATAACAACAGGGCATTGTTTATTTTCTTCCAGGTATGTGTACTTCAACTCCATGGGCAGAGGTTTCAAATTGAGCTTTGGGGTCTCCTCCTTAGCAGCTTCTTGTGCCTCCTCTTTATTGAACAAAGGTAGAACTTCTTCTCTCCTTCTCCAACCTTGTAGAGTAGCAAGCACATCAGAGGGTTCAGGCAACCCTTCTTCAAGATCCCTAAGACTTTCATTCAATTTGTCTTCCATATTCTGATTACAGTGCTCCTCCACTAGAGTGTCAATAATGCATACCTCTTCTGGACCTTCTTCTTCTTCCGGAGTGAGTAGCTTTTTGGACGTATAAAAGATATTGAGCTCAAGTGTCATGTTACCAAAAGTGAGTTGCATGAGTCCATTCCTACAATTAATGATTGCATTTGAGGTAGCAAGGAATGGCCTTCCAAGGATGATAGGAACATAATTAGCTTCCTTGACAATGCGGTCCGTATCAAGAACAACAAAATCTACTAGATAATAGAAATTATCAACTTGAACTAAGACATCTTCAATTATCCCCCTTGGAATTTTCATTGATCTATCAGCTAGAGATAGAGTGATTGATGTTGGCTTCAATTCACCAAGTCCCAATTGCTTGTAGATAGAGTATGGTAGCAAATTCACACTTGCTCCTAAGTCTAACAAAGCTTTCTCCACTATCTTTCCTCCAATCATGACTGAAATGGTAGGACATCCCGGATCTTTGTACTTCAAAGGAGACTTGCATTGTATGATAGCACTTACTTACTCAGTCAAGAAGGCTTTCTTATTCACATTCAACCCTCTTTTGATAGTACACAAGTCCTTTAGGAATTTTGCATATGTTGGAACTTGTTTAATCATATCCAACAATGGAATATTGACTTTCACTTGTCTCAATACTTCAAGAATTTTTTATGCATTTCTGATCCTCTTTTTCCCATGCAAAGCTTGAGGAAAAGGTGGAGAGGTGTGTTTCTTCAACATTTCTTCCTTAGTAAGCTCTTTCTCCGGATTTGCATTCACTGTTGAATCATGGTCCTCATTCCCTTCACTAATATCTTTCTTCTTTCCTTTGATTTCCTCCCTCTTCTTTGTCTTTTCTTCTTCTTCCTCTTCAACATGTGGCTTGGGTGTTGGTGACTCAACCTTTTTACCACTCTTTAGAGTGATCAAGGCTTTGACATCTCTCACTTGTGAAGATTCTCCCTCATGAGTTTCCACTTCATGGATACCCTTGGGGTGTTAGTGAGGTTGAGAAGGAAATCTACCCTTCTCTTGCACTATATTCAAGTTAGTGAGCCTTGAGATTGAGTATTGGAGATTATCTATCTTTTGAGATAAGTCATTTTGCATCCCATCCATCCTTTTATTCACAGTATTCTCTACATTATCAATTCTTTGACTGAGTTGAGCATTGATGGATTTTTAGTCTCCAACGAAATCTCCCACAACCTTGCTGAGATTCACTATTGCTTGTTCAAGACTTGAGGCTTGTTGAGATGGTTGAGTCGGCTGTTGGTACTGAGGTGCTCTTGGCTTCCTTGAAAAATTTGGATGGTTCCTCCAACTTGAGTTGTAAGTATTTCCATACGAAGCATTGTTATTGGGCTTGAATTGTCCAATGACATTTGCTTGATCTCCAAACATTTCCCTAGCAGCTAGAATTGTAGGGCACTTCTCCACCAAGTGTTCACAAGATGGACAAATAGGACATGGCTTTACTTGCACTGGTGTTTCAGCAACAACTTGCACTTCATATATCTTTTTCAGTTCTAGCTCTTCCAATCTTCTTATCATAGCTGCAAATTTTGCTTTCATATCAACATCTTCATTCAAGATGTACATCCCAGCCTTAGCATTGAAAACATTCAGTTGAGACTTCATCTTCCCTACTTCTCCTTTGTTCGGTTCATCCCATCCCCTTGAAACTTCAGCTACATAACTCAAGAAATCCATAGCTTCCTCCGGATTCTTACTCATGAAATCTCCTCCACACATTGTCTCGAGGAGTTGCTTCATTGAGGAAGACATCCCATCATAAAAATAACTCACCAATAGCCATGTATCAAAACCATGGTGAGGACAAGCATTGATGGCTTCCATGCATCTTTCCCAACACTCATAAAATTTCTCATTCTCTTTAGCTGAGAAGTTTGAAATTTGCTTTTTCAAGCCATTTGTTTTGTGAGTAGGAAAAAACTTTTTAAGGAATTCAGCTTGTAAATCAATTTAAGTATGAATACTCCTTGGCCTTAAAGAATTAAGCCAAATCTTGGTCTTATCCTTTAAAGTAAAAGGAAATAGCTTAAGCCTCATCAAGTCGATTGAAGCTCCTCCTTCTTGGAATGTATTACAAACATCTTCAAATTCCTTGACATATGCTTAGGGATTCTCACTTTCCATCCCATGGAAAGTTGGTAGAAGTGGAACAATATGCGGTCTGATCACTAGCTGCTCTGTAGGGGGCACTATACATGATGGTGCACTCATACGAGGTGGATGCATGTGGTCCCTCTTTGATCTAAATTCATTGGGATTGTCCTGGTGACCATGGTGACTATGCCGATCTTCAGGTGTAGCTTCCATGATATTCAAGCTCAATTCCAATTCCTTGTTATGAGGTGTTTCACGTTTCACAAGCCTTCCTCCACTATCTCGTATCCAATTTGGCATACACAACTAGTATCAACTATAACAAAAAAAAAAAAAAAAAAAAAAAAAAAAAACAAAAGAAAACAAAACTACAAAAAGACTTAGATTAACTAAAACTAAATTAAAAGATATGTTAGAGTATAAACAAGTAAAAGAAACAATTAAAAGAGTTAGTAATATGAAAGGAAAATCACCAAACTTGTGATAAAAATCACAAGTACTATGGAATAATATCACTGTGAAGTTGGCACCTTCCTCGGCAACGGCGCCATTTGATCGCTCACCTAGCTGGTGTACCTTGAATTTTTCCTTAGACAGGAGTAATCAACAAAATTTATAACCTATATCACCATGCACTAGGATAGCCTTAGCTAATATAGCATAGTGGCTCTAGGATCGTTCACTGGGAAGGGTTTTCAACTTACAACTGATACCAATTCAAAATTGAATTGGTGGCTTTTCATTTCAAGGTTAGTTTCAAAAGAAAACATAAACTTTGGTTGAAAAAGGATTTGTTTTAAACTAACTAAAAAGGAAGTAATGGGAATTACTTATGAAGAAAAGCGTTCCTTGGAGTTTTAGGTTCACTGGGGTCAGGCTCCTCATGCAAAAATAGAGTTACGGTCACTTGAATCTTTTCCTCGCATTAGAGACTTAACATATAGTTAATTCTCTAACTGGTGTTATACAAATGTTTCCCTTTAATGGATTTTAGCACTAATTCTCTCTCACTTATGCATCTTGCAGTGGCTCGTGCCTCTCACCTAGCCTTCACCATTCAAGGTGATCATTAACCTTGGACTTTCCTTCTCAAGCTCACAAGAGATAACTAATGGATGTCTCCTTAGAGTCCAAAAGCTTACCAAGTGTTGGCAATTCTAGAAAATCCTACCTTCAAGTCACCTCCCAAAGGCTTGCAAGAGGTAAACTAGTGCATCTCAATGGACGGAGATCACTTGCCTTACCAAGTGTTGGCTTAGGTGAATTGAAGGCATTTTAAGTTAACTAAAAACAAAGAAATCATTAATGGGTCACACTTTCTCTTTATTAACACCTAAAATAACAAAACTACCAATTCTTGCATTCGGGGCATTACCCGGCTACCTTAGCTCCAAGGAACAAAAAGCCTAGCCACTCATTCTCTGAGGAAACATCCTCAGAGCTTGTTTGGCTAGTAAGAAAAAATAAATACAATCAAAATGAGAAGGTAAGGCAGAGCAAAGCTCTGTATTTTACTTCCTTTTCAAACTATACAAAAAGTTGTCTTTGAGAACAAGCTCCCGAGATCTCTGTGTAATGGAAATTACAAATAATATATATGAGGCTATTTACCCTTTGTTCTTACTTAATAACTAAGGAATCCTATAATTGGTGGATTACAAGGAGAGAATGGGGATTTAGACATCAAATATCTGAAGCAAAAAAATCTAAAAAATGTCGGTCCCAAATATCTGGAAGCACTCAGGAGGATTTCGTAGGCGTGCAAAATGGCTGCGAAATTTCGCAAGCTGAAGGACACCATTTCGCAGCCTGCGAAATTGGCCTTCACCTTGGTGTGATCGGCTTCCAATGGCTCTAACTTCTTCATTTCAACTCCTAATCATGCACTGTTTGAAGCATTGGTTTACTGACTTCCCAAGCTTCGAAACAACATATAGTATGCATAAAATGGGCTCCAGAAAGTGCTCCAAAAGTGTCCAACAGTTTCTATCCTCTTGAATTCTTCATGTTAGATTTCTCTCTTTGCTTTCCCTCCTTGCATTCATGATTGCTTATGGAAAAGGACTATAAAGCTTCAAAGCTTTGGTTCTTCATGTTGATGAGCTTCCAATTGCTTTGCCATGGATTCCATAGAACTCTCCTCGATCTTGGATTGCTTTGATGATCAAATTACTATCAAAAGCACCAAAACTTACACAATTTGATTAGAAACGATTGCAAAGGTACTTAATATGCTAATTGAGTTAAAAGGTAATAACTACTACTCAAAAGTGTTTAAAAAAGTTAATTACAAGCTATCAAATAGCACTTTTTGAGTAGTAATCAATGACATGAATGAGTCTGGGTCGTGATCTGAGGGTTAGATGCTACGAATAGCTTAGGGTTGTAGATGACATGTACTACTCTAAGTCATGATCCTATGGCTTTGGATGCTATGAATAACTCAAAGTTGTGAATTCTATGAATGACTCGGGATCCTATGAGCTTAGTCATTAAGATGCTATAAACCGCTTATGTTGTAGATGATATGAATGATTATGTGTCATGAGCTCAAGCCTCTAGATGCTATGAACTACTCAGTGCTATACAACTTTTAGTCGTGAGCTCAAGGTTCTAGCTGCTATGAACAACTCAGGGTTGTAATTGACATGAATAACTCTGGGTCGTGTGATTACTACTCAAAAAGTGCTATTTTATAGCTTGTAATTAACTCTTTTAAACACTTTTGAGTAGTAGTTATTACCTTTTAACTCAATTAACATGTTAAGGACCCTTGCAATCGTTTCTAATCTAATTGTGTTAAGTTTTGGTGTTTTTGATAGCTTTTTTATCACCAAAGCAATCCAAGAATGAGGGAGAGCTTTATATAATCCATGGAAAAGCAAATGAAAGTTCATTTACATAAAGAATTCAAGCTTTGGAGCTTTGTAGTTCATTGCCAAAGCCAATCAAGAATGCAAGGAGGAAAAAGAGAGAAATCTAACATGAAGAATTCAAGAGGATAGCAACTATTGGACACATTTCGAGTACTTCCTGGAGTCCATTTTATGTATTCTATATGTCGTTTCGAAGCTCGGGAAGTCAGGAGTCCAGCGCTTCAAATAGTGTGCAAATTAGAGTTGAAACGAATAAGTTGAGAAAATTTCACAGGGTGTTTTGCATCTGCGAAACCACCCCTTGGCACACGAGTGCCATTTTGTAGCTCCACCCCCTCATTTCGCAGCTGCGAAATGGGTTGCGAAATTGGCCCTTGGCCACGAAATGGCCTCCAAGCTATGAATCAAGTTGCAAATCATCTCCAAGTTCCAAAATCACCTCCAAGTTGCAAAACCAAAGTTCAAACTTGCAAAATGGATAATTCAACATGTGAATCAACGTGCGCAATCCACCTGTGCAATCTAAGATGTTTACCACCGACTAAGGTAGATTTTTTCTCTCAATATATTTTGTGTAAATTTGTATTTTCTCCTTGTAATCAGTCAAAGATATTATTGGGATATTTCTTAGAAAATATCTTCTCTATATATATCTTTGAACCAATGTAGAGAACAGATATAGATCATATATGTAATATATGTAATCCAACGAGAGGAAGAAATATATTTTACAGAGCACTTGCTGTGTTTTTCCTATATTTTTGTTTTCTCATTATTTTTATTTCTAGCAAATCAAACTCTAAGGATGTTTCCTCAGATGATGAGTGGCTAGGCTCTTTGTCTCTCAGAGTGAAGAAATCCAGGTAAGTTTCCAAATGCATAAATGGGAAGTTTTGTTGTTTCAGCTTTTAATGAAGAGAAAGTGTGACCCGTTAATGGTTTTTATCTTTTTAGTTAACTTAAAACACCTTCAATTCACCTGAGCCAACACTTGGTAAGGCAAGTGATCTCCGTCCATGGAGATGCACTAGTTTATCTCTTGCGAGCTTTTGGGAGGTGACTTGAAGGTGGGATTTTCTAGAATTGCCAACACTTGGTAAGCTTTTGGACTCTAAGGAGACATCCATTAGTTATCTATTGCGAGCTTGAGAAGGGAAGTCCAAGGTTAATGATCACCTTGAATGGAAAATGCTAGGTGAGAGGCACGAGCCATTGCAAGTTGCATCAGTGAGAGGGAATTAGTGCTGAAATCCATTAAAGGGAAGCATCTATACCACACCGGTTCGGGAAATAACTATATGTTAAATCCCCAATGTGAGGAAAAGAAACAAGTGACCGAAACTCCCTTTTTGTACAAGGAATCTGAGCTTAGTGATCTGAAACTCTAAGAAAAACTTTTCTTAGTAAGTAATTTCCATTACTTTATTTTTGGTTTCACTTAAAAACCAACCTTTTCAAACATCTTTATGTTTTCTTTTAGAGCTAACCTTGAAATGAAAAAGCACCAATTCAGTTTTGAATTAATATCTATTGTGGAGTGAAAACTCATCCCAATGAACGACCCTAGAGCCACTATGCTATGCTAGCTGAGGCTATCCTAGTACATGGTGTAATAGGTTATAAATTTTGTTGATTACTCCCATCTGAGGACCGCAATCAAGGAACACCAGCTGGACACAAATCAAATGGCACCATTGTCAGGGACCATTGACAGGACATGAATCAGCTGATACACCAATTGGGAATGAATCATCATGAACTTAGGGTGTAGATGTTATTAAAAACACAGAGTTATGGATGACATGATCAACTTCGGGTCATGAGCTTAGTGTCATAGACTTAGTCTTATCCTAAGCTCGTGCGGCACTTAGACAAGTCAAGACACTTGATCTTGCTAAGTCAGACCTACCCCCAATGCTTAGCTTGCTAGGCTAAGACGCTCGTGACTCGGAAGTTTTAAAAGGCATAGTAGGCAACTCTTAAAGAATGGAAGCTTTATAGCTTTCAAAGGAAGCTATACAATGCTTGGAAGCTCACTTACTTGGTGCCTTGGCCAAATGAGGCCCTCACCTATTTATAGGCACCAATGGAACTCTCTAGAACCTTGCAGGGTTCCTTACAATTCAAGAAGATTCTAGAATACTCTACATAACTCTATGTACAAGTTTATGTACAAGAGATCTCTAGAATTCTCTGGAAAGCCCTAGACTCCTCTCATGCCTTCCACTTAGCGTAGAGATGTGTAGACTTCTCTAGGCATTTCTAAAACCCTTCACACTCTTCCCACTAATGGCTAAGTGTAGGAGTCTCTAGAAGCTTCCTGGGCTCTATATAATCCCATGGGAAGGCTCATTTGAAGCATCTTGTGACACTCTCCCCCACCTGAGCCGTAGATGTCCTCATAGCACCTTCTGCCTGGAACCTTACTCTGCTCCTGGAACTTCCATAGTGCATCTGTTGGCTTCCAACTAGCCTTGCTCTCTAGCAGTCCCTTCCATTTCACAAAGTACTCCATAGTAGGAGGCACACCTCGTCTCCTAATGACTTGGTCTGCTATGATGTGTTATAGCTCTTTGTCATAGAAGGTCATGATCATTGTAAGTGCCCTCTTAGAAAACCCTCGGCTTGGATCATCCTTGTATTCGTGATACAGTTTCAAGTAACTTACATGGAAGATTGGATGAATCTTTAACCTTGGTAGTAACTCAACTTTGTTGGACACCTTGTCGACCTTCCCAAGTATGGGGAAGGATCCTTCATACCTCCTGACAAGGCCCTTATGTACCAGCCTTAGGGATTTGAATTGTTGAGGAAGAAGCTTGACAAGCACCATGTCTCCAACCTTGTACTCATTGTAACATCGCTTTTTGTCAGCCCACTTCTTCATTTTCTTAGTGACCTTATCCAAGTATGAGCGTGCTATGTCAGCTTGCTCATATCACCCCTTCGCGAACTTGAAAGTTGCTGGACTTCTCCCTGTATAGCCTATCATTAGTGTGGGAGGAGTTAAGGGTTACTGCCCTGTGGCTAGCTCAAATAAGCTCTTGTTGGTTGCCTCGTTCCTTTGCAAGTTGTATGAGAACTGGGCTAGATCTAACAACTTAGCCCAATTCTTCTAGTTGGCACTCATGAAGTGCCTCAAGTATAGCTCTAGTACGGCGTTCACCCTCTCAGTTTACCCATCTGTCTATGGGTGAAAGCTTGTGGAGAAGTTAAGCTCCGAACCCATAAGCTTGAAGAGCTTCATCCAAAACTTCCCAGTGAAACGTGGATTACGATCCTTGATAATGTACTTAGGCAACCCCCAATACTTGACCACGTGCTTGAAGAATAGCCTTGCCATCTCATCCGTTGTGCAATCAGTAGGGGTTGCTATGAAGGTCGCATATTTAGAGAACTTGTCCACTACAACTATGATAGAGTTGTTTTCCTCTGACTTGGGTAGCCCGATGTTGAAATCTATGGTGACGTTGTCCCATGGGCGCTCTGCTATTGGTAGTGGTTCCAACAGGCCTTTAGGTTGTCGTTGCTCTACCTTCTCTTGTTCACATACAAGACAAGTCCTCACATAGGCCTCAACTTCATCCCGTATTTGATGCTGGTAGTAAGCCAACTTGAGTAATGCCCTCGTACATCATTGCCCTGGGTGCCCAGCCCATTTGGTGTCATGGCACTCCTTTATCAAATTCCGTCTTATGCTCCCCCACTTAGGCACGTAGAGTTGTCTCCCCTTAATGTAGAGTAGGTTGTCCTCCACCCAAAACCGCTTAGTTTTCCCTTCATGAACCAGGACAATAAGGCTCTTAGCCACTGCATCATGTTGCAGCCCCTCCCTTAGAAGGTCCATTATGTCTCATTGGGTCGGGCTTTTCATGGATGCTAGTTATGCCTTACAGCTTAGGGCGTCGACCACATGATTAACGCTTCCTAGTTTCTACTACAGGTTATAGTCGAACTCAGCCAAGAAGTCTTGCCACCTAGCTTGCTTAGAACTTAGCTTCTTCTGTGTTTAGAAGTAGCTAGTGGCAACATTGTCGATCTTCACTAGAAAGTGAGACTGTGGACTCGTATTTTTCACATGCGTCCCCACTCGATCGGCGAGACTTGCTTTTTATTTGTGAAAAATAATTTTTGGAAAAGTCGGAGTCGCCACTTATTTTTTTTTTTTTTAAAGGGAAAATAAAACAAGAAATAAAACCCTAAAAAAAATGACTCCATAATTTTTGGAAAAGCGTGTCTTTGAAAAAAAAAACCCGAGTCTAAGTCCGGGGATCAGGTTACTTATTGGGAAGGTACCTCTAAGAAGTAGCAGCCCTCTAAGCCCTAAAGGGGTCTCTACTAACTAAATTAGGGGTAATGTGGCAAATAATTGATTAATTAGGGATACCTAGATAGACTAAGGTGATTTCAAAAAATAACATGCTAAATAAGGAGATCAATCACAATAAAGGAAAGTTAGGGTGCGTACCTGAACCACTTCTTAAGCGCTATCATAAAACATCAATGGTTAATTCAGAAATATGACACATGACATGCATTTTATCAAGGATGATCAAACAAGCATCGAAACAATCAAGTATGACATCAAACAAGGGCAATGACATGCATATTCATGAAATTTTGGGAATGTACCTAGATAGCATATATAACTCCTAATGCGCTTCCTCAAGACATGGGGGTTAGATAATAAATAATAAATCCTAGCATGCTTATCTAAATAATTAGCAAAAATTATCAGAATTCATAATAATTAATTATCATACATATCTTGTATACAATTCTTAAAAAGAAAAATGTAAATATAATTACAATAAATAGCAGGGTAGTAGCAAAAATAAATTTTAAACTAGGATTAGACTAATTGAAATTAAAAATACGAATTTTACCTCACAAGATCAATTAAATTAAAGAATTAAGATCATTAACATATTCAAATTTAAGATAAATTAGGATTAAACTAATTGAAATTAAAAATATGAATTTTACCTCACAAGATCAATTAAATCAAAGAAAAGATCAATAACGTATTCAAATTAAAAATAAACTAGGATTAAACTGATGAATTGCAATCATAAAAGAGAGACATTTAATCTAAGAAAAATAAAAGATTGTTCAAAATCAAGATTTAAAAGAATTTATCACAAACAATTAATTAAACCAATCAACTAAAACCCAAACTAAAAAAAAAAAGAAATATTGTCTCAAAAATCGAAAACTAACTTGTATTGTATCGAAAAAATACTCTCTTGATGTGTCCTCTCCACCCTTGTATGTGAATTTCTGCTCCAAAAGAAAAAGTCTCCTCCCTCAAAAGCCCTTGTCCTTCTCTGTGTCTCCTTCTCTAAGCCCCAAAAGGTCCCCCCTGTGTTCTCTTTTTGTCCTATTTATATGGCAACCTCTCTTTGTATGGAATATTTTGTTTCTTTTTTTCAGTGCATTTAGACATATGGAAAATGCTTACGTGTGGTTCACATTGGAGACTCTTTCAAAGATGCTGCCCTGTACCCTGTTTGGTAAGTGTCTAAATCCTAATGATTATATCATTTACCTTTAATTGTATTGATCAGGCTGAAGATTACGGGAACCTTATCTTGCACCACCACGCATGGAAATTTCTGTTCGGTGCTTCACTCACTGTTGTCTTTAGAACTAGAGGTCTATTGGCAGTATGGATGCTTCCGTCCACTGAGGCACTTGATGCCACTCCCAAAAGGTCCTGTGCCATCACTATTCGCAAAAGGGTGACTCTGGGAGACTCTGCTGCCACCATCAGTGAAGATATGTTTGTAGGTGTTGGTGTCACCCTTGACAAAGTTTTAATTGTAGGAACCTACAGCAGCCAAAATTGTGCACGTTACAGCAGCAGATAGAGCTTGCTCCAATGCTTCCTCGTCAATCAACTCATCTCCTATTTGCCGTTTCTCAATTTGGGATATGTCATAATATCGTAATGCTGCCTCCAAGAACTTCCTCTTCAAATCTAAAATCCTAGCATAACAAACCTTATACTGTAAATTCAATACTTCATGCTGACTGTTGCTAACTAAGAATGAGGCTTTATTAATAAAAGCTTCGGCATTGACAGTATCATCATCCTCAAGATATAGATGAGCTATTTGGACACATTTCAACAATCTGAGTGTATCGTCAATAACCCTCATTGTGGAGTCTAAATCCATGCCACTGAGCATCTGCGCTACCCTTGACCACTGCTGCTCGGACTCATACAACTCAGCAAGCTTCTCTCTGATAACTAACACCTAATCTTCAAATGACACACCGTGGCTGAATCTGAGTAAGGGTATAATGAGCAATTTCCTTTTGGGCCTCCGGCTCCCAAACATGCAATTCGTCTCCTCATGCAAAACAAAATAAAATAAAAGTAAAAAATTAAAAGGAAAGAAAAGAAACCAATGGAAATAATAGAATAGAACATGATTTTAAAATAAAAGGAAGAGAACTAGGATAGACTAGATTATATAATTTCGTCCTTCAACAAAGGGGGTCGTATGCATGTTTTAAATCTAAACAATTCAAACAATTTTCTATCAAGTAAGTAAATAAATAAAATAAGAATAAAAATAAAAAATAAAAAATAAAAATAGTAATAATAATAATAATGACAATGATAATAATAAACAAATAAAGAGTAAAAATGAAAATGAATACACAAAATATATATAATTATCGAATGCATGCAATAATAATAATAATGATAATAATAAAAGTTATATATATACATATATAAAAGTTAAGCCCGATGAAGTGTGTAAACGGGCCTAAGTGGGTGCTTAACGAACTAAGTGTCCTAAAGTGATCAGGGTATTGTCTAAGTGGCCTAAACATGCCTAAGAACTATCCTAAAAAGGAATGGAAAGCTTAAGTCTAAATCAACACTGCCAAGGGTCACAATAAAGGGGTTAGGCCATCCCTCAACCAGAGTCTCCGAGGTGGCTTAAGAAAAGTAAGTAGCGTGAGTAGCTATGGGCTACCAAGAGATTACTGTAAAGTATCGAACAAGTATCTAATAAGACATGTGCTAGGAGGACAAAATTGAGGGTCTACAAAGACCCTAGAAGATAGTGCCTTCAGGTGTGCAAGCAATGGACGATGGTAGTCATATTCTTTTCCTGCACCATGTAGCGCCTATCCATGTCATTTAGCTTGCAACTCTCGAAGGTGATCGGATGCCTATCCTGCATAAGGACTTTCCCTATAGCGAAGTCTAAGGCATCCATGTGTACCTCAAAAACCTTGGTGTGGTCGGGTAGTGCCAACATTGGCTCCTTAGTCACAGCCTTCTTTAGATCTTCAAAGGCTTGTTGACCCCTTTCATTCCATTCCCATGCCTTATTCTTCTTAAGAAGGTTAGTGAGTGGAGCTGCCTTTGCCGAATAACCCTTGATGAACCTTCGATAGTAATTAACTAAACCAAGGAAATATCTGAGCTGAGATACCTTGGTTAGTGGATCCCATTCCTAGATGGCTTTCAACTTGCTATCTTCCATCATCAACTTGCCATCCTTGATGTGATGCCCTAAGAAGCTCATTTCTTCCTTAGCAAAGGAGAATTCTCTTTCTTCACATATAGCTCGTTCTGCCTTAGGATCTTGAAGACCTTAAATGATCTACGTGCTCCTTCAGGGTGTTAGTGTAGATGACTATGTCATCTAAGTATACCACCACGAACTTGTCTAGATATATGATTCCATGCCCAACTAGTGTCTTCTAATTTAGTCCTCAGACGGGAGTAATCAACAAAATTTATAACCTATTTCACCCTGTACTAAGATAGCCTTAGCTAGCATAGCATAGTGGCTCTAGGATCATTCACTGGGATGGGTTTTCATTTCACACCTGATATTAGTTTAAAGAATTGGATTGGTGCTTTTTCTTTTCTAAGTTAGCTTTAAAAGAAAACATAAACTTTGATTTGGAAAAGGTTGGTTGTCAACTAACCAAAAAAATAGTAACTAAGTTTTAATTACAAAGAAAATGGTCTCTTGGATTTTTTGGTTACTAAGTTCAGGCCCATTATACAAAAATGGAGATTTCCAGATCTTTCCTTGCATTGGGAATTGAACCTATAGTTATCCTCCCAACCGGTGTGTTATAGTTGCTTCCCATTAATGGTTTCAACGCTAATTCCCTCTCACTAATGCATCTTGCAATGGCTTGTGCCTCTCACCTAGCATTTTCCATTCAAGGTGATCCTTAACCTTGGATTACCCTTCACAAGCTCGCAAGAGATAACTAATGGATGTCTCCTTAGAGTCCAAAAGCTTACCAAGTGTTGGCTATTCTAGAAAATCATACCTTTAAACCACCTACCAGTGGCTTGCAAGAGATAAACTAGTGTAACTCAATGGATGGAGTCCACTTGCCTTGCCAAGTGTTGGCCCAGGTGATTTTAAGGCATTTTAAGTTAACTAAAAATATAAAAACCATTAACGGGTCACACCTTCCTCTTCATTAAAAACTGAAACAAGGAAAACTCTCACTTTTGTAGTCGGGTCCCTTATCAAGCTCCCTTCCGTCCAAGAGACAAAAAGTCTAGCCACTTATCCTCTGAGAAAACATCTTCAAAGATTGTTTTGCTAGAATGAAAAATATAATCAAAATGAGAAGGTAAGGCAGAACAACGCTCTGTATATTTCTTACTAAAAACATGTACAAGTGATCCCCTCTTGTAGACCCTCAATTTTGTCCCTTTAACACATGTCTTTAAGTTCGTTTTCAGTGCTCCACAGTAGTTCCTTGGTGGCCTAGTACTACTCACCACTTACCTTTTTTCTGAGTCACCTCGGAGATTTTGGTTGAGGGATTATTTGATCCCTTATTGTGACCTTTGGCAGCTCTAACTTAGACTTAGGCTTTTCTTGTTTTTTTAGGATTGCTTTTAGATACACTTGACCCATTAGGCACCACCCTAGGCCCACTTAGTCTCATCATTGGCCCATTTGGACATTTTTAGCATGACTTGTATGACTTGCATGGTTACATGGCTTTTGGGCCTGGCTTTTTGTTTATTGGTTTATTTTTATTTTATTTTATTTTATTTTTAATTTTAGTTTTATGATTATCATTCACTTTTTATTGGTTATCTTCCTCTTTATATTATTTTCCTTAACTTGTTTATTATTTATTTTTATTTATTTATTTATTTATTTTTACCGTTTCCTAATTTATTTACTTGCCTATCCGTTTATTCAATTATTTAACTTCAAAAATTTCATGTTTTTGCAAGGAAACTTACCGTTGGAGTTTAAGGAAGGTGGGACTCTCCTTGGAAGGTTTTGGAAGGGAATTTGAAATTGGGAAGATTGCTTTTGATTGGAAGATTTAAAAAAAAAAAAAAGAGAAGAAGAAAGGAAGGAGGAGAATTTTCCTTTTTTTTTTGGGAAACAAATTTAGGTCTTGAGGGGATATATATACGTGAGAGAGGAAAGAAAAGAGGAGCCTTTTTTTTTTTTTATTGTAGGAGGATTCTTTTTTGGTGAGGAGCACGTATTGGAGTCTAGAGAGGGAGGAGGAGGAAGAAAGAACAAGCAAAAAAGAGGATTTTTATCTGGGAATTGTCTTCAGAAGGAAGAGGAAAGATAGCCGGAAAAGAACCATTGCAACCAAAGCTGTCCAGGTATGCACCTCGTTGCTTTTGGGATTCTTACCTATATTTGATTTTCTTTCCGTGTGTCCGATTCCCGAATATTTATTTGTTTTGTTGATTCTTGTGTGGACGAAAAGGGCCACAATTTGCTTTGTTGAGATTGGTTACTTGCCTGTTTGCCTTGTTTTGATTTTGGATGTCATTAATGTCTTCGGAACCATATAACTCCATGCCTGTTCCCACTAACCTGAGCCTATCTAAAAATCATGAGATGTGGCTTTATTTGATTTTTTTATTATTATGCCTGTTTGTTCCCTCCCCGTCTTCTATGGTTTTCCACTATACATGTTCTGGACCATTCCTCTTAGTTTCCTGGTGACTGTCTGTAAGCGTTTTATATGAGTCGAAATTTTGGGAAGATAAAGATAGAAAGGACCCTCTGTTTCATCCAACATAAATCAGTTCAGAAATGTCCTTATAACAACTAGAAATTGATTCTGGAATTGAAGTATCGTGGTGGAGCAGAGCGGGAGAACCAGAGCCAAAGATGACCCCTTTATTCTTTCCCGTGTTCTAGTAATTTTGGTTTTCCGGTGCCAGAGTTTGTCGGACCGCCTTCATTGGGGTTATCTTCTTTTGAGGTTCGGTGGATTCTGATCATTAGCGTCAAGCTTTCTCCAAAGTGTAACTCGTCCTCAAATTCCAGCAAGAATGGCACCGCTGAGTATCTGATTGAGGGAGAAGAGGGCACCAATGATCACAGCGTCATTCATAAATGCGCTGAGATATAAAATGTTATCTCTAAAGGAGCAATATTTTTTCCTCTTCGCCGAATATCTGTATATTGGAATCTTCATGGTTGTCTAATCTTGATTTTCATTTTCCTTGGCTCTGTGGAGGGTTTCAACACAAGGAGTCAGCCTTGGTCATACAACGAAGGAGAGATTTGCTTTTTTTTTTTATTATTATTGGGGATTTACTGCTTTCTGTGACACGTTTGATGTTTCCCCCTTGTTTCTGGGGTTGTGTATCGAGTTAATTTGGAATTATCCTAGACGAGATGTTTTCATTACAGAAGGCTGTAAAAGAAGCATTCTGCATACAGATTAGTTTCTCCCTTGAGGATTCAGTTCTGAATTGTTTATTTCTGGATGGTAAAGCATCAGAATATAAAACTTATGGCTCTTCCCATGCGTGCGATTGAAGAAGAATCACTCTAGTCTGAAGGTCTCTCTGTTTTGCACTTCTTCATTGAGCAGTTGGCTAAAGTATCATCATCCAGCACTAAACATGTAATTTCTCAAGCTTTTGTTGCTCTTAGCCCCTCTTGAAGAGAGAGAAAGAAAATCTCTCCATTCATTTGAATAAAATAGTGGAGATTCTAGAAGAACCCATGTTTGAGAACAAGGCTGTCCCAAAATAGCATATCCGTGAGTTCTCTTCATTGCCCTGCATTCCTGCTTTAATGAAAATGAGGAGATTCTTCCAAATTGCCGTGTTCAAGTGGCTTGTCAGCCACTTATACACCTGCTGAGCTTGGTCACAGTGATGTAAGTTTGTGAGTTGATATGGTGATTAGAGACGAGTTTTCTCGGAATTTGATCATTTTAGAGTGTCTACACTGAAGAAAGGTTGAGGAGCACAAGAGATGTTTGAAGAAATGACCACAAAGGGAATTGAGGACAACTCTGTTCACAAAGATTCGTCAATGAGACCCTTGTCATGGGTGACTCCAGTCGCCATGCACGTGCTTTCTAGTGTGCTCAAAAGAGTGACCCCAGAAAATATCATCAGCCCGCCTGAAAGTGGTGGTTTCCTACCAAGGCTACCTGGATTTGTCTCCAACATTGGACTAGAAGTAATTAATAATTCGTTTCTGAGCTTCCAGGCGTGAATGACCAAGAATATGGAATTAATTCTTCAGCAGGTTGCTCTTTCATTGAAGAATTGTGTCATTTGAAACGTCATGGTGATTATGAAATATCCTTGGATTTTTTTCTTGTTGCCTTCATAGACTACTTCAACAGGCTGTTTCCCTTGATAACTTGATCTAGCTGGCTAAGATTGAGATAAAAACTCCATCTTTCCAAGGACAGGGTCTTGCAAAAAGGAAAAAAGGATTGCCCTTCGTTGTCTACAACATTCTTAGTTGTGAGAGAGCAAAATATGAAGTGAGAATGGTTGTAATGTTTGTGAAGCAAGAACTACCCATCTGTGGACCGCAAAGGGCTCCAATAAATTCAGAGAGAAAAATTCAGCAATGGGTGAAGGAGGAAAATAGCGATGATGGAATTTGGGATTGAACAAGCTAGGAACACTCTGACATCATGTTCAGACCGAAGATACAGTCTAGGGGTACATGTCTCTGCATTTATCCAACTAGAAGACAATACACTTAAATTGATACTGGATATCCTTTGCAAGATTTATCGAGGAAAGGGATCTCTTTGTAATTAGTTTTGGGATGGGGAGAGTTTTGTTGATGGTCCTATTCGGTGTCTCCTTTGCAACTTGGAAGTTGAATTCTCGATCAGAACTGAGGAACTCGTTGGCCTTTTGTCAGCTCTTTGTGAAGGAACTTGGCCAGTGGATTGCGTGTATAATTTCCTCAATAAATCTGTTGGCATATCATCCTTGTTAGAGATTATTAGCGATTCCTTGGTGGATAATATTTCTCCGATTATTGAAACACGGCTGTCCCTTTTGCTTTGGTGGACATTGGAAACTCCCTGCATGTTCAAGCAACTTGCCTGAATGCACACGTGGAAATGCAGGTTAATATGGTGGAGATCATTTGCACCTTGATAAGAAATTTATCCCCTAATGGGGGCAGTTCTCCAATGATGGCCATGAGTGTCAGCACTTTAGAAGAAAATGATTTAATAACTTGATACGATGGACAATTAATGGATGAAGAGGAACTGAATTTGATGCGCGCAGAATTTGTATGGCAGGGATTTGTCACTCAAACAAACGAACTTATCATGTTAAAAGATGGGAAAGTTATGAATGATTGTGAGAGGCCAAGGCTTGATGATAATTGTATGGACAAAGATCAGTGGTTCTGTTAGATCGATTGGCATAGGGATCAACAGTGATGCTGCTGACATTGGCAGTGAAGTACGAGGAAATTTGGCAAGGCAATACAGGGAGTATTTGGAAAATTTACTGATGCTCAAGTGTTGGAATTCATCTCTAATTTTGAAAAAAAAGCTACTGCACTTCTTCCTGCTGCTATTGTTGCCTGTGTTCCAACAGGAGCGCGTGTTGAAGAAGTCGAGTTCAAGATATCTCCAGGTGATATCACAGTCGTTATAAAGCAGGTTTAGAGGAACTCATTGAAACTGAAAGATGAGGAATCTGCAGGTTTCAGTGAGTCATTAATTTCAGCATTTTAATAATTCAAGATATGAATAGATAGTTCAGATTGAGAGCTAAAGCATAGCCTTGCATTCGATAACGAACTTGATCCTCAGCCAGTTATTGATGCTAGACCATTGACACATTGTGGTGAATCTTGTGATGGAAATGCACGTTACTACAGGATTACATTGTTCGTTGCTACCATTAGATTCCATTATAGTGAACCTGGCTTGCTTCATGGTGTGGAATAAATGCCATCTAAGGGGGTAGTGTAACTAAAGAACAAATGCTGAAGTGCACAGGAGTAGTGTAACAGAGGCCGTTGCAATTAATAAGACCTGGGCTACTGCCAATTAGGATGTTGCTATGGCATTGCTATTTGGAGTGGGGTATGCAAGAATAGTTATTGAAGAGTCTTTAGCCTTTAATAAAAGCAGAGGGGGATTATTGATGACTACAAGCTTGTGGGTCACAAGAAACATTGGGGCACCTTGCATTTGCTGAGTTCGTTCTTGTTGACCACCTATCTCCTAAGAAGCCTTCTGCCTTTCAAAATTCCATCATTCTGGTGGCTAATGCCAGTGCCATCATAACTGTGGAAGAATCAGAAGGTATAATTAAAGAAGAAATCAAAGGACCATCTGAATCAGTGTCTGGGTGCAACCATCAAGGTGTTGAAGCAGTTATTGAAGATGAAATTAATGTTATGCAGACTGCCACAGCAGGAAAATCAGAAGAGCAACATCAGGAAACATCTAAAACATTGCTTTCTGAAGAACAGGACCATGGAATTACAACCATAATTGGGTACTCAGAAGATAGAAAGGCAAAGGAAGGTGAAATTTATGGATTGGTACTTGAACTCAATGAGAACATACAGCAAATTAATCCGATTGAACCATCAAAAGAAGAATGCATTACTCTAGATGAAGTATCACAGTTAGAGCATCAAGAAAATGCGTCTGCAATAAAATACTCAGATTCTCCAACAGAAAGTGACAAGGTCATGGAGCTGTCAGAAGAGGTGCCTGAGGGAGCTGAGAAAGCTGCAGAAGAACGTGAAAACATCAAAGAACTGATCATAGAGAGAGAGAGAGAGAGATCAAGGAATTTCCTGCAGTATCCATTGAAGATGAATCAGTTGACAAGGAGCAACATTCTGAGACAATATCCAATGAGAATCCTAGCGCAACAGATTCAGAAGTGAAAACTGAAAAAGCGAACCTAGAGGTTGAGGAAGATTTCAGCAAAGACCCTGAAGGATCTCCCGTTATAAAAGCAATGGAAGAAGAGATGCTACAGAAACAGGGTAGTGAGAAGAAAGCGGACGTCTCCAGCTCTGTATCTGAAATATCAGAAGAAATTAAGGAGGAGGTCATAGAAGACGCGGACACTTGCTCTAACAATATTGATACTGCATCTGAAAAGGAGGAAACATAATAGACAAGCTTGCAGGAAGCTCAGCTGGATGACAAGCATATAAAGATCATTGAGACTAGTTCAGAAGATAAGACATTGCAAACAAACACCGCAACTGAAACTAGTCCACATGGTGAAGAAGTTGACAGAGTTAAGCTTGAAGAAACCTCTGAAGGGGTGTCTCAACTTCCAACTATTGCATGTGAGAACAGAAACAAGGAGAGTGAAATTCTGGAAAAGCCACATGTAGATGAAGTTGAAGCAATTGAAGGAGCTTCTGAAACAATATCTGAGTCCAGAGAACAATGTGTTGAAGAAAATGATGGAACACAGAAAAGCCTAATTGTGGAAGAATCAGAAGAATGTATAATTAAAGAAGAAATCAAAGGACCATCTGATACAGTATCTGAATGCACATATCAAAGTTTTGAAGCAGTTATTGAAGATGAGATCACTGCTGATCAAACTATAGAAGCAGAAAATCCAGAAGAGCAACTTCAGGAAATGTCTACTGCATTAGTTTCTGAGGAACAGGAGCATGGAATCAGCATCATAACTACAAAGTTGGACTATGAGAGCACAGTGGAAGATGAGACCCCACAATATGAGAATCAAGAGGATTCTCTTGGCACAAAGATGACAGAAGAGAGAAGAAACCTTCAGGAGGAACAAGAGGATAGAGGAGCTTGGTGTATTCTTGGCAGCCACTTTCAAAAGTCCAGAAATGCAAGATCCATCAGAAAATCTCTAGCTTACTGCCCATTTGCCTTCACACATGTGACTAAGTTGCTGAATCTTTTGACTGAGGATTAATTTCTTATTATGGGCAATTTGATACGCCTGATGAATGAGGAGTCATCCGAGGAACTGGTGATGCGACTCATGGTAGCTTAGCTTTAAAGGCATATCAACAAAATTTATACCTTAAATACTATTACTAAAGTAGTCAAGCTACTATAGCATAGTGGTTCTAGGATCGTTCACTGGGAAGGGTTTTCGCAAACACAAGTGATATTCAAATTAGGAAAATAGGTGATTTTCTTATGGATGTTAGCTTTACAAGAAGATGTAAATGTTTTAGAAAGATTTAAACTAATTTAAGCTAACATTAAAGACTAAAATGAAAGGGCGTAAAAACAAGTTTCTCAAAGATAGGATAGCTATGGTCTGACTCTTATGCAAATTGGAAATCTCAGGATAGGCTCCTCGCGTTGGGGTTGCAACTATGGTGATGCTTGCTTCCCGAACCGGTATGGATTTAGCAAATCAAGTTTTAATCCTTTAAAATGGCAAAACAGATGGTAGTGGATTTTATCAATGGTTATTCACCTTAGACTTCCTTTGAATGGCTCGTAAGAGATAACTAATGGTCTAAAGCCAAAAGCTTACCAAATATTGGCAACTCAAAGTCATTCCAGGTGATAAACTCACCTTTCAATGGCCATTGAAATTGGTTCTAACGGATTAATGCAAAACTTGGAATTGAAAACCTCACCTTCCAATAGCTCGTAGGAGATAACTAATGGATAGAAATCCAAAAGCTTATCAAGTATTGGCCGTTGGAAGTTGTCCAAAGGAAATAAAAACCAAAATTTACATTAATGAACCATTAATGAAAAACGACTACCTTACCTTCCGGGTGCGAGAAATTTCCATGGGATTGCATCCAAGCCATCACATAACATCCATACTTTGAGAAACTTAAAGGTTTTAGCCAATCATCCTCTGAGGAAAAGTCCTCAGAGGCTGTTTGGCTACTAAGAAAATAGAAATGGGGAAGAAGAGGAGAAGAGAGAAAAAAAGAGCTTTATATATTTCTAATTTTTGTACAGAGGATCGATCACCCCATCCGTCCATTCCAATCCCCTTTTGTTTGGAGGTGTTGTGCACCTCTATATATAGCAAAATTACAAGATAAAGCCTTATGATGGCTGAATACAAGGTTACAAAAGGAATTTACATGAGAAAATATCAAGCTAAAAATATCTGGGAAGTCGGTGGTGCGTGCGTGGAGAAACAGAGGAGATTTGGCATTTTCGCAATGTGAATTTCTCCTTGCGAAAATTTCGCAATGTTGCGAAATGGCAAAATTTCGCATCGTGAGGAAAATTCCCACAAGGTTTGATGCAGTTGTCTTCCGAAGGCCATATCTTCCTCATTTCAGCTCCAAATTGTACACGGTTTGAAGTGTTGGATTCTTGACTTCCTGAGCTTTGAAATGGTATATAGTATGTAGAAAATTGACTTCGGGAAGTGCCCCAAAAGTGCGAAAGAAGACTGCAGCTATTGTCCTCTGTTTTCTTCACTTTGCTTGTTTTTCCTCTTTGCATTCTCTTTGCTTGTGCTCGTGTTTCCACTTGAAATTCAAGCCTGTAAACTTCCAAAATCCTTGCTTTAACTTGTCCAATTAGCTCCTCCATCATTTGGCATGCTTGAATTGATTAATAAGCTGATAAAAACATGTAAACTTGCCACAAAATGGTTAAAACCAATTACTAAGGACCTTAATGAATTAATTGGGTTAAATGAATATGATTACTACACAAAGGTGCTTAAAACCATTATAATTAGGTCTACAAAATAGCACTTTTTGGTAGTAATCAACTGGACATCTGAAAATCAATTAAGACGCGAGCATTCAGTCGAAGAGAATTGTTTGTGAGCAAGTTGACAATAGAAATAGAATTCAGATGTTAAGATAAGAGAATCTATCTCTACACATTCCCAAACCAGATGTGGACCCAGAATTCATAGAAAGTTATTACATGTTGGAGTCAGGCCATCCGTCAGGACATATCTGCAGCCAATGAATCTTCGCATGAGATTTTGGAATTTAAACTCAGAAATATGGAGAATGAAGATCTTGAAAGAAGAAGCAGGACCAGATTTTTAAGGGGGACAATATAGTTTCTTGAAGAGGAGCTTTGCCAGATTTTTGAAAGGACTCACAGCTGATTTCCACAACATCATGGCTGTAGATAAATCAGAGAATACCTTGGCTGCATCTTGAAAGAGATAAAGCAATTGCCAAATGATGCTTTAGTTTAGATGAAGATGTCTTTCTATTGCATTTAAAGGATGGTTTCTCCCCTGAAACACAGTTTGTTTATGTGGGGTCTCTCAAGGTTAAAATAGATGCAAGTGAACGGAAAAAGTTGCACAGAGGCTGTTGGAGGATTTCAATTGTGCACCAACACTCTTACCTCATGACCTGCATAAAAGTTTTATCAGGGTTTCTCAAGTGAGCGCGTGCTTTGAAATGAATATGGCCAGCTCTACTCCAGACGTGCCAGCAATGCACAGAGGCCTCTTCATACAACCATCAGCAATCCAGCAACAGCTAAACCTCCCAAGCTCCAGTCCATCATGGCTATCTTGCTGCACACACTTTCTCCTCTATTTACTTCTTTGATTGGGAACTTACTGTTTTAAATTGAATTTTGAAACCATTGTTCAACTGAATATTCCCAGCTTTAAAAAAATCCATCTTAGGAGCATCTAGGTATAAAATCCCAATTTTAACATGCTATTTGCTGCCATTTTCCTTCGGGCATGCACTTTCACTGTTTTATCTGATTTTTAACTATTTTTCATGGTTTTCTCGATTTTTCAATAAACATGAACAAACTTCATGATTCCAAACAATGGAATTCATAGAATCAATTCATGCAAAATTAATTCGGGCTTTGGTGGGGGCCCGACATTCATGATACTCACTTTAATACTATTTGCTTGATATGATGATTTTTGATTCTTCTTGATGAAGTACTTGAATTCACTTTATATTTATTGTTGAGATATCCTTATTTCCTGTAGACGTGTGGATGTCCGCTAATCAGGTACGCTCTCTTTACCTCCCAACTCTAAAATTCTATGAATATGTATGTTATCATGAACCATGACCATGTTTGATGTCATAATTGATTGTCTTGATACTTGTTTGATCATCTTTGATAAAATACATATAATGTGTCACATTTCCAAACTAATCTCTTATGTTTTATGATAGCGCTTGAGAAGTCGTTCAGGTACGCACTTCGATTCTCTCTTATGGTTTGTTTTCTTGTTAGGCATGCAATATTTGAAATCACCTAGCCTACTTAGGTATCCATAATTAACCAATTAATTGCCACATTCCCCTTAACTTTGTTAGTAGAGACCTTTATAAGTCTTAGAGGGGTGCTACCTCCTAGAGGTACCTTCCCAATAAGTAACCTGATCCCCGGACCAAGACTCGGGTTTTTCAAAGACATGCCTTTTTAAAAAAAATTATGGAGTCACTTTTTAGGGTTTTTCTTTCTTGTTTTATTTTCCCTTTAAAATAAAAATAAAATAGGTGGCGACTCCAACTTTTCTAAAATTAATTTTTCACAAATAAAAAGCGAGTCTCGCCGATCGAGTGGGGGCGCACGTGAAAAATGCGGGTCCACACCTCTCCAATGTCTTCCCCTCTTCAGAGAGACGAGAGATATTAGAGATGTCTCAGAGATATGGGATTGTATCCAGGATAGATATTACATGGAGATATCTTAGGATATATAAAGAGAGATATTTTCAACCTCTTAATTAGATATCCTAAATATCTTAAAAGATCTTCAACTGATTACAGGGAAAGAATTGATAATTACACCAAATATCTTAAGGTAAAAAAAATCTAAAAGAGTCAATGTAAAATATCTAACTATTAGATTTTCGCATTGGAGAAAGGTGGTGCAAAAAATTTTGCATCAGAGAAAGTCAGTGCGAAAATTTTCGCATCAGGGAATGTCAATGCAAAATTCCTCTTCAGCTTTGCATAGTTGCCTTCAATTGGCCATAACTTCTTCGTTTCAGCTCCAAATTGCACACCGTTTGAAGCGTTGGACTCTTGACTTCCCAAGATTCGAAATGCTATATAGCATGTAAAAAATGGACTCCATGAATTGCTCCAAATTTTCCTTGCAACTGCTGTTCTTTGAATTTCGCATCACCATGCAAAATTGCTTCATGATGGATTTCTCTCTCTGATCCTCTTCCTTGCATCTCTTGATTGGCTTGGAAACTCATTCCCAAGGGTTGCACAAAGTTCTCCCTCATTCTTGGCTTTCTTCAATGATCAAAAAGCTACCAGAAACACCAAAACTAGCCAAAAAGTGATTAAAAACATGAGCAAGGGTCCTTAACGTGCCAATTGAGTTAAAAGGTATTAATTACTACTCAAAAGTGTTTAAAAGAGTTTATAACAAGCTATAAAAGAGCACTTTTTTGAGTAGTAATCACTCCCCCCAACCGACATATTACTAGTCCCTTAGCTATGAAGGAGAGAAAAAACAAACAAAAATGAAGACAGTAATATAATTTACAAAATCATGTTGATCACTCCAAAAAATCATAAGTGGCATGATTACAAAACCTACTCTCACATGGAACATTAAAGAAGCAAAATCCAACCTTCAATAAGGGAGTATCAAAAATCTTACCTGATCATAATTCATAAAGAGTAGGCATTATGCAAATTTAAGTCATGATAGGATTTCCACTCTCCTAGGCTCAATCAGTACTCTTCCACAAAAATCTAAGTGTTATTTATTCACTTCCGAATATAGTACTCTAAACTAATCTCTCCCCCCAACCTAGTTCTTTCACAGACTTCAGCAAACTGACCACTTTCAATAGGCTAAGACGCACCTCTTTTATTTCACAATTTTTTTTTATTGTAGGAGTGCAATGCTAAAGGTATTATTTTCTAAAGTGTCCATGTAACGGGGGTCCATCGATGACTCCCAACCAATCAAGGTTTAGGGCATCAAGCTTTAAGGATCTTTCGACCACTAACTCCTCGGATTTTACCCCGGACTTTTGAGATTGGAATTTAATACCTAAGCACCTACAATATGTTAAACTCCACCTATTCACCCTTCTAATGAGCAGTGAGGTCGGTGACTCCCAACCAATTAAGGCTTAGGGCACCAGGTTTAAAAGATTTTCACCATATACCCCTCGGACCTTGCTTGGGTTTCAAAGCAAGTAAAACACTTTGTTCTTTTTTTTGTTCTTTTTTTTTTCAAAGGCTCATTGGCCTTTCATAAGGTGTCCCAACACTATTTACAACGAGATCAAAGGTACCAAGTCTGAATTTTCCTCAGTTCAGGAGGTGATATAGTTTATCATCTTATAATCGAAATCTAAAGTGCATAGTGTGTGGTAAGATTAAAGTGGAAGAAATAAGGTTGAATTCAATAGGAGTTTCAATAATTCATCAACCTCAATAAGCATAATACAACTCTACTATTCAAATAAAAAGGCGAGAATTCAATTTCTCTCATTTCATTTTGAGAATTTTTCCTAAATAACCATGTAGAGTAGAGTTAAACTTTTAAAATTAGGAAAAAAATAAAAAAAATTAAAAATTAAGCGAAAAGTACTAAATTAACAAGATAACTTAGCATTATTAACAACTTCCTTCCTTTACTCTCCCTCCAACCAAGATCAACATTGTCCTCAATGTGTCAAGAACGATTATAAATAAAGGGAGGAAGTGGTACCTCCTGAGTGACATGGAGTCTGAGTCATATAGGAGAAACCACATGATTCAAAAAACAAAAGATTAATAAGTAAAGGGGATAGAAAAGAAAATGCCAAGTATAAACAAATATCATATGTATATATTACTCAGAGAAAGTACAATGAAATGATCATGTAATACATCCAATCCTAGAATATATAATATCAACTAATATACTAAGTAAATACAATATAAAGAAATGATCAAGGAGCGGGGTTCTCTGGTGGACATGATGGCTCTGAGGTTGTCTCGTGAGTGGCCTGATGTGGGACATCAGCTGTGATGGTCTCCACAGGTGGAATCGTCTCCTCAGTTGGAGCTCTCAGCTCTGATGGTCCAGGAATATCAGTCTGAGGTGGTGCAAGACCCAGATGCTGTTGTATCTAACGAAGGATAACAGTATGCTGGTCAAGAATAATAGAATGTCAATCCTGCTGATCTCGGATGTCTCTCATCTTTCGGAATAGAGCATCGTGCGTGGAGTTAAGTGTTTTGAATAATAATACCATGCCATAAAACTCTGAGCCAGAAATGGTGATAAAGTCCTGTGATGAAGGAGGTATAGCTGGTGGGACAGGCGGTGAGATAGGGGGTGTAGCTGGAGGATCAGTAGAGACAGCCTGAGGCATAGATGGTGCAGCAGGGGTGGATGCAATAGACTCTGTGGGCTGCTCGTCCTGCTGTGCCTAGTCAGGCTGTGCTAGTACTGGAGGTACTGGCACTGGAGGTACTGGCTTGGGTGGGGCTGCTTCATGTGCTAATTCAGTTGAATTCCTCTCTGCTAGCTGTGTCCATTGGTCGGGAATGAAATGCTCTAGGCAATGGTGGTGGCGCTCGAGATGGGGCTCAATAGGGTAACCCATATGCTCCAATATATGGCAGAGAAGCCTCAGAAATAGTAATGGAATCATGTCAGCTTGCTGTAGCTTCTTCCTATGTACTTTCTCCTTGAAGTATAGGAGAGCGGCCATGATTAGATGGTGTGGACCAAAATAGAAACCCATAGATATCTTGTATAATGCATCCAAAATAGGTCCTCGCCTCTGCACTAAATACTGGAGAGGGAAAATGTTGGACCTCAACAATACATCTACTAGCAGCATCTCAGATGGAAGCTTCTTACGTAGCAAGTATGTATCTCCAGAAGTCCCTCATGATAGAATGCGAACCATGTTTCTCTAAGATGTGGAGGACCACTATCTGAACTGCTCTGGATCCTTTGGCTGAAATGGAATATGGAGAGCCTCAACAATATGCCTAGCCTCTAAGATACCCTGACGTTCGTCTATGTTGAAACGAATGTCTGTGGAACTTTGGACGCCCTGAGAAGTCATGGACTAATAGAAATCCATCGCTACTTTAGGGTAGAAAAACTCTCTGAGAGTCATCAGACGCTTGAGATTGTACCTATGGAGCAATCCAAACAAATCCCGAAGGTCTAGCTGCTGTCGCATAGCCTCCATGTCGAAGTAGAGCTTAGAGTGAAATGGTTTGGCTCTACAATCTAAATTGCCCGGAATGAGTGGCGTAGTAACCATTGGCCTTTTGATGATGACTTCAGGAGCAATGCCTGAAGGTCTCTGAATATCTTTTAGGGCCTGAGAATTGGCTGGAGCCTGACTAGATGTCTCTCTAGGGCCCGAGGTTCTGGCTCTCTTTGGTGGAACACGACGTACTAATGGCTCTGGGGGCGGAGAAATTGGTGGTCTCCGTGTCGAATACCGTCGCTAAGGAGGGCTAGAAGGCACTCTACTCTCAGGAGATGGCACGGTCAGGGCTTGAGAGGCCTGAGATGGATCCTGAGGAGCAGAGGCGCTTGGCCGAGCCTCGCGAGATGCGGACGGGTCTGTATGGCCCCCTCTAGTGCACACCATAGCTGATATGGATGAGAAGTGGATTGCTTTGCTTCTCCTTGGTGGCCGCAAGGCTTGGATTGGTGAGGACTTTGCTTCATAAGGCGGCAGTGAACTCTTTGCAACAGAGGACGCTTGTGCGAAATGGTGAGTTGGAGGCCTTTAAATAGGAAATTCAAATGACTTTTGGCTTCCCTCTTAGCCGTTAAGTGACCGTTGGCGTTTCGCATGGTTAGTGGTTGATGCGAAATGGTGTTTGCTAATGCAAAATGGAGATTACTGATGCGAAAATTTTCGCATTGAGAGTTGGCAGTGCGAAGCTGATGCGAAATTTTTCGCATTGAGAATGAGTGCTGCGAATATTTTCGCATTGAGTTCGCATTGAGAATGGCCGATGCGAAATTTTTCGCATTGGCTTTTTGTCTTGCGAAGTGCTCTGTTTTCCTCTGTTTTTTACTTCTCCTATTTTGATCATCAAAAATTTAATCTAAGTCATAATAAAATAAAATTAAAGCTAGAAATTCTAACTTAAAAACATATATCAAATCTATAAAACTTGAATTTTAAGAATTTCAAACAAAACAACAAGCAAAAAATAAAAAAAGTATGGACTTAGTGTCTTCCGACAGACTAAGCCCATCTAACCATTTTTTTCTTCAGGCTTGATGTGGTTCAAGGAGGTTGATTTCCTCATTGTCTTTAGAAAATGGCTCCAAGAATGGCTTCAGATGTTGGCCATTGACTTTGAAAGTCCCGGTACTGCTGAGTAGCTCAACTACTCCATTTGAATAGACTTCATGGATAGTAAACGGACCTATCCATCTTGATTTCAATTTTCTCTGGAAAATATGGAGCTTAGAGTCATAAATCAAGACTCTTTGTCCCTTCTAGAATTTTTTGCGGGAGATTAACTGATCATGCCACCTTTTCAATCTCTGTTTTGCAATGTTTGAATTGATATAGGCGTCATTTCTCAATTCCTCCATCTCATTAAGGTCTAGAAATCTCTTCATGCCGGCTCTGTTCAAGTCCATGTTGAGTGTCTTGATTGACCACCAAGCTTTGTATTGCACTTCAACTAGGAGATGGCATGCTTTGCCATACACTAGGCGATAAGGAGACATTCCAGGAATGGTCTTGTAAGCTATCCTGTAAGCCCATAGTGAATCATGAAGCCTAACAGACCAATCTCTTTTGCTCGTATTCACCACTTTCATCAATATGTTCTTTATCTCCCAATTGGCTAACTCAACTTGCCCAGATGTCTGAGGGTGGTAAGGTGTAGCTACCGTAGGCTTCACCCCATAGGCTAAGAGAATTTCAAACGGTTTGTTACAAAAATGAGTACCCCCATCACTGATTATGGATTTGGGTACTCCAAATCTGGAGAATATGTTCTCTTTAAGAAATTTGAGAATAACTCTATGGTCATTTCACTTGCATGGGATTGCTTCAACCCATTTAGAAACATAATCCACTCTCACCAAGATGTAAGAATAGCCAAAGAACATAGGAAAAGGTCCCATGAAGTCAATGCCCCATACATAAAAAAGATCAACTATTAAAATGGGATTCAAAGGCATCATGTTCTTATGTGTTAATTTCCCAAGCCTCTGGCATCTGTCACAGCTTCTACACATGGTGAGGGCGTCTTTGAAGAGTGATGGCCAGCAAAAACCTGATTGCAACACTTTCATAGTTATCTTCTGAGAAGCAAAGTGGCCTCCACATGTGCTTTCATGGCAATGACTAAGGATCCCCTGTTGCTTTTGCTCAGGGACGCACTTTTGGATTATTTGATCCGCACAATATTTGAATAGGAATGGCTCTTCCCAATAGTAAGCATGAATTTTTGCAAAGAAGTGCTTCTTATCTTGTGCTTTCTACTCACTTGGAACTTCTCCGGTAACTAAATAGTTAGCAATGTGAGCATACCAAGGAGCGGCTTCTATTAACATGACTGACTCCTCTGGAAAATCATCATTTATTGGCAAACTGTGGGAATTATATGCTATGGCTAGCCTTGACAGATGGTTGGCTACCACATTTTCCACTCCCTTCTTGTCTTTGATCTGAAGATTGAATTCTTAAAGTAAGAGAATCCATCCGATCAGCCTCGTTTTTGCATCTTATTTAGTCAACAAATATTTCAAGGCCGAATGGTCAGTGAAAACCACAATGAAAGACCCTACCAAGTAAGCGCGGAATTTGTCTAAGGTAAAAACTACAGCCAACAATTCTTTCTTAGTGGTTGTGTAGTTTCTTTGCGCTTCATTCAACGTTTTGCTTGCATAGTAGATCACATAGGGCTTTCCATCTTCTCTTTCCCCAAGAACAGCTCCTATAGCAAAGTCACTGGCATTGCACATCACTTCAAATGGTAATTGCCAATTGGGAGCTCTCACTATTGGAGCGGTTGTCAGCAATAACTTCAATTCTTCAAAACTCCATTGACATCGATCATCCCATACAAATTTAGCATCCTTCACCAATAGCTCACAAAGAGGTATTGCAAGTTTAGAGAAATCTTTGATGAACCTCCTATAGAACCCAACATGGCCAAGGAATTGCCTTACTCCTTTGACAATTGTTGGCGATGGCAACTTGACAATCAATTCAACTTTTGCTTTGTCCACCTTAATGCCTTGGCTGGAGATAATATGCCAAAGGACGATCCCTTGGGGAACCATGAAATGACATTTCTCCCAGTTGAGCACCAAGTCTTTCTCAATGCATTGGTTCAACACAGCTTCCAAATTGACTAAGGATTCGTCAAATGCACTTCCATATATAGTGATATCATCTATAAAGACTTCCATAATACGCTCCACCATATCACTGAAAATGCTTAACATGCATCTTTGGAATGTTGCTGGTGCATTGCATAAACTGAAAGGCATTAGTCTGTATGCATAAGTTCCGAATGGACAAGTGAAAGTGGTCTTCTCCTGATCTTCAACAGCAATTTCAATTTGAAAATACCCGAAGTAGCCATCCAAGAAACAGTAGAATGGATGGCTTGAGACCCTCTCAAGCACTTGATTAATAAAAGGCAATGGGAAGTGGTCCTTCCTTGTTATAGCATTCAACTTTCTATAATCAATACACACCCTCCAACCGGAAGTGAGGCTTCTAGAAACTTCCTCTTCCTTATCATTTTGCACCACTGTGATCCCTAATTTCTTTGGTACGACTTGCGTAGGACTCGCCCATGGGCTATCTGATATGGGGTAGATAATACCAGCCTGAAGTAGCTTAAGCACCTCAACTCGCACCACCTCTTGCATGTGAGGATTCAACATTCGCTGGGGTTAACGAACTGGCTTAGCTTCTTCTTCCATGTATATATGATGAGTACAGACTAAAGGGCTGATCACTTTCAAATCAGAAAATTTCCACCCTATCGCCTTCTTACATCTCTTGAGGATTTCAAGTAAACAATCCTCCTGAGTAGTGGTAAGAGATGAAGAAATAACAACAGGGCTCTCCTTATTCTCCTCCAGGTATGCATACTTCAACTCCATGGGTAATGGCTTCAAAATAAGCTTTAGGGGCTCCTCTTCAACGGTTTCTGGTGTCTCCTCCTCATTGAATAAAGGGAGAATTTCTTCCTCATCTTCAAAGGAGGCAGAGTAGCAAGCAAATCTAAGGGTTCAGGTAACCCTTCATCAAGATCCCCAAAATTCTTGTTCAGATTTTCTAGCATCTTCTGATCACAATGCTCCTCCACTAAGTTATCAATCATGCACACCTCTTCTGGTCCTTCTTCTTCTCCCGGATGGAATTGTTTATTGCACATATAGAAGATATTGAGTTCCAACGTCATGTTGCCAAATGTAAGCTACATGACTCCATTCCTACAATTGATGATAGCATTTGAAGTAGCTATGAATGGTCTTCAAGGTATGATAGGAATATAGTTAGTTCCTTTGGCGATCAGATCCGTATCAAGAACAAAAAAATCCACTGGGTAGTAGAACTTGTCAACTTGAACTAGGACATCTTCAATCATTCCTCTTGGAATTTTCACAGATCTATCTGCTAGAGATAGAGTGATTGATGTTGGCTTCAACTCTCCCAGTCCCAATTTCTTATAGACAGAGTAGGGCGGCAAATTCACACTTGCTCCCAAGTCCAACAAAGCTTTCTCCACACACGTCTCTCCAATCATCACTGATATGGACAGCCCAGATCTTTGTATTTCACTAGGGACTTACACTGTATAATGGAACTTACTTGCTCAGTTAAGAAGGCTTTCTTGCTCACATTCAACCCTCCTTTGATAGTGCACAAGTCGTTCAGGAATTTTGCATAAGTCAGAACTTGCTTGATCATGTCTAGCAAAGGGATATTAACTTTCACTTGCCTCAACACTTCAAGAATTTCTGATGCATTGTTGATTCCCCTCTTGCCATGCAAAGCTTGTGGGAAAGGTAGAGGCATGTGATTCTTTATCACTTCTTCTTGATTGATGATCCTCTTCGATTTTTCATTCACTTTAGCTTCAAGGTCCTCCTTCTTTGTACTACTTCCTTTCTTCTTTCATTTGTTTTCCTCCCTCTTCTCTTTCTCTACTTCAAACTCTGGTTCTTGCTCTGGCTTGGGTGTAGACAGATCAACCTCTTTACCACTCCTTAGAATGATCACTGCTTTGACTTCCCTCATCTGAGAAGATTCTCCCTCCTGAGCCTCCACTTCATGGATAGCCTTTGGATTCTGATGAGGTTGAGAAGGAAATTTTCCTTTCTCTTGCAATGTGTTGAGATTAGTAAGCCTTGAGATCTGGTACTGGAGATTATCTGTCTTCTGAGATAGATCATTGTGCTTCCCATCCATCCTTCTGTCTCGATTGGCCAATTCTTACATGATTTGATCATTGATGGATTTTTGGTCTGCTACAAAGTCTCCCACGACCTTGTTAAGATTCAGAATGGCTTGTTCAAGAATTGAAGTTTGCAGGGGTGCTTGGCCAAGGTGCGTGTACTGAGGTGCCCTTGGCTTCCAAGAGAAATTTGGATGGTTCCTCCAATTTGAATTGTAGGTGTTGCTATATAGAGCATTATTATTGGGCTTGAATTGTCCAATAAAATTTGCTTGATCCCCAAACATTTCTATCATAGCTGGCATCATAGGACACTCTTCCACCAAGTGCTCAAAAGATTGACAAATTGAACACGGCTTAGCTTGCATTGGTGTGTCTGAAATGGCTTGCACTTCAAGTTCCTCCATTCTTCTTCTTGCCATAGCTGCAAAGTTTGCTTTCGTATCAGTTCCTTCATTCAAAGTATACATCCTAGCCTTAGCATTTGAAGCATTTGGTTGAGAATTCATTCTTCCCACTTCTCTGGCATTGGGCTCATCCCATCCTCTTGAAACTTCAGCTACATAACTCAAGAAATCAATGGCTTCCTTTGGATTCTTACTCATGAAGCCTCCTCCGCACATTGTTTCTAAGAGTTGCTTCATTGAGGAAGACATATCGTCATAAAAATAGCTCACCAATAGCCATGTATCAAAGCCATGGTAAGGACAAGCGTTGATAGCTTCCATGTATCTTTCCCAACATTCATAGAATTTCTCATTCTCCTTAGCTGAGAAGTTTGAGATTTGCCTTTTCAAGCTATTTGTCCTGTTGATGCGACTCATGGTAGCTTAGCTTTAAATGCGTATCAACAAAATTTATACCTTAGATACTATTACTAAAGTAGCCAAGCTACTATAGCATAGTGGTTCTAGGATCGTTCACTGGGAAGGGTTTTCGCAAACACAAGTGATATTCAAATTAGGAAAATAGGTGATTTTCTTATGGATGTTAGCTTTAAAAGAAGATGTAAATGTTTTAGAAAGATTTAAACTAATTTAAGCTAACATTAAAGATTAAAATGAAAGGGTGTAAAAACAAGTTTCTCAAAGATAGGATAGTTATGCTCTGGCTCTTATGCAAATTGGAAATCTCAGGATAGGCTCCTCGCGTTGGGGTTGCAACTATGGTGATGCTTGCTTCCCGAACCGGTATGGATTTAGCAAATCAAGTTTTAATCCTTTAAAATGGCAAAACAGATGGTAGTGAATTTCATCAATGGTTATTCACCTTAGACTTCCTTTGAATGGCTCGTAAGAGATAACTAATGGTCTAAAGCCAAAAGCTTACCAAATATTGGCAACTCAAAGTCATTCCGGGTGATAAACTCACCTTTCAATGGCCATTGAAATTGGTTCTAATGGATTAATGCAAAACTTGGAATTGAAAACCTCACCTTCCAATAGCTCGTAGGAGATAACTAATGGATAGAAATCCAAAAGCTTATCAAGTATTGGCCGTTGGAAGTTGTCCAATGGAAATAAAAACTAAAATTTGCATTAATGAACTATTAATGAAAAACGACTACCTTACCTTCCGGGTGCGAGAAATTTCCATGGGAATGCATCCAAGCCATCACATAACATCCATACTTTGAGAAACTTAAAAGGTTTTAGCCTCTCATCCTTGGGGATTTCATCCACCAAGGATGTTTGGCTACTAAGAAAATAAGAAAGAGAAGAGAAGGAGAAACAGAGCAAGGCTCTGTGGTATATTTCAATATATATGGGTATATTACATATCTTCCATCAACGGATGCGAAGGAGTTTATATAGAGAAGTTTTTCCAACCTTCCTAGCTAAGAAATCTTATGATTGGTGGATTACAAGGAGAAGAATGGAAATTTATACAAAAATATCTAAAAGAAAAGATCTCGTGTGGAGTCAGCAAAACAGGGGAAGGGGTGTGCGAAATTCGCACACCATTCAGGAGGTGTGCGAAATTTTCGCACACCTGGAGCAGTTTTCTTCCGAAGGCCATAACTTCCTCGTTTCATCTCCAAATCATACAAGGTTTGAAGCGTTGGATTCTTGACTTCTTGAGCTTTAAAATGATATATAGCATGTAAAAAATGGACTTCGGGAAGTGCTCCAAAAGTGCCAAAGAATAATGCATCTGCTGTCCTCTGTTTTCCTCCTTGCTTCTCTTTGCTTCTCTTTGCTTTTCTTCTTTGGTTGGCTTGTCTAAGTAGCTTCTATCATTCGGCATGCTTGAATTGATTCATAAGCTGATATAAACATGTAAACTTGCCACAAAATGGTTAAAACCAATTACTAAGGACCTTAATGAATTAATTGGGTTAAATGAATATGATTACTACTCAAAGGTGCTTAAAACCATTATAATTAGGTCTACAAAATAGCACTTTTTTGTAGTAATCACCTGTGAGTTGGGAAAAATTTCTTGAGATATTCAGCTTGCAAATGAGTCCAAAATCGGATACTCCTTGGCCTTAAAGAATTAAGCCAGACTTTGGCTTTATCCTTTAAAGTGAAAGGAAATAACTTAAGCCTCATCAAGTCGATTGAAGCTCCTCCCTCTCGGAAAGTATTGCAAACTTCTTCAAATTCCTTGATATGCTGGTAGGGATTCTCACGGTCCATCCCATGAAAAATAGGTAGAAGTGGCACAATATGCAGTCGGATCACTAGTTGCTCTGTAGGTGGCACTATACATGACGGTGCACTCATACGAGGCAGATGCATGCGTTCCCTCATGGATCAGTATGCTTTGAGATTTTCAGCTAGAGCATGTTGACTATGCTAATCTTCAAGTATAGCTTCCATAACTTCCACTTCTAATTCCAACTCTGTTTTGCGAGGATTTTTTTTAAACAAGTCTTCCCTCACTATCTTGTATCCAATATGGCATACAAAACTAGCAATATCTGAAACAAAAATAAAACACAAGAAAAACAATTCTAGAAAGAAAGAAAAATACGGTTAAATAAAAACTAATTTAAAAGCTAAACTAAAAAAAATAGAGATAAATAAAAAGAAATAAAATGAAAAGTTAGTAAAGGAAAAGAAAATTCACCAAACTTGTGATGAAGATCAGAAGTATTCTAAAAAGATAACATCACTGTGAAGTGGCACCATCCCCGGCAACGGCGCCATTTTGATTCCCTGCCCAGCTGGTGTCTTCTAATTCAGTCCTCAGATGGGAGTAATCAACAAAATTTATAACCTATTTCACCATGTACTAGGATAGCCTCGTCTAGCATAGCATAGTGGCTATAGGATTGTTCACTGGGATGAGTTTTCATTTCACATCTGATATTAGTTTAAATAATTGGATTGGTGCTTTTTCTTTTCTAAGTTAGCTTTAAAAGAAAACATAAACTTTGATTTGGAAAAGGTTGGTTGTAAACTAACCAAAAAAATAGTAACTAAGTTTTAATTACAAAGAAAATGGTCTTTTGGATTTTCAGGTTACTAAGTTCGGGCCCTGATTCGTTCCCAATTAGTGTATCAGCTGATTCATGTCCTCTCAATGGTCTCTGACAATGGTGGCATTTGATTCGTGTCCAACTGGTGTTCCTTGATTGTGGTCCTTAGACGGGAGTAATCAACAAAATTTATAACCTATTACACCATGTTTCAGATTCCTTGTACAAAAAGGGAGTTCCGGTCACTTGTTTATTTTCCTCGCATTAGAGAATTAACATATAGTTAATTCTTTAACCGGTGTGGTACAGATGCTTCCCCTTAATGGGTTCAAACACTAAATCCCTCTCATTGATTCATCTTGCAATGGCTCATGCCTCTTACCTAGCATTTACCATTCAAGGTGATCCTTAACCTTGGATTACCCGTCAAAAGATCGCAAGAGATAACTAATGGATGTGTCCTTAGAGTCCAAAAGCTTACCAAGTGTTGGCTATTCTAGAAAATCCTACCTTCAAACCACCTCCCAAAGGCTCGCAAGAGATAAACTAGTGCATCTCAATGGACGGAGATCACTTGCCTTACCAAGTGTTGGCCCATGTGATTTTAAGGCGTTTTAAGTTAACTAAAAACATAGAAACCATTAACGGGTTACACTTTCTCTTCATTAAAAGCTGAAACAACAAAACTTCCAATTTTTGCATGTGGAAACTTACCCGGCTTTCTTCACTCCAAAAGACAAAGAGCTTAGCCACTCATCCTCTAAGGAAACATCCTTAGAGTTTGATTTGCTAGAAATAAAAATAACGAGAAAACAAAAATATAAAGGAAAAATAGAGAAAGTGCTCTATAATATATATCTTCCTCTCATCGGATTACATATATTGATATATGATTTCTTTACATTGGTTCAAAGATATATATAGAGAAGATATTTTCTAAGAAATATCCCCATAATATCTTTGACTGATTACAAGGAGAAAATAGAAATTTACACAAAATATCTTGAGAAAAAAATCTAACTTAGTCGGTAGCAAATATATGAGATTGCACAGGTGGATTTCGCACTTTGAATTGTCCATTTTCCAATTTTAACTTTGATTTTGCAAGTTGAATTTGTGATTCCACAACTTGGAGGTGATTTCGCAACTTGGAGATGATTTGCAACTTGATTCACAGCTTGGAGGCCACTTTGCAGCCAAGGGCCAATTTCGTGGCCATTTCGCAGCCCATTTCGCAGCTGCGAAATGAGGGGGTGGAGCTGCGAAATGGCACTCGTGTGCCAAAGGGTGGTTTCGCAGCTGCGAAACACCCTGCGAAATTTTCGCAGCTCAATTCGCTCAGCTTTGCATAGTTGTCTTCAAAATCATAACTTCTTCGTTTCAACTCTAACTCGCTCAACGTTTAAAGCGTTGGACTCTTGACTTCCCGAGCTTCAAAATGACACATAGTATGCATGAAATAGACTCCAGAAAGTACTCGAAATGTGTCCAACAGTTGCTGTCCTCTTGAATTCTTCATGTTAGATTTCTCTCTTTTTCCTCCTTGCATTCATGATTTGCCTTTGGTAAAGGACTACAAAACTCCAAAGCTTGAATTCTTTATGTAAATGAGCTTTCATTTGCTTTGCCATGGATTATATAAAGCTCTCCCTCATCTTAGATTGCTTTGGTGATCAAAAAGCTATTAAAAACACCAAAACTTAACACAATTTCATTAGAAACGATTGCAAGGGTCCTTAACATGCCAATTGAGTTAAAAGGTAATAACTATTACTCAAAAGTGTTTAAAAGAGTTAATTACAAGCTATAAAATAGCACTTTTTGAGTAGTAATCAGACCCCTTATACAAAAATGGAGATTTCCGGATCTTTCATTGCATTGAGAATTAAACCTATAGTTATCCTCCCAACCGGTGTGTTACAGTTGCTTCCCATTAATGGTTTCAATGTTAATTCCCTCTCACTAATGCATCTTGCAATGGCTCATGCCTCTCACCTAGCATTTTCCATTCAAGGTGATCCTTAACCTTGGATTACCCTTCACAAGCTCGCAAAAGATAACTAATGGATGTCTTCTTAGAGTCCAAAAGCTTACCAAGTGTTGGCTATTCTAGAAAATCCTACCTTTAAACCACCTACCAGAGGCTCGCAAGAGATAAACTAGTTTAACTCAATGGATGGAGTCCACTTGCCTTACCAAGTGTTGGCTTAGGTGATTTTAAGGTGTTTTAAGTTAACTAAAAATATTAAAACCATTAACGGGTCACAACTTCCTCTTCATTAAAAATTGAAACAAGGAAAACTCTCACTTTTGTAGTCGGGTCCCTTACCAATCTCCCTTCTGTCCAAGAGACAAAAAGTCTAGCCACTCATCCTTTGAGAAAACATCTTCAGAGATTGTTTGGCTAGAATGAAAAATACAATCAAAATGAGAAGGTAAGGCAGAGCAACACTCTATATATTTCTTACTAAAAACATGTACAAGTGATCCCCTCTCTAATGTCTTCCCCTCTTCAGAGAGACGAGAGATATTAGAGATGTCTCAGAGATATGGGATTGTATCCGGGATAGATATTACACGGAGATATCTTAGGATATATAAAGAGAGCTATTTTCAACCTCTTAATTGGATATCCTAAATATCTTAAAAGATCTTCAACTGATTACAAGGAGAGAATTGATAATTACACCAAATATCTTAAGGTAAAAAAAATCTAAAAGAGTCGGTGTAAAATATCTAACTATTACATTTTCGCATTGGAGAAAGGTGGTGTGAAAATTTTCGCATCGGAGAAAGTCATTACGAAAATTTGCACATTAGGAAAGTGTGCTGCGAAAATTTTTGCATTGGGAAAATTTAGTGCAAAAATTTTCGCATCAGGGAATGTCAATGCGAAAATTTTCGCATCAGGAAATGTTAAAGCGAAATTCCTCTTCAGCTTTGTGCAGTTACCTTCAATTGGCCATAACTTCTTCATTTCAGCTCCAAATTGCACACTGTTTGAAGCATTGGACTCCTTTCTTTCCAAGCTTCGAAATGATATATAGCATGTAGAAAATGGACTCCAGTAAGTGCTCCAAATTTTCCTTGCAACTGCTGTCCTTTGAATTTCGCATAGCATGTGAAGATTTCGCATCACCATGCAAAATTGCTTCATGATGGATTTCTCTCTCTGATCCTCTTCCTTGCATCTCTTGATTGGCTTGGAAACTCATTCCCAAGGGTTGCACAAAGTTCTCCTGCATTCTTGGCTTTCTTCAATGATCAAAAAGCTACCAAAAACACCGAAACTAGCCAAAAATTGATTAAAAACATTTGAAAGGGTCCTTAACATGCCAATTGAGTTAAAATGTATTAATTACTACTCAAAAGTGATTAAAAGAGTTTATAACAAGCTATAAAAGAGGAATTTTTAAGTATTGATCAATATGGGTGGAAGATCTTATTCATGAGTGTGCAGAATGTTGTTGAGGCATTGGTGAGATAGAAGGGCATCACTAAGAACTCGTATGAGTCATACCTGGTCACACATGTAGTATTTGGCTTGTCCCCCTCCGCAATCCTTACTTGGTAGTAACCCAACCTTAAGTCTAGATTTGTAAAGTATCTCACCCTACCAAGTTGATTGAACAAGTTAGCGATGAGCGGAATAGGGTACTTGTTCTTTACTGTCACCTTATTGAGTGCCCGATAGTCGATACACATTCGTAGCAACCCATCATGCTTCTTCTGAAACAAGACCGGTGCACCATAGGGAGCCTTGGATGGTTAGATGAACCCTGTATCCAACAACTCCTTCAGTTGTCTTCTTAGCTCCTATGGCGCCATTCTGTATAGCCCCATAGCAGAGGGCTTAGCTCTCGGCTCCAACTTGATCTTATGATCTTCCTCTCTCCTAGGAGGAAGTCTTTTAGGCAACTTAGGAGACATTACATCCTTGACCTCATCAAGGACTCCCTCAATTTCTTTAGGCATGGGTTCTTGATTACTACCCAAAAAGTGTTATTTTACACCTTTAATTCATTATGTTTTAAGCACTTTTGTGTAGTAGTTCTCCATCTTTATTCCAATTGGCATGTTAGGGACCTAGCAATGACTTCTAATCATATTTGTGGCTAGTTTTAGTGTTTTTAAAGCTTTTTGGATCATTAAGACAAGCCAACAAAAGGAGAGAAGCAAAGAGAAGCAAAGAGAAGCAAAGGGAAGCAAAGAGGAAAACAGAGGACATCAGCTGCAGTCTTCTTTTCCACTTTTGGAGCACTTCCCGAAGTCCAATGTTTACATGCTATATACCATTTCAAATCTCAGGAAGTCAATAATCCAATGCTTCAAACCGTGTACAATTTGGAGCTGAAATGAGGAAGATATGGCCTTTGGAAGACAACTGCTCCAGGCTTGTGCGAAATTCGCACAACACCTTCAGCTTGTGCGAACATTGTGCGAAATTCGCACACCACCTTCCAAATTTGCACAGCCCATGCATGGTGAGAATTTTCCTCTATTTTTGCCGACTCCACTTTAGATCTTTTCTTTTAGATATTTTTGTATAAATTTCCATTCTTCTCCTTGTAATCCACCAATCATAAGATTTCTTAACTAGGAAGGTTGGAAAAACTTCTCTATATATATTCCCGTGCATCCATTGTAATAGAGCGAAATATATAGATTATTGAATTATATAGAATCGACGTACAGAGCCTTGCTCTATTTTTCCTTCTCTTTCTTTTCATTTTCTTAGTAGCCAAACATCCTTGGAGGATGAAATCCCCAAGGATGAGAGGCTAAAACCTTTTAAGTTTCTCAAAGTATGGATGTTATGTGATGGCTTGGATGCAATCCCATGGAAATTTCTCACACCTGGAAGGTAAGGTAGTCGTTTTTCATTAATGGTTCATTAATGTAAAGTTTGGTTTTTATTTCCTTTGGACAACTTCCAACGGTCAATACTTGATAAGCTTTTGGATTTCTATTCATTAGTTATCTCCTACGAGCTATTGGAAGGTGAGGTTTTGAATTCCAAGTTTTGCATTAATCCGTTAGAACTAATTTCAATGGCCATTGAAAGGTGAGTTAATCACTTGGAATGACTTTGAGTTGCCAATATTTGGTAAGCTTTTAGCTTTAGACTATTAGTTATCTCTTACGAGCCATTCAAAGGAAGTCTAAGGTGAATAACCATTGATGAAATTCACTACCATCTGTTTTGCCATTTTAAAGGATTAAAACTTGATATGCTAAATCCATACCGATTCGGGAAGCAAGCATCACCATAGTTGCAACCCCAACGCGAGGAGCCTATCCTGAGATTTCCAATTTGCATAAGAGCCAGAGCATAGCTATCCTATCTTTGAGAAACTTGTTTTTACACCCTTTCATTTTAGTCTTTAATGTTAGCTTAAATTAGTTTAAATCTTTCTAAAACATTTACATCTTCTTTTAAAGCTAACATCCGTAAGAAAATCACTTATTTTCCTAATTTGAATATCACTTGTGTTTGCGAAAACCCATCCCAGTGAACGATCCTAGAACCACTATACTATAGTAGCTTGGCTACTTTAGTAATAGTATTTAAGGTATAAATTTTGTTGATACGCCTTTAAAGCTAAGCTACCATGAGTCGAATCAGTTCTCTCGACCCATCATCCATTTCTTCCTTAAGGGTGGCGAGGTAGTTCACCTCTTTTCTCTTTAACCTCCTCTTTACTTGCATAGCTGATAACTTAGGGGTTTTGGATGAACCTTCGATGACCGTGGGGACCATGCATGGCTTCTCCTGCTCTAGGATAGCCATTGAACATAGGAAGGGTAGTGGCACAACCTTGACCTTCTGTAGGAAGTTCATCCCCAGTACCATCTTGAAGTCATTGCGTGCCTAGCTGGTGTACCTTGAGTTTGGTCCTCAGATAGGAGTAATCAACAAAATTTATAACCTATATCACCGTGTACTAGGATAGCCTTAGCTAATATAGCATAGTGACTCTAGGATCATTCACTAGGAAGGGTTTTCAACTTACAACTGATACCAATTCAAAGTTGAATTGGTGCTTTTTCATTTCAAGGTTAGCTTCAAAAGAAAACATAAACTTTGGTTGAAAAAGATTGGTTTTAAGCTAACTAAAAAGAAAGTAATGGGAATTACTTATAAAGAAAAGCGTTTCTTGGAGTTTTAGGTTCACTGGGGTCAGGCTCCTCATGCAAAAACAGAGCTTTGGTCACTTGAATCTTTTTCTCGCATTAGAGAATTAACATATAGTTAATTCTCTAATCGGTGTTGTATAAATGCTTCCCTTTAATGAGTTCAAACACTAAATTCCTCTCACCGATGCATCTTGCAATGACTCGTGCCTCTCACCTAGCATTTGCCATTCAAGGTGATCATTAACCTTAGACTTCCCTTCTCAAGCTCGCAAGAGATAACTAATGGATGTCTCCTTAAAGTCCAAAAGCTTACCAAGTGTTGGCAATTCTAGAAAATCCTACCTTTAAGTCACTTCCCAAAGGCTCGCAAGAAGTAAACTAGTGCATCTCAATGGACGGAGATCACTTGCCTTACCAAGTGTTGGCCTAGGTGAATTAAAGGCATTTTAAGTTAACTAAAAACATAGAAACCATTAACAGGTCACACTTGCTCTTCATTAACAGCTGAAACAACAAAACTACCAATTCTTGCATTCGGGACCTTACCCAGCTACCTTAACTCCAAGAAACAAAAGCTAGCCACTCATTCTCCAAGAAAACATCCTCAGAGCTTGTTTGGCTAGTAAGAAAAATACAATCAAAATGAGAAGGTAAGGCAGAGCAAAGCTTTGTATTTTTCTTCCTTTAAAAAATATACAAAAAGTTGTCTCTGAGAACAAGCTCCTGAGATATGTCTGTAATGAAAATTACAACCAATATATATGAGGTTATTCACCCTTTTTTCTTACTTAATAACTAAGGAATCCTATGATTGGTGGATTACAAGGAGAAAATGAGGATTTAGACATCAAATATCTGAAGCAAAAAATCTAAAAATGTCGGTCGCAAATATCTGGAAGCACTCAGGAGGATTTCGTAGGCGTGCAAGATGGCTGGGAAATTTTGCAAGCTGAAGGTCACCATTTTGCAGCCAAAGGCTCATTTCGCAGCCAAATGCTGATTTCGCAGCCATCCTCTTGTGATTTCGCAGCCAAAGGCTGATTTCGCAGCCTGAGAAATTGGCCTTTAGCTTGGTGTGATCGGCTTCCAATGGCTCTAACTTCTTTATTTCAACTCTGAATCATATACCATTTGAAGAGTTGGATTGCTGACTTCCCGAGCTTCGAAATGACATATAGTATGTATCAAATGGGCTCCAGGAAGTACTCTAAAAGTGTCCAACAGTTGCTGTTCTTTTGAATTCTTCATGTTAGATTTATCTCTTTGCATCCCCTCCTTGCATTCATGATTTGCTTTTGGAAAAGGATTATAAAGCTTCAAAGCTTAGGTTCTTCATGTTAATGAGCTTCCAATTGATTTGCCATGGATTCCATAGAACTTTCCTCAATCTTGGATTGCTTTGGTGATCAAATTACTATCAAAAGCACCAAAACTTACACAATTTGATTAGAAATGATTGCAAGGGTCCTGAACATGCCAATCGAGTTAAAAGGTAATAACTACTACTCAAAGGTGTTTAAAAGAGTTAATTACAATGTACAAAATAACACTTTAATCAGTCATCCATGGGTGCCACTATGAAGTCAACCTTTCCTTCGCATGAGCCGATGTGCATAGTCACCCCACGAGCTACTCCATGTGATGGCCTGTCAGTTGAATTAATTGTCTTAAGTCAACCTCCTTCTTTGGATGCTTGGAGCTCTAGCCTCTTTGCCTCATCCTCCAAGACAAAGTTATGAGTGACACTAGTGTCCACCAAGGATTTGGTGGCCTTCCTATTTAAAAGGGCTTCTACGTACATTAGCCATTTTCTTTGAGGTGTCTTAGGCATCGGCTTGGCCTTGAGGACATTTAAGAGTTGTAACGATCCCACATGAGCATCACCCTCCTTCTCTTTTTCCTCAATCATAACACTTAGGGCTTTCCTATTGGGACAATCTCGTGCCCAGGGCTTTCCTATTAGGAAGCAATTAGTCTTGGGTGTGAACTCCTTCCGCTTATCTTTGCCTTTTCCATCCTTGCCACTAGGGGCTTTACTTGATCCTTCCTTCTAAGGGTAGCCTCGTGATGCCTTGTCTCCCACACCTTTAGCATGATTACCCTTGGACTATGGATTAGGCTTAGAGGAGTCTCCCTTTTTATATTTGATTCATGCCTAGCTAGTGTATGCCCTATTGATTGGTGTTCAATCAACTAGTGTGCTTTGATTTCAGTCCTCAGATGGGAGTAATCAACAAAATTCATAAACCTATTTCACCATATACTAGGGTAGCATTACCTAGCATAGCATAGTGGCTCTAGGATTGTCCATAGGGATGGGTTTTCAAATTACAACTGATATTAGTTCAAAAACTGAATTGTTGTTTTTTCTTTCCAAGGTTAGCTTTAAAAGAAAACATAAGTATGTGTGAAAAGGTTGGTTTTAAGTGAAACCAAAAATAAAGTAACTGTAATTACTTACAAAGAAAAGTGCTTCTTGGAGTTTTAGATCACTAGGCTCAGGTTCCTTATACAAAAAGGGATATTCTGGTCACTTGGATCTTTTCGCCGCTTTGAGGATCGAACATATAGTTATTTCCCAAACTGGTGTGGTACAGATGCTTCCCCTTAATGGTTTCAAACACTAGATCCCTGTCACTGAATCATCTTGCAATGGTTCATACCTCTCACCTGGTATTGGCCATTCAAGGTGATCCTTAACCTTAGATTACCAGTTAAAAGCTCGCAAGAGATAACTAATGGATTTCTCCTGGGAGTCCAAAAGCTTACCAAGTGTTGGCTATTCTAGATAATCCTACCTTTAAACCACCTCCTAGAGGCTCGCAAGAGATAAACTAGTGGATCTCAATGGACGGAGTCCACTTGCCTTACCAAGTGTTAGCCTAGGTGATTTTACAGGATTTTAAGTTAACTAAAAAGATAAAAACCATTAACGGGTCACACTTTCTCTTCATTAAAAACTAAAACAACGAAACTTCCACTTTTGTATCTGGAACCTTACCTAGCTTCCTTCACTTCAAGAAACAAAAAGCCTAGCCACTCATCCTCTAGGAAAACATCCTCAGAGTTTGATTTGCTAGAAATAAAAATAAAAGAGAAAACAAAATGAGAAGATAAGGCAGAGCAGAGCTCTGTGTATTACTTTATGAATAACTATACAAAGTTCGTCTCTCAGAAAAACTCCCCCCCTCCCCTTCCCCGAGATCTTTTTTAAAAGAAAATTACAATAGATATTATATAGAGAGGCTATTCACCCCTCCTGCTAACTTCCCAACCAAGAAAACTTGTCATTGGTGGGTTACAAGGAGAAAATAGGGATTTACACAAATATCTGAAGATAAACATCAAACTGAGTCGGTACGCAAATATCTCAGATTACAGGTGGATTTCGCAAGTTCAAACGCAACTTGCGAAAATTTCGCAAGTTGAAATTGTCTATTTCACAAGTTGAAATTGTGGTTTCGCAAGTTACGAAATTGTCCTGTAACTAATCAGCTCTCTGTCCTGCAGCGATTCCTTTCCTCTTCCTATTTTGCAAGTTGGATTCCACAACTTGCGAAATTGTTGGATGGTTGATTTCTTCTGTGATTTTCTTCCTTGCATCCTCGTTTGGCTTTAGCAAAGGGTTATGAAGCTCTAAAGCTTAGTTTGTTCATGAATTTGAGCTTCAACTTGCTTTGCCATGAACTATACAAAGATCTCCCTCATTCTTGGATTGCTTTGGTGATCAAAAAGCTATGAAAAGCACCAAAACTTAACACAATTTAATTAGAAATGATTGTAAGGGTCCTTAACATGCCAATTTAGTCAAAAGGTAATAAATACTACTCAAAATTGTTTAAAAGAGTTAATTACAAGCTATAAAATAACATTTTTTGAGTAGTAATCACTCCCCCCAACCGACATATTGCTAGTCCCTTAGCAATGAAGGAGAGAAAAATAAAAATAAACAGTACTATAATTTACAACATCATGCTGATCACTCCAAAAAATTTCAAGTAGCATGATGATCATACTCTCACATGGAACATGAAAGATATAAAACTCAAACTTCAACAAGAGTTATCAAATAACTTGCCTAATCACAATTCATAAAGAGACGTCATTATGCAAATTTAAGCTTTAAAATAATTTCCCCTCCCAAAGGGTCAATCCTTACTCTTCCATAAAAATCTAAGTGTTACTTATTAGTTTCCGAATATAGTATGCTGAACTAATTTCTCCTCCCAACCTAGCTCTTTTTCAAATCTTAGAAACTGACAACCTCCAATAGGCTAAGAACGCACCTAATTTATTTCACACTTTTTTTTCTTGTAGGAGTACAAAGCTTAAAGGTATTATTTTTCTAAATTTTCCATGTAACGGGGGTCCATCGATGACTCCTAATCAATTAAGGTTTAGGGCATCAAGCTTCAAGGATCTTTCAACCACTAACTCCTCAGATTTTACCCCGGACTTTTGAGATTGGAATTCAACTCCCAAGCACCTACAGTATGTTAAACTCCACCTATTCACCCTTGTAACGAGCATTGAGGTCAGTGACTTCCAACCAATGAAGACCTTGCTCGGGTTTCAAGGCAAGTAAAACATTTTTTTTTTCTTTTTGCTTTTTCTTCTCTTTTCAAAGGCTCCTTGGCCTTTTCTAAGGTGTCCCAACACTATTAAAATGAGGTCAAAGGTACCAAGTCTAAAATTTCCTAAGTCAAGGGGTGAAATGGTTTTTCATCTTATAATCGGAACCTACTGTGCACAGTGTGTGGTAAGCTTAAAGTGGAAGAAATAAGGTTGAATTCAATAGAAGTTTCAACAATTCATCAACTTTAATAAGCATAATACAAACTCTAAGTCAAGTAAAAAGACAAAAATTCAATTTCTACCATTTCATTTTGAGAATTTTTCCTTGATAACCATGAAAAGTATTCAAAATAAAAAAATTAAAAAAATTTAAATTTTTTTTAAAAAGTAACTAAATTACCATTTATAACCTGGCATTATAAACAATACTTTCTTCCTCAACTCTCCCCCCAACCATGCTGAACATTGCCCACAATGTTTGAAGAGCAATTGAAAATAAAGGAAGGAAGTGGTACCTCCTGAGTGGAATAGAGTCTGAATTGTATATGAGAAACCACATGATTCAAAAAATAACAAATAATAATAATAATAATAATGAGTAGAGGAAATAAATAAAAATATGCCAAGTATACTAGAAAATGATGGATATGTATTACTTTAAGAAAGTACAATATGAAATATGCACAAGTAATACATCCAATCCCAGTATATAAAACATAAAAAAAACATGGGATTAACAGTTCTACTGTAATAAGTAAATACAAAAAGTAGATAGATATTAGATAGTGGTGGGAGGATCATGTGGAGACAATGGCTCTGCTGTGGTCTCCTGAGTGCTCTGGATAAGAGTCTCGACCTCTGTTGTAGTAGTCTCCTCATGAGACATAGTCTGCTTTGTTGGAGTAGCCTCCTCAAATTGAATAGCTTGCTCAACTGGAGTAGCCTCCTCAGATGGAATAGCTTGCTTAGCTGGAGTAGCCTCCTTAGATGGAGTTGTAGGCTTTGATGGGCCAATCATATCATGCTCAGGTTGTAGCATAATACCCAAATGTTGTTGTATCTTACTCAGGATGGAAGTATGCTAGGTTTGCATGGCAATAAGCTGATCTTAATGTGCACATATGACTGCCATCTGCTGGAAGAGAACACCTTGAGTGGTGCTCAATGTCTGCAATGTATGACATAAGCCTCTAAACTCTGAAGTGGATATGGTGATAGAGGACTCAGATGGAGGAGGTGCTGATGTAGTTGGTACAACTGGTGGAGCTTCAGGAGTGGTAGGATGAGCAGAAGATGTAGCCTCAGGCGTGGGCACTATAAAAGGTGTTGCAGGGGCAGGTGGTATGATCTCTGTAGGTATCTCAGCTTGTTATGCCTGTTGTGCCTATGGTGGCTGCTCATTCTGTGGTGGCTCTGGAGGTGCTGGCATATCTGGGGCTCCTGGAGGTGCAAAATAGGTCGTTAAATGATTCCATTTGTCGAGAGTGAATAACTCTCAGCAAATGTGGCGGCGCTCAAGCTGAGGCTCAGAAGGATAGCCCAAATGCTCTAATATCTGATAGAGCAGCCTGGGAAAAAGTAATGGAATGGCATCTGCTCTCTGGAGCTTCTTCCTATGGACCTTCTCTTCAAAGTGGAGAAGAGAGGTCATAATCAAATGATGAGGGCCAAAGTAGAAACCCTCTGATATCTGGAATAAAGCCTCCCATATAACTCCTCTCCTCTACTCCATATGCTGAAGTGGAAATATGTTGGAGTGTAACACCACATCTACAAGGAGCATCCCAGGTGGAAGCACTCAGGTGGATTTCGCAAGCTGAAGGTCTCCATTTCACAGCTAAAGGCTGATTTCGCAGCAATCACCTTGTGATTTCGTAGCCAAAGGTTGATTTCGCAACTGCGAAATTGGCCTTTAGCTTGGTGTGATTGGCTTCCAATGGCTATAACTTCTTCATTTCAACTTTGATTCGTGTACCATTTGAAGCATGGGATTTCTGACTTCTCGAGCTTCGAAACAACATCTAGTATGTGTGAAATGGACTCCAGAAAGTGCTCTAAATGTGTCCAACAATTGCTATCCTCTTGAATTCTTCATGTTAGATTTTCTCATTGCTTTCCCTCCTTGCATTCATGATTTGCTTTTGGAAAAGGACTATAAAGCTTCAAAGCTTGGGTTCTTCATGTAAACGAGCTTCCAATTGCTTTGCCAAGGATGCTATAGAACTCTCCTCAATCTTGGATTGCTTTGGTGATCAAAATACTATAAAAAACATAAAAACTTAACACAATTTGATTAGAAAAGATTGCAAAGGTACTTAATATGCTAATTAAGTTAAAAGGGTAATACTTACTACTCAAAACTGTTTAAAAGAGTTAGTTACAAGCTACAAAATAACCCTTTTTGAGTAGTAATCACTCCCCCCAACCGACATATTGCTAGTCCCTTAGTAATGAAGGAGAGAAAAAGTAAAATAAACAGTAATATACTTTACAAAATCATGCTGATCACTTCAAAAAAATTTAAGTGGCATGATGATCTTACTCTCACATGGAACATTAGAGATATAAAACTCAAATTTCAATAAGAGCTATCAAATACCTTCTCTAATCACAATTCATAAAGAGAAGGCATTATGCAAATTGAAGCTTTAAAATGATTTCCACTTCCAAAGGGCCAATCCTAACTCTTCCACAAAAATCTAATTCTTACTTGATAGTTTCCAAATATAGTATGCTAAACTAATCTCTCCCTCTAACCTAGTTCTTTTTTAACACTTAGCAAACTGACAAAATTTAATAGGCTAAGAACACACCCTTTTGTTTCATAATTTTTTTTCATTGGAGGAGTACAAGGCTTAAGGGTATTCTTTTCTAAATTGTCCATGTAACGGGGGTCCATCGATAACTCCCAACCAATTAAGGTTTAGGGCATCAAGCTTTAAGGATCTTTCAACCACTAACACCTCGGATTTTACCCCGGACTTTTGAGAATGTATTTTAATACCCAAGCACCTACAGTATGTTAAACTCCACCTATTCACCTTTGTAATGAGCATTGAGGTCGATGACTCCCAACCAATGAAGGCTTAGGGAACCAGGTTTAAAATATTTTCACCATATACCCCTCACACCTTGCTCGAGTTTCAAGGCAAGCAAACATTTTTCTTTTTTCTTTTTTCAAAGGCTCATTGGCTTTTTATAAGGTGTCCCAACACTATTAAATGAGGTCAAAGGTACCAAGTCTAAATTTTCCTAAGTCAAGAGGGAAATAGTTTTTCATCTTATAATCGGAACCTATTGTGCACAGTGTGTGAATAGCTTAAAATGGAAGAACTAAGGTTGAATTCAATAGAAGTTTCAACAATTAATCAACTTTAATAAGCATAATACAAACTTTAAGTCAAGTAAAAAGACAAAAATTCAATTTCTCCCTTTTTAGTTTGAAATTTTTTCCTTAATAACCATGAAGAGTAGAATAAAAACTTAAAAATTTTAAAATCAAGCAAAAAACAACTAAATTACCAAAATAACTTAGCATTAATGACAAAACTTCCTTCCTCAACTCTCCTCCCCCCAACCAAGCTGAACATTGTCCTCAATGTGACAAGAGCGATTGAAATTGCAAGGAGGAAGTGGTACCTCCTGAGTGATATGAAGTTCGAGTAGAATAGGAGAAACCACATGTTTCAAAAACAATAAAAGATATGAGTATAGGAATTAAAATAAAATTATGCCAAGAATACTCAAAAAATGATAGATATGTATCACTTCAAGAAAGTACACTATAGAGCAAAACAAGTACTACAACAAATCCCAATTTATAAAACATAAAAAAACATGGGATTATAAGTTCTACTAAAGTAAAGAAATAGAAAAAAGAAACTATGTAAATGATCAGATAGTGGTGGGAGGATCATGTGGAGATGATGGCTCGGCTGTAGAGGTCGGAATGCTCGGGATGGATGGCTTTATCTCTCCTGTAGTAGTCTCCTCTGGGGGCATAGTCTGCTCTGCTAGAGGAGGGCCCTGTGATGGATCTATAGGCTCTGATGGGATAGGAATAGCATGCTCAAGAGGCAATATAATACCCAGGTGCTGCTGTATCTGCCTAAGGATGGCAGTATGCTGGGTTTGGGTGGCAATAATCTACTCCTGATGGGCACGTATAGCTGTCATCTGCTGGGTCAGGATGCTCTGAGAAGTGGTCAATGTCTGAAAAGTGTGACATAGGCCTCAAAACTCGGAAATGGATATGGCGATCCTAGACTCAGATGGAGGAGGAGGCTCTGATGTAGATGGTATAACATGCGGAGTCCCTGGTGTGGCAGGAGGAGCAGAGGGTGCAACGTCAGGCATAAGCCCTGTAATGGGCACTACAGGGGCAGGTGCTCTCATGTCCATAGGTATCTCAACCGGCTATGGCTCCTCTAGACGCTCTGGTTGTGGAATCTCTGGATCCTCAAGTCCAGTTGGGGCTCCTGGCTGTACATCATAAGCTGTCATACTCGTCCATTTGTCAAGAGTGAATATCTCTCGACAAATGTGTTTGCGCTCAAGTTGAGGCTCAGATAGATATCCTAAGTGCTCCAAAATCTGACATAGCAACCTTGGGAATAAAAGTGGAATGGCATCCACTCTCAGCAGCTTCTTCCTATGGACCTTTTCTTCAAAGTATAGAAAGGCGGTGATTCGTTCCCAATTGGTGTATCCACTGATTCATGTCCTCTCAATGGTCCCCGAAAACGGCGCCATTTGATTCGTGCCCAGCTGGTGTCCCTTGATTTCGGTCCTCAAATGGGAGTAATCAATAAAATTTATAACCTATTACACCATGTACTAGGATAGCCTCAGCTAGCATAGCATAGTGGCTCTAGGATCGTTCATTGGGATGGGTTTTCACTTCACAATTGATATTAATTCAAAGCTGAATTGGTGTTTTTTCATTTCAAGGTTAGCTCTAAAAGAAAACATAAAGATGTTTGAAAAGGTTGGTTTTAAGTTAACCAAAAATAGTAACTGATTTTAATTACAAAGAAAAGTGTTTCTTGGAGTTTCAGATCACTAAGCTCAAGTTCCTAATACAAAAAGAGAGTTCCGATCACTTGAATCTTTTCCTTGCATTGGGGATTTAACATATAGTTATTTCCCGAACCGGTGTGGTACAAATACTTCCCTTTAATATGTTCAAACACTAAATCCCTCTCACTGATGCATCTTGCAATGGTTTATACCTCTCACCTAGTATTGGCCATTCAAGGTGATCCTTAACCTTGGATTACCCATCAAAAGCTCGCAAGAGATAACTAATGGATGTCTCCTTGGAGTCCAAAATCTTACCAAGTGTTGGTCATTCTAGAAAATCCTACCTTTAAACCACCTCCCAAAGGTTCGCAAGAGATAAACTAGTGCATCTCAATGGATGGAGATCACTTGCCTTACCAAGTGTTGGCCCAGGTGATTTAAAGGCGTTTTAAGTTAACTAAAAACATAGAAACCATTAACGGGTCACACTTTCTATTCATTAAAAGCTGAAACAACAAAACTTCCAATTTTTGCATTCGGAAACTTACCCGACTTTCTTCACTCCAAGAGACAAAGAGCCTAGCCACTCATCATCTGAGGAAACATCCTCAGAGTTTGATTTGCTAGAAATAAAAATATGAAGGAAAAATAGAGCAAGTGCTCTGTAAAATATATTTCTTACTATCGTCGATTACATATCTGATATATGATATGTGTATTCTTTTTACATTGGTTCAAATATATATATAGAGAAGATATTTTCTAAGAAATATCCCAATAATATCTTTGACTGATTACAAGGAGAAAATAGAAATTTACACAAAATGTCTTGAGAAAAAATCTAACTTAGTTGGTAGCAAATATCTGAGATTGCACAAGTGGATTTCGCACGTTGAATTGTCCATTTTGCAAGTTTGAACTTTGATTTTGCAAGCTGAATTTGTGATTTTGCAACTTGTTTCGCAGCTTGGAGGTGATTTGGCAACGTGGTTCACAGCTGCGAAGATGGAGTTTCAACTTGCGAAGTGGCACACGTGTGCTTTTAGGTGGTTTCACAACTGCGAAACACCTTGTGAAATTTCGCAAGTGGATTTCATTTTGCAGCTGCGAAATGGGCTTTAGGCTACGAAATTTTGGCAGCTCATTTCACAATTGCGAAATTTTCACACCGGTTGTCTTCAAAAGGTTATAACTTCTTCGTTTCAGCTCCGATTTGCACACCGTTTGAAGCGTTGGACTCCTAACTTCCCGAGATTCGAAACAACATATAGTATACATCAAATGGACTCCATAAAGTACTCAAAATATGTCCAACAGTTGTTGTCCTCTTGAATTCTTCATGTAAATGAGCTTCCATTTACTTTTCCATTGATTATATAAAGCTCTCCCTCATTCTTGGATTGCTTTGGTGATAAAAAAACCATAAAAAACACCAAAACTTAACACAATTTGATTAGAGACGATTGCAAGGGTCCTTAACATGCCAATTGAGTTAAAATGTAATAAATACTACTCAAAAGTGTTTAAAAGACTTAATTACAAGCTATAAAATAGAAATTTTTGAGTAGTAATCAGGCGGCCATAATGAGATGATGAGGGCCAAAGAAAAATCCCTCAGATATCCTGAACAATGCCTCTAACAAAGCTCCTCTCCTCTGCACCATATGCTAAAGTGGATAAATGTTGTGGCACATAAGTGCATCTATAAAGAACATGTTAGGAGGGAACTTCTTTCTCAACAGATATGGGCGTGTGGATGCCCCTTTGGACAGTATATGAACCATGTCATTTTGGGAAGGATGAGCCCAGACTCTATAATCCTCTGGACGTGCTGCGTCATAGGGAATGTGCAGGGACTCTGCTATATGTGTGGCTCCCAAGATACCATGGCGTTCGTCAATGGTGAAGTGGATGATAGTAGGATCCCGGACGCGATGTGTAGTCATAGACTGATAAAAGTCTAATGCTACATGGGGATAGAAAAATCCCTAGGAGTCATCAAGTGCTCCATATGATATCTCTGGAGTAGATGGAAGGAATCTATGAGCTTTGGCTGAAGCCTAAAGGTAGCTCTATCAAAGCAAAGCTCTGAGTGGAATGGCCTAGCCTGTTAATCCAAATTACCCTCAATGGGTGGCTGAGTGACCATGTGCCCCCTGATAACCACCTCAGGAGTCATCCCAAAGAGAATCTGAGACTCTGTTGTAGGCGGTTGAGGTGGCTGAGGCTCGGATGAAGGCTCTGATGGCTCAAGTGGGGCTGATATCCTTGCTTTCTTCTTAGGAGGATGGCTACCTGACTTTTTGGCACGAGAGGAGCTTGCCCCGGGTGTGGTGGGTGGTCTCCTCATCTCATATCGCCTCGAAGAAGAACTCAGAGGCGCGTCCTCTACTGAAGGTGGGACGGCCAGTGGCTGTGAAGGCTCAGTCATGGAGCCTTGCACAGAGGCCACTCTATGTGTTTTGGGGAGGCCTGAAGGAGATGAGGTTTTAGCTCCTCGGGTTTTTGCCATGGCTGACTCAGAGATGTTTGAGAGAAGGTGGCCAGAGGTGCGCGCGTGACTTGGGCTCAGATGGAGGTCCTTTGGAAATGGTGCTCTGGCTTGGCTTCTATTTCACAACAAAGGGAGGTTTTCACAAGGAAAATGACCGGTTTAAAGTGAAAAATTGGAATTTAAAAAGTTTAAATTAGAAGCCAAGTGACGGTTGGAATTTTTCGCAAAGGAGGGGGCATTTCGTAGCGAAGTCCCATTTTCGCAGCCAATGATTCATGCCTAATTGGTGTCTCATCTGATTCGTGTCCAGCTGGTGCTCCTTGATGGCAGGAGTAATCAATAAAATTTATAACCTATTACACCATGAACTAGGGTAGCAAAGAAAAAGCTACTATAGCATAGTGGCTTTAGGATCGTTCACTGGGAAGGGTTTCCAAACTGAGAATGATACCAATTCAAAGTGAATTGGTGCTATTTCATTTCAAGGTTAGCTTAAGAAATAAAACACAAACTTTGGTTGAACAAGGTTTGGACTTAGATTAACAACACAGCAAGTGATGGAAATTACTTAAGAAGAAAAACATTCCTTGGAGATTCAGGTTCACAGGGGAGGTTCCTCATGCAATAGCATAGCTCTGGTCAGTTGGTTCAATTCCTCGCATTAGAGAATTAACATAAAGTCAATTCTCTAACAGGTGCTGCACAAATGCATTCCTCAATTGGATTTCGGCTTTAATTCTCTCACTGATGCAACTTGCAATGGTTCGAGCCTCTCACTTAGCCTTTACCATTCAAGGTGATCTTTAACCTTGGACTTCCTTTCACAAGCTCGCAAGAGATAACTAATGGATGTCTCCTTAGAGTCCAAAAGCTTACCAAGTGTTGGCAATTCTAGAAAATCCTACCTTCAAGTCACCTCCCAAAGGCTCGCAAGGGGTAAACTAGTGCATCTCCATGGATAGAGATCACTTGCCTTACCAAGTGTTGGCCCAGGTGACTCCAAGGCGTTTTAAGTTAACTAAAAATGTAGAAACCATTCACGGGACACACTTTCTTTTCATTCATAGTTGAAACCACAAAGCTTCTGATTCTTACACTTGGAACCTTTCCCGGCAACCTTAACTCCAAGGAACTGAAAGGTTTAGTTACTCATTCTCTGGGGAAAATTTCTCAGAGAGTGCATAACTAAGTTGATGCGACTCATGGTAGCTTAGCTTTAAAGGCGTATCAACAAAATTTATACCTTAAATACTATTACTAAAGTAGCCAAGCTACTATAGCATAGTGGTTCTAGGATCGTTCACTGGGAAGGGTTTTCGCAAACACTAGTGATATTCAAATTAGGAAAATAGGTGATTTTCTTATGGATGTTAGCTTTAAAAGAAGATGAAAATGTTTTAGAGAGATATAAACTAATTTAAGCTAACATTAAAGACTAAAATGAAAGGGTGTAAAAACAAGTTTCTCAAAGATATGATAGCTATGCTCTGGCTCTTATGCAAATTGGAAATCTCAGGATAGGCTCCTCGCGTTGGGGTTGCAACTATGGTGATGCTTGCTTCCCGAACCGGTATGGATTTAGCAAATCAAGTTTTAATCCTTTAAAATGGCAAAACAGATGGTAGTGAATTTCATCAATGGTTATTCACCTTAGACTTCCTTTGAATGGCTCGTAAGAGATAACTAATGGTCTAAAGCCAAAAGCTTACCAAATATTGGCAACTCAAAGTCATTCCAGGTGATAAACTCACCTTTCAATGGCCATTGAAATTGGTTCTAATGGATTAATGCAAAACTTGGAATTGAAAACCCCACCTTCCAATAGCTCGTAGGAGATAACTAATGGATGGAAATCCAAAAGCTTATCAAGTATTGGCCGTTGGAAGTTGTCCAAAGGAAATAAAAACCAAACTTTGCATTAACGAACCATTAATGAAAAAACGACTACCTTACCTTCCAGGTGCGAGAAATTTCCATGGGATTGCATCCAAGCCATCACATAACATCCTTACTTTGAGAAACTTAAAGGTTTTAGCCTCTCATCCTTGGGGATTTCATCCTCCAAGGATGTTTGGCTACTAAGAAAATGAGAAAGAAAAGAGAAAAGAAGAAAAACAAAGCTTTATATATTTCTAAGTTAATGTACAGAGGATCGATCCCCTAATTCTCTCTATTCCAATCCTCCCTTTCTGGAGGTGTTGTGCACCTCTATATATAGCAAAATTACAAGATAAAGCCTTATGATGGCTGAATACAAGGTTACAAAAGGAATTTACATGAGAAAATATCAAGCTAAAAATATCTGGGAAGTCGGTGGTGCGTGTGTGGAGAAACAGAGGAAATTTGGCATTTTCGCAAGGTGAATTTCTCCTTGCGAAATTTCGCAATGTTGCGAAATGGAAAAATTTCGCACCATGAGGAAAATCCCCTTGCGAAATTTCGCAAGGAGAAATTCACCTTGCGAAATTTTCGCAAGGTTTGATGCAGTTGTCTTCCGAAGGCCATATCTTCCTCATTTCAGCTCCAAATTGTACACGGTTTGAAGCGTTGAATTCTTGACTTCCTGAGCTTTGAAATGGTATATAGTATGTAGAAAATGGAGTTTGAAAAGTGCCCCAAAAGTGCAAAAGAAGACTGCAGTTGTTGTCCTCTGTTTTCCTCTTCTCCATTGTTCTTGTTTGTGCTCATGTTCAAGCCGGTAAACTTCAAAAATCCTTGCTTTATCTTGTCCAAGTAGCTCCTCCATCATATGGCATGCTTGAATTGATTCATAAGCTGATAAAAACATGTAAACTTGCCACAAAATGGTTAAAACCAATTACTAAGGACCTTAATGAATGAGTTGGGTTAAATGAATATGATTACTACTCAAAGGTGCTTAAAACCATTATAATTAGGTCTACAAAATAGCACTTTTTGGTAGTAATCATAAGTAAATGAAAAAAAATACAATCAAAGTGAGAAGGTAAGGTATAGCTCAAGCTCTGTATTTTACTTTCTTTGAAACTTTTACAAAAGGTTCATCACCCTCAGAACAGGCTCCTCGGGCTCTATTTATATCAAAATTACATTAATAGCTATTACATGGATATTTAGCCATTTTCCTAACTTAAAAGCTAAGGAATCCTATAATTGGTGGCTTACAAGGAGAATTTGGGGATTTAGACAACAAAAATCTAATGAAAAATATCTCCAAGTGTCGGTTACAAATATCGGGAAGCACTAAGGACCATTTCGCAGGTGAAAAAGAGGTCTGCGAAATTTCGCAGACGAACAAAAAGGGCTGCGAAATCACTTCGCAGCAAATGGCTGATTCCGCAGCGCTGCGAAGTTGGCTTTCATCTTGTGGTGTTTGGCTTCCATCGCGTCGTGAAACTTCAGGGAAATCCATAGCACTGTGCAAAAAGGCTGCGAAATCATTCCGCAACAAAAGGGTGATTTCGCACACTTTGCTAAATCCTTCCTTCAGCTTGGAGTGATCGTCTTCCAAGGCTGTAACTCCTTCATTTCAACTCCGAATTGACACGTTTGAAGCATTGGATTGTTGACTTCCTAAGCTTTCAAATGACATATAGCATGCATAAATTGGACTTCAGGAAGTGCTCCAAAAGTGGCTGACATGACTGTCATCAAGAATGCTTCATGACTGATTCTCTTTGCTTCCCCTCCTTGCATTTCAACTTTGCTTATGGCAAAGGCTTCAAAGCTTTGGTTCTTCATGCTTCTAGCTTCCATTGCTTTGCCAAGGATTCCAAATAACTCTCCTCAATCTCATATTGCTTTGGTGATCAAAAAGCTATCAAAACACCAAAACTTAACAATTTGATTAGAATTGATTGCAAGGGCCTTAACATGTTAATTGGGTTAAAAGGCAATAACTACTACTCAAAAGTGTTTAAAAGGATTAATTACAAGCTATCAAATAGCACTTTTTGAGTAGTAATCACTCCCCCCAACTGACATATTGCTAGTCCCTTAGCAATGAAGGAGAGAAAAATAAAATAAAATACCATAATTTACAACATCATGCTAATCACTTCCAAAAAATATTTAAGTGGCATGACTGACAAACTCTCACATGGAACATTAAAGAAATAAAACTCAAATTTCAAAAGAGTTATCAAAAACTTTGCTAAATACCATTGATCAAGGGAATGCATTATGCAAATTGAAGTTTTAAAATCATTTTCACTTCCAAAGAACCAAACTTTATTCTTCCACAAAAATCTAAGTGTAAGATGATAGTTCCGAATATAGCATGCTAAACTAATCTCTCCCCCCAACCTATCTCTTTTCAACACTTAGCAAACTGACCAAATTCAATAGGCAGAGAACACACTTTTTTTTTTTTTTTTTTTAGAAGGTACAAGGCTTAAGGGGCATTCTTTTCTGTTTTGTCCATGTAACGGGGGTCCATCGATGACTCCCAACCAATTAAGGTTTAGGGCATCAAGCTTTAAGGATCTTTCAACCACTAACTCCTCGGATTTTACCCCGGACTTTTTCATATACCCTTTGCCTACCATATGCTAACTCCACCTATCCACCCTTGTAACGAGCATTGAGGCCGGTGACTCCCAACCAATTAAGGCTTAGGGCACCAGGTTTTAAAGGTTTTCACCATATACCCCTCAGACCTTGCTCGGGTTTCAAGGCAAGCAAACATTTTGCTTTCTTTCTTTTTTTTTTCAAAGGCTCATTGGCCTTTCATAGGGTGTCTCAATATCATTAAAATGAGGTCAAAGGTACCAAGTCCCAAAATTTTCTAAGTCAAGGGGGAAATAGTTTTTCATCTTATAATCGGAATCTATTGTGCACAGTGTGTGGATAGCTTAAAGTGGAAGGACTAAACTTGATTTCAATAGAAGTTTCAACAATTGAACCACTTTAGCAAGCATAATCCAAACTCTAAGTTAGATGAAAAGCAAAAGTTCAGTTTCTCCTATTTTAATTTGAAAATTTTTCCTCATAATCCATGGAGATTAAAGTAACAAGCAAAAAACTACAACTAATTTACTAGACAAGGCTGAATTATCAAAATAACTTAGCATACTTCCTTCAACTTAGCAACTTCCTTCCTCATTTCTCCCCCCCCCCCCAACCGAGCTGAGCATTGTCCTCAATGTGATATGGGTGATTGAAATTAAAGGGAGGAAGTGGTACCTCCTGAGTGATATCAATTTCGAATACTGATTGGAGAAACCACATGTTTCAAAAAGAATAAAAGGTGTGAGCAAAGGAAATAAGAATAAATTAATGCTAAGAGTTAACAAAAAACTAGACTTTGTATTACTTTAATCATTTGAGTACAGTTGGAAAGAAGTAATACAAGTAATCCAAGTAATCCCCATATATGATATCAAAATGTGGGGATTTCATATATGACTAACTAAAACAAAATACATAAAAGAAATATATAATAGATATATATATGATCAGATAGGAGGATGATGCTGAGCTGATGGCTTAGGCAGATGGCTCTGCCTCTTCGTAGCTGACTCATGAGGGGCCTGAGGCTCTGTGGCCTGAGATGTGGCCTGCAGTGGTGGGAGTGAGATGCTCATCAGCTGCTGGGAGACCAAGATGATGCTGGAGCTGCCTCAAGATGGTAGTATGCTGAGCCTGAGTGGTCATCATCTGCTCCTGGCGAGCTCGCAAGCTGCCATCTCCTGAGCAAGGCTGCTCTGAGAGGCTGTCAAGGTCTGCAATGCCTGGCATAAATCCCTATACTCAGAAATAGGGATGGCCATCCTTGGCTCAGCTGAAGTGGAGGGCTGTGATGAAGCTGGAGTAACTGGAGGGGCTCTGGCTATGGTAGGAGAAGCAATGGGTATACCCTCAGGTATAAGACGTGGAGATGCTCTCCTAGCAGCTGGTATCTGAGCTGGCTGTGGAAGCTCTGGCTGCTCCATTCTATAAGCTGTCATGTTGCTCCATTTGTCGAAAGTAAAAACCTCTCGACATATCCTCTTGCGCTCCAGCTGAGGCTCTGATGGATACCCAGATGCTCAAGAATCTGACATAGCAGCCGCGGGAAGAGAAGTGGAATGGCATCAGCTCTGGCAACTTCTTCTTATGCACCTTCTCTTCAAAGTAAAGAAGGGCAGCCATGATTAAGTGGTGAGGGCCAAAAAAGTATCCCTCAGAAATCCTAAACAAAGCCTCCAACAGAACTCCTCTCCTCTGGGTCCAATGCTGGAGTGGATAAATATTATGACGCAAGAGTGCATCAATGAGGAACATCCTTGGAGGAAGTTCCCCCTCAACAGATGTGGATTTGTAGAAGCTCCTCTGGACAGGATATGCACCATCTCCAGCTGAGAAGGACTAGCCCATGCTCGGAAATCATCAAAATGGCTTGGCTCATATGGGATATGCAGGGCCTCAGCTATATGACGAGCTCCCAGAATGCCATGTCGACCATCAATGGTAAAATGGATTAAGGTAGGATCTCTGACCTGCTGAGTAGTCATGGACTGATAAAAATCCATGGCTACTCTGGGATAGAAGAAGTCTCGTGGGGTCAGCAGCTGCTCCATGTGATATCTGCGCAGCAATTGGAATGACCCTTCAAGCTCCGGCCGCAATTGGAAGGCGGCTGTGTCAAAACACAGCTCAGAATGAAATGGCCGAGCTCGGCAGTCCAAATTGCCTTCAATTGGTGGTTGAGTGAGCATTGGACGCCTGAGTATCACTTCAGGAGCTGTCCCAGACGGAATTTGGGGCTCAGAAGGTGGCGGCTGGCTTGCTTGAGGCTTCGCCGGCGGTGCCGGAGATGGCACCGGAGAGGGCTCTGGAGATGGAACAGGGGACTGCCCTGTCAAGTCGATGGGTTCCGAGCTTTCCACTCTAGCTCTTTTTGCAGGGGACGGCCCCCTGACCTGGTAAGATAACGCCTCGCCGGAGGCGTCTGAATGCGGCTTGGCTGGCGCTTCTTTGGTGCGGCTTCACAGGAGGCGAAGCAACTTCTGGCCGCGGAGGCTCAGAGGTGAGCTTGAACAGGCGCCTCGCGCGGCGCTGGCTTTCGGCTGGAGGAGAGGAAGATTAGCTCCTCTGGTTCGTGCCATTACGAACTGACGAGGTTTGGCGGCGGTGATGATCGGAAGGGACGACCGGAGGTGCGCGCGCGTCGGGCTATGGAGAGGAGGTGAACGACGGTTGCTGCGACTTTTCCCCTTTCTGAAATGCTTTCGCAGCTTAAATGACCGGTATTTATAAAAATAACGGAATATTAAAGGTCATCTTGGGTTTCGCAGAAGAAAGCCGATTCCGCAGCAAAATTGGGGTTTCGCAAGAGAAAACACTTTCGCAGCCACTTCGCAGCTGCGAAATTGGAGTCACTGTACGCGGAATGGCGCTCGTGTGCCAAAAATCGGTTTCGCAGTTGCGAAACACCCTTCGAATGGAGTTATTGCTGCGGAATTGGGGTTTTTACGCCTTAGAGGTTGAGCCACTTCGCAGCTGCGAAATGGGGCTCCTGTGCTGCGAGTGGCACTCGTGTGCCATTCTTGGATTCGCACTGCGAAAACTTTCGCAGAGGATTCAAAAGTGTTGCGAACTGATTTCGCAACAAATGGCCGTTTTCGCAGAGAATTCCTCTTTGGCTGCGAAATCTCGCAGAGCTCTTTTTCTCCTCTGTTTTTGCTCTGTTTTGCTCCATTTCTCTCCGATTTCTTCCTTTCATTCTTTGCATTTTCTCCACCTGAATCATTCAAAAAGAGAAATTACATAAAAACACACAATTTAAGATCAAAAATTAAGATCAAAAGTATGGATAAAACTTTAAAATTTACAAAAATTTTGGACTTTGGTGAAACCAAGTCCATCAAACCCTTATTTGCTTAGGCTTTTTGAGGCTCAAGGAGGTTGATTTCCTCCTTTTCTGGTTTGAACGGCTCCATGAATGGCTTGAGACGATATCCATTGACTTTAAAGGTGTCCTTGCCATTGGAATTCAATAATTCCACTACCCCATTGATATGTACTTGATGGATAATGAAAGGACCTATCCACCTTGACTTGAGCTTTCCAGGGAATATATGGAGTCTTGTGTCATAGAGTAGAACTCTTTGTCCTTTCTGAAATTCCTTGTTAGAAATTAGTTGATCATGCCACTTCTTCATCCTCTGTTTTACAACTTTGGAATTGATGTAAGCATCATTTCTTAATTCCTCCATCTCATTAAGGTCTAAGCACCTCTTTGCCCCGGCCCTGATCAAGTCCATATTCAGCTTTTTGATTGCCCACCAAGCTTTGTATTCAACTTCCACAGGGAGATGACACGCTTTGCGATAGACAAGACGATAGGGGGACATGCCAAGAATAGTCTTATAAGCTGTTCTATACGCCCATAATGAATCATGAAGCTTAATAGACCAATCTTTTCTGCTTGAACTCACCACTTTCATCAATATGTTCTTTATCTCCCTGTTTGCTAGCTCAACTTGCCCGGAAGTTTGTGGATGATAAGGTGTAGCTACCTTATGCTTCACTCCATACTTGGCTAATAAACTTTCAAAAGGCTTGTTGCAAAAATGAGAACCTCCATCACTGATTATAGCTTTGGGCACCTCGAATCTTGCAAAAATGTTCTCTTTCAGAAACTTGAGAACCACTCTATGATCATTTTGTTTACAGGGGATTGCCTCAACCCATTTAGAAACATAATCCACCCCCACCAAGATATAGGAATTACCAAAAGACATTGGAAAAGGTCCCATGAAGTCAATGCCCCATACATCAAATAGCTCAACTATTAGAATGGGGTTCATAGGCATTTGATTTCTTTTTGTCAGCTTTCCAAGCCTTTGGCATCTATCACAACTTCTACACATGATGTGGGCATCTTTGAACAAAGATGGCCAAGTAAACCCTGATTGCAACACCTTCATAGCTGTTTTCTGAGAGGCAAAGTGGCCTCCACATGCATTCTCATGACAATGGTTTAGAATGCCCTGTTGCTCTTCCTCAGGCACACACTTCCTTATGATCTGATCTGCACAATATTTAAAAAGGAAAGGCTCTTCCCAATAATAAGCATGAATTTTTGCAAAGAAGTGCTTCCTGTCCTGTGCATTCCACTCACTTGGAATTTCACCAGTAACTAGATAATTAGCAATATGAGCATACCAAGGAGTTTTTACTAGAAACATAAGTGATTCCTCAGGAAAGTCATCATTAATAGGCAAGGCATGAGAATTATGTGCTATAGCTAACCTTGAGAGGTGGTCAGCTACCACATTCTCCACTCATTTCTTATCTCTGATTTGGAGATTGAATTCTTGTAACAAAGAAATCCATCTTATCAACCTTGCTTTTGCATCTTGCTTTGTCAATAAATACTTCAAGGCTGAATGGTCAGTGAAAACAATGATGAAAGACCCTACCAAATAAGCACGAAATTTGTCCGAGGCAAATACCACAGCTAACAATTCTTTCTCTATAGTTGTGTAGTTCCTTTGAGCTTCGTTCAATGTTTTGCTTGCATAGTAGATCACATAGGGCTTCCCATCTTCTCTTTGACCAAGCACAGCTCCTATAGCAAAGTCACTGGCATCACACATTAGTTCAAAAGGTAGTTGCCAGTTAGGGGCTCTCACTATTGGAGTTGTTGTTAAAAATTTCTTCAGTTGGTCAAAGCTATCTTGACATCTCTCATCCCATATAAACTTAGCATCCTTAGCTAACAGCTCACAAAGAGGTTTTGAAAGCTTTGAAAAATCTTTGATAAACCTCCTATAGAAGCCTGCATGGCCAAGGAACTGCCTTACTCCTTTTACAGTTGTTGGGGATGGTAGTTTGACAATTAACTCCACCTTTGCTTTATCAACTTCAATGCCTTTTTCGGAGATGATATGGCCAAGGACAATTCCTTGACGTACCATAAAATGACATTTCTCCCAATTGAGCACCAAGTCTTTTTCAATGCATCTGTGAAGAACCGCTTCCAAATTGACTAAGCATTCCTCAAATGTACCTCCATATACGGTGATGTCATCCATGAAAACCTCCATAATTCGCTCCACCATATCATGAAGATACTCAACATACACCTTTGGAATGTTGCAGGTGCATTGCATAAACCAAAAGGCATTCTTCTGTAAGCATATGTTCTAAATGGACATGTAAAAGTGGTCTTTTCCTGATCTTCCACAGCAATCTCAATTTGAAAATACCCTGAATACCCGTCCAAAAAACAGTAGAACGGATGGCCAGAGACTCTCTCCAACACTTGATCGATAAATGGCAATGGAAAATGATCTTTCCTGGTTACTGCATTCAACTTTCTATAATCAATACACACCCTCCACCCTGTAGTGAGGCGCGTAGTGACTTCTTCTCCTTCTTCATTCTGAACCATAGTAATCCCTGACTTCTTTGGTACCACTTGAGTAGGACTCACCCAAGAACTATCAGAAATAGGGTAAATAATACCTGCTTGAAGTAGCTTCAGCACTTCAGCTCGCACAACCTCTGGTAAATGAGGATTCAATCTTCTTTGAAGTTGACGAATTGGCTTAGCTTCCTCCTCCATATATATATGATGCGTGTAAACTAAAGGACTAATGCCTTTCAAATCATATATTTGCCATCCTATTGCTTTCTTACACCTCTTGAGAACTTCCAGAAACACTTCTCTTGATGACTGGTCAGAGATGAAGATATTACGACAGGACATTGATTATTTTCTTCAAGGTATGTATATTTCAGCTCCACGAGTAGAGGCTTCAAATTGAGTTTTGGGGTCTCTTTTTCAGCATCTGCTCCTTCTTCTTTATTGAACAAAGGTAGAATCTCTTCTATCCTCCTCCAACTTTGTAGAGTAGCAAGCACATTAGGGGGTTCAGACAAACCTTCCTCACAATCCGCAAAACTTTCATTCAGCTTGTCTTGCATATTCTGATTGCAGTGCTCCTCTACCAGAGTGTCAATAATACACACTTCCTCTGGACCCTCTTCTTCTTCCGGAGTGATTTGCTTTTTAGACATATAAAAAATGTTGAGATCAAGTGTCATGTTGCCAAAAGTGAGTTGCATGAGCCCATTCCTATAGTTGATGATTGCATTTGAGGTAGCAATGAATGGCCTTCCCAGGATGATAGGAACTAAATTAGCTTCCTTTACAGTAGGATCCGTATCAAGAACAATAAAATCCACCAGATAGTAGAAATTATCAACTTGAACTAAGACATCCTCAATTACTCCTCTGGGAATTTTTACTGATCTATCTGCTAGAGATAGAGTAATTGCTGTTGGCTTCAACTCACCAAGTCTCAATTGCTTGTAGACAGTATATGGAAGCAAATTAACACTTGCTCCCAAGTCTAATAAAGCTTTCTCTACTACCTTTCCTCCAATCATGACTGAAATGGTAGGACTTCCAGGATCTTTGTACTTCAAAGGAGACTTACATTGTAAGATTGCACTTACTTGCTCAGTCAAGAAGGCTTTCTTATTTACAGTCAACCCTCTTTTGATAGTACACAAGTCCTTTAGGAATTTTGCATATGTTGGAACTTGCTTAATCATATCCAACAGTGGGATATTGACTTTAACTTGTCTCAATACTTCAAGAATTTCAGCTGCATTTCTAATCCCCTTCTTCCCATGCAATGCTTGAGGAAAAGGTGGAGAAGTTGATTTCTTCAGCATTTCTTCCTTCAGAAGTCCCTTCTCTGGATTTGCATTCATTGTTGACTCATAGTCCTCTTTCTTTTCACTGATCTCTCCCTGTTTGTCTTCCATTTCCTCCCCTTTTATTGTCTCTTCTTCTTTCTCAACATGTGGCTTAGGTGGTGGCTGCTCAATTTTTTTACCACTCCTTAGAATGATCAAAGCTTTGACATCTTTCATCTGTGATGATTCTCCCTCATGGCTTTCCACTTCATGGACACCCTTAGGGTTTTGGTGGGGTTGAGAAGGAAATCTTCCATTTTCTTGCACTGTATTCAAATTTGTGAGCCTTGATATTGAGTATTGGAGATTGGGTTATATCATTTTGCATTCCATCCATCCTTTTGTTCAGAGTATTCTCTACTCTGTCAAATCTTTGATTAAGTTGAGCATTGATGGCTTTTTGTTCTCCAACAAAATCTCCCACTACCTTGCTGAGATTCAAAATGGCTTGTTCAAGACTTGAAGATTGTTGAGATGGTTGATCTGGCTGTTGGTACTGAGGTGCTCTAGGCTTCCATGAAAAATTTGGATGATTCCTCCAACTTGAGTTGTAAGTATTTCCATAGGGCGCATTGTTATTGGGCTTGAATTGTCCAACAACATTTGCCTGATCTCCAAACATTTCCCTTTCAGCTGAAATTGTAGGGCATTCCTCCACCAAGTGTTCATAGGATTGACAATTAGGACAAAGCTTCACTTGCACTGGTGCTTCAGCAACAGCTTGCACTTCATGCATTTTTTTCAGTTCCAGCTCCTCTAATCTTCTTGTCACAGCTGCAAACTTTGCTTTCGTATCATCCTCTTCTTTCAAAGTATACATCCCAGCCTTAGCATTGAAAGCACTAAGTTCAGACTTCATCTTTCCCACTTCTCCTTTGATTGGTTCATCCCATCCCCGTGAAACTTCAGCTACATAATTCAAGAAATCCATAGCTTCCTCTGGATTTTTGCTCATGAAATCTCCTCCACACATTGTTTCCAGGAGTTGCTTCATTGAGGACGACATCCCATCATAAAAATAGCTCACCAATAACCAAGTATCAAAACCATGGTGAGGACAAGCATTTATAGCTTCCATATATCTTTCCCAACACTCATAGAATTTCTCATTCTCTTTAGCTGAGAAGTTTGAAATTTGCCTTTTCAAGCCATTTGTTCTATGAGTGGGAAAGAATTTCTTAAGGAATTCAGCTTGTAAGTCAGTCCAAGTACGGATACTCCTTGGCCTTAAAGAATTAAGCTAAATTTTGGCTTTATCCTTTAAAGTAAAAGGAAATAACTTAAGCCTCATCAAATCAATTGAAGCTCCTCCCTCTTGGAATGTATTACAAACATCTTCAAATTCCTTGATATGTGCATAGGGATTCTCACTTTCCATCCTATGGAAAGTTGGTAGAAGTGGAACAATATACGGTCTGATCACTAGCTGCTCTGTAGGAGGCACTATACATGATGGTGCACTCATACGAGGTGGATGCATGCGGTCCCTCATTGATCTAAATTCATTGAGATTGTCTTGACGACCTTGGTGACTATGCTGATCTTCAGGTGTAGTTTCCATGATATTCAAGCTCAATTCCAATTCCTTAGTATGAGGTGTATCACTTTTAAAAAGCCTTCCCCCACTGCCACGTATCCACTTTGGCATACACAACTAGTATCTAGCTGAAACTAAAATGAAAATAAAGGACAACAAAAGAAAACAGGGCTACAAATACAAAATAAAACTAAGCTGAATTTAAAAGCTAAATTTAAATTATGAGTCAGTAAAACGAAAAAAATGAGAATTAATAAAGTGAAAGAAACGTTACCAAACTTGTGATGAAAATCACAAGTACTTGAAATAGTATCACTATAAACTTGACACAATCCCCGGCAACGGCGCCATTTGATTCATGCCTAATTGGTGTCTCAGCTGATTCGTGTCCAGCTGGTGCTCCTTGATGGTGGGAGTAATCAACAAAATTTATAACCTATTACACCATGAACTAAGGTAGCAAAGAAAAAGCTACTATAGCATAGTGGCTCTAGGATCGTTCACTGGGAAGGGTTTCCAAACTGAGAATGATACCAATTCAAAGTGAATTGGTACTGTTTCATTTCAAGGTTAGCTTAAGAAATAAAACACAAACTTTGGTTTAACAAGGTTTGGACTTAGATTAACAACACAGCAAGTGATGGAAATTACTTAAGAAGAAAAACATTCCTTGGAGATTCAGGTTCACAGGGGAGGTTCCTCATGCAATAGCATAGCTCTGGTCAGTTGGTTCAATTCCTCGCATTAGAGAATTAACATAAAGTCAATTCTCTAACAGGTGCTGCACAAATGCATCCCTCAATTGGATTTCAGCTTTAATTCTCTCACTGATGCAACTTGCAATGGTTCGAGCCTCTCACTTAGCCTTTACCATTCAAGGTGATCTTTAACCTTGGACTTCCTTTCACAAGCTCGCAAGAGATAACTAATGGATGTCTCCTTAGAGTCCAAAAGCTTACTAAGTGTTGGCAATTCTAGAAAATCCTACCTTCAAGTCACCTCCCAGAGGCTCGCAAGGGGTAAACTAGTGCATCTCCATGGATAGAGATCACTTGCCTTACCAAGTGTTGGCCCAGGTGACTCCAAGGCGTTTTAAGTTAACTAAAAACGTAAAAACCATTCACGGGACACACTTTCTTTTCATTCATAGCTGAAACCACAAAGCTTCTGATTCTTGCACTTGGAACCTTTCCCGGCAACCTTAACTCCAAGGAACTAAAAGGTTTAGTTACTCATTCTCTGGGGAAAATTCCTCAGAGAGTGCATAACTAAGTAAATGAAAAAAAATACAATCAAAGTGAGAAGGTAAGGTAGAGCTCAAGCTCTGTATTTTACTTTCTTTGAAACTTTTACAAAAGGTTCATCACCCTCAGAACAGGCTCCTCGGGCTCTATTTATATCAAAATTACATTAATAGCTATTACATGGATATTTAGCCATTTTCCTAACTTAAAAGCTAAGGAATCCTATAATTGGTGGGATACAAGGAGAATTTGGGGATTTAGGCAACAAATATCTGAAGAAAAATATCTCCAAGTGTCGGTTACAAATATCGGGAAGCACTAAGGACCATTTCGCAGGTGAAAAAGAGGTCTGCGAAATTTCGCAGACGAACAAAAAAGGCTGCGAAATCACTTCGCAGCAAATGGCTGATCCCGCAGTGCTGCGAAGTTGGCTTTCATCTTGTGGTGTTTGGCTTCCATCGCATCATGAAACTTCAGGGGAAATCCATAGCACTGTGCAAAAAGGCTGCGAAATCATTCCGCAACAAAAGGGTGATTTCGCAACACTTTGCTAAATCCTTCCTTTAGCTTGGAGTGATCGGCTTCCAACAGCTGTAACTCCTTCATTTCAACTCTGAATGGTGTACCGTTTAAAGCATTAGATTGTTGACTTCCTAAGCTTTCAAATGACATATAGCATGAATAAATTGGACATCAAGAAGTGCTCCAAAAGTGGCTGACATGACTGTCATCAAGAATGCTTCATGACTGGATTCTCTTTGCTTTCCCTCCTTGTATTTCAACTTTGCTTATGGAAAAGGGCTTCAAAGCTTTGATTCTTCATGCCTCTAAGCTTCCCATTGCTTTGCCATGGATTCCAAATAACTCTCCTCAATCTCATATTGCTTTGGTGATAAAAAAGCTATCAAAACACCAAAACTTAGGACAATTTGATTAGAATTGATTGAAAGGGGCCTTAACATGTTAATTGGGTTAAAAGGCAATAACTACTACTCAAAAGTGTTTAAAAGGATTAATTACAAGCTATCAAATAGCACTTTTTGAGTAGTAATCAGCCAATGGCTGGCACTTGTGTGCCAAAGGTGGGTTTCGTAGGGGGTTTCGCAGCTGTGAAATGAGGCTTAGGCTGTGAAAATGAGCTTTTGAGGGCCTTGGTGGTTTCGTAGAGGTTTTCACAGCTATGAAATGGAGGCTTGGGCCACGAAATGGCACTCGGGTGCCAAGGGGGTGTTTCGCAGCTGCGAAAATTTTCACAGGGGGTGGCTATGGGGCTGCGAAATGGTTTCACAGAGGAGGGCCCATTTTGCAACAAACCTTTGATTTTGCAGCGGGCACCTTGTGGCTACGAAATTATTTCGCAAAGGATGGCCATTTTCGCAGGGGGCTATTTTGGGCTGCGAAATTTCACAGACCATTGAAATTTCTTGCTTTTGAGCCCCTTCTGGCTCCCTCAGACCTTCCTTCACCTCTTTTACAATTCCTCATAAATTAGATCATTCAAAAAGTCTAAGTTACTTAAAAATAACATAAATTAATACTAATATTAAAATCAAACAATTAATAAGGCTTTTAAATTAACAAAATTAAACAAAAAATATGGACTTTGGTGAGACCAAGTCCATCTAACCCCTTTCTAATTAGGCTTTCTGTGGCTCAAGGAGGTTGATTTCCTCCTTATCTTGCTTGAATGGCTCAATGAATGGTTTGAGACGATGGCCATTAACTTTAAAGGTGTCAGTGCTGTTGGAATTCAATAATTCCACCACTCCATTGAGATGCACTTGGTGAATAATGAAAGGGCTTATCCACCGTGACTTCAACTTCCCTGGAAAGATATGGAGCCTTGATTCATAGAGTAAGACTCTTTGTCATTTTCAGAATTCTTTGTTGAAGATTAACTGATCATGCCACCTCTTCATCCTCTGTTTTGCAACTTTGGAATTGATGTAGGCATCATTTCTTAATCCCTCCATTTCATTAAGGTCTAAGCACCTCTTTGCCCCGGCTCTGATCAAGTCCATGTTAACCTTCTTGATTGCCCACCAAGCCTTATATTCAACTTCCACAGGAAGATGACATGCTTTGCCATAGACTAGACGATAAGGAGACATTCTAAGAATAGTCTTGTAAGCTATTCTATATGCCCATAGTGAATCATGGAGCTTAATAGACCAATCTCTTCTCCTCGTGTTCACCACCTTCATCAATATATTCTTGATTTCCTTGTTTGCTAGCTCAACTTGCCCAGAAGTCTAAGGGTGATAAGGTGTAGCTACCTTATGCTTCACCCCATACTTGGCTAATAGGGTTTCAAAAGGCTTGTTGCAAAAATGAGTACCTCCATCACTGATTATGGCCTTGGACACCCCAAATCTTGAGAAGATGCTCTCTTTGAGAAACTTGAGAACCACCTTGTGATCTCCGTGTTTACAGGGATAGCCTCAACCTATTTAGAAACACAGTCCACCCCCACTAAGATATAAAAGTTACCAAAAGACATTGGGAAAGGTCCCATGAAGTCAATGCCCCAAACATCAAAGAGATCAACTATTAGAATGGGGTTCATGGGCATTTGATTTCTTCGTGTAAGCTTCCCGAGCCTTTGTCACAGCTCCTACACATGGTGTGGGCATCTTTGAAAAGTGATGGCCAACTAAACCCTGATTACAACACCTTCATGGATATTTTCTGGGAGGCAAAGTGGCCTCCACATGCACTCTCATGGCAATGGCTGAGGATTCCTTGTTGCTCTTCTTCAGGGACACACTTCCTTATAATATAATCTACACAATACTTGAAAAGAAAAGGCTCTTCCCAATAATAAGCATGAATCTTTGCAAAGAAGTGCTTACAAAAAGCCTAGCCACTCATCCTCAGAGTTTGATTTGCTAGAAATAAAAATAAAAGAGAAAACAAAATGAGAAGGTAAGGTAGAGCAGAGCTCCGTGTATTACTTTCTGAAAAACCATATAAAGTTCGTCTCTTAGAAAAACCCCCCGCCGAGATCTTTTTTAAAAGAAAATTAAAATAGATATTATATAGAGAGGCTATTCACCCCTCCTGCTAACATCCCAACCAAGAAAAATTGTCATTGGTGGGTTACAAGGAGAAAATAAGGATTTACACACAAATATCTGAAGATAAACATCAAATGGACTAGGTGTGCAAATATCTCAAATTACAGGTGGATTTCGCAAGTTCAAATTGTGGTTTCACAACTTGTGAAATTGTCCTGCAACTAGTTAGCTCTCTGTCCTGTAGCGATTCCTTTCATCTTCCTATTTCGCAAGTTGGATTCCACAACTTGCAAAATTGTTGGATAGCTGATTTCTTCTGTTATTTTCTTCCTTGCATCCTCGTTTGGCTTTGGCAAAGGGTTATGAAGCTCTAAAGCTTAGTTTCTTCATGAATTTGAGCTTCAACTTGCTTTGCCATGAACTATACAAAGATCTCCCTCATTCTTGGATTGCTTTAGTGATAAAAAAGCTATGAAAAACACCAAAACTTAACACAATTTGATTAGAAACAATTGTAAGGGTCCTTAACATGCCAATTGAGTTAAAAGGTAATAACTACTACTCAAAAGTGTTTAAAAGAGTTCATTACAAGCTATAAAATAGCACTTTTTGAGTAGTAATTAATATTCCACCAAGGACTCTGCTACTGCCATGGTTGTGGCTAGGTCTTGGACACCACGTCTCCTCAACTCCTGCTTGGCCCAGCTTTACAAGTTGTCCATGAAATTAAATAGTAGCTCCTCCTCAGACATGTTAGATATCTCAGGCATGAGCGTAGAGAACTCTTTGACATACTCACAGATCGAGCCCATGTGCTTGAGACGCTTCATGTTCTTTCTTGCTAGATAAGCCACATTTTCATGGTAGAATTGCCTTTTGATTTCTCGCTTAAAGGCAGCCCATGTGTCTATGGTGCACATCCATTTTTCTATATCAGCAAACCTTCGACGCCACCATAGAGTAGCATTATCGATGAGGTAGAGGGTCACGGTGCGTACCTTAATGGCTTCATCCATTAGTGCAATAGCCTCAAAGTACCACTCTATGTAACATAAGAAGTTATCCAGCTCCTTAACATCCCTCTTGCCACTGAATGTATGTGGCTTGGGCACCTCCACCCTTGGTGCCTCATGAGTGGCCATGACTCGTGCTGATACTGCAGTTTTATAGATGGGCAACTCCTATTGAATCTCCTGGTCTCGGGTCTCCATGCGCGCAACCAAGGCCTTCACCCTTGACTCTACACTCGTAAACATGCTCATATCCTTGTCTTGGAAGGACATGCACTCCTCGTGTGACACCGACAGAACTTATGAGCCTAACACCCCTCGTGAAGGTCTTGGATATGCTCCCTTAGATCCTCTAAGCCCTTCTCCATGCCTTGCTCGATCAAGTCTACCCCTTCCAAGGTGTTTTCCATGGCTAGCTCCATCTTAACTACCCTTGCTTCCATGTTGGCAATGGCATCATGAGATTTATCCTTTCTACCTCTGCCCCGTGCAGTAGGCTCAATCTCCCTTGCATGAGTTTGCTAGCTAGTCTCCTCCACGTTAGAGCCCAACATGCTTCCTTTACTATGCTCACTTCGTAGTCGTGCTCTTGTACCACTTGTCACGAACTTAGTCTTATCCTAAGCTCATGCAGCACTTAGACAAATCAAGACACTTGATCTTGCTAAGTCAGCCTTACCCCCAATGCTTAGCTTGCTAGGCTAAGACGCTCGCGACTCGGGAGTTTTAGAAGGCATAGTAGGCAACTCTTAAAGAATGAAATCTTTATTTGTTTCAAAGGAAGCTATACAATGCTTGGAAGATCACTTACTTTGTGCCTTGGCCAAATGGGGCCCTCACCTATTTATAGGCACCAGTGGAACTCTCTAGAACCTTGGAGGGTTCCTTATAAATCAAGAAAATTCTAGAATACTCTACACAACTCTATGTACAAGTCTATGTACAAGAGATCTCTAGAATTCTCTAGAAAGGCCTAGACTCCTCTCATGCCTTCCACCATAGTATAGAGATGTGTGGACTTCTATAGACATTTCTAGAACCTTCCACACTCTTCCCACTAATGGCTAAGTGTAGGAGTCTCCAAAAGCTTCCTGGGCTCTATATAAGCCCATGGGAAGGCTCATTTGAAGCATCCTATGACATTAGGCCTCTAGATTCTATGAAAAACATAGGATTTTAATTGATATGAAAGACCCTAAGTCATGAGCTGAAAGGTTTAAATGATATGCACATTTTAAGGCTGTCAATTACATGAAAGACTCTTGGTCATGGGCTGAGGGATCTAGATTCTATACATAGGTATGGGCTTTCGATGACATGAAAGACTCTACATCGAGAGCTGAAGGCTTTAGATGCCATGAATAACTCAGGGTTGTGGTTAACATGAATGACTCTAGGTTGTGAGCTTAGGGCTCTAGATACTATGAACAACTAAGAGTTGTGGATGATATGATCGAGTCAAGATCCCATGAGCTCAAACCTTTAGATGCTATGGATCGCTAAGGGTTATGGATGATTTTAATGATCCCGCATCTTAAGCTCAAGCCCTTAGATTCTATGAACTCCTCAGTGTTATGGGTGACATGAACGACTATGGGTTTGGTGCTCAGGGCTTTAAATGCTATTGAAAACTCAGGGTTGTGGATAACATGAACATCTTCAGGTCATGAGCTCAGGCCCCTAGATTTTATGAACAGCTCAACGTTGTGGTTGACATGAACGACTCCGAGTCATGAGCACAGGGCTCTAGATGCTATGCACAACTTAAGGTTGTTAATGACATGAAAGACTATACGTCATGAGCTTAGAGCTCTAAATGCTATGAATAATTCAGGTTGTTCATGACATGAAAAATCTGGGTCGAAAGCTCAAGGCTTTAGATACTATGAACAACTTAGGACTATGGTTGACGTGAATGATTCTGAGTTATGAGCTCAGAGCTCTAGATGCTATGAATAGCTCAGGGTTGTGGATGATATGAGTGACTTCAGGTCATGAGCTTAGGGCTTTGGATGATGTGAATAGCTTAGAGTTGTGGATGATATGAACGACTTAGGATCTCATGAGCTCAATCCTCTAGATGTTATGAATCACTTATAGTTGGGGATGATATGAATGATTCTACTTCCTGAGCTCAAGCCTCTAGATATTTTGAACTGATCAGGACTATGAAGGACATGAACGACTCGGAGTTGTGATCTTGAGGCTCTAGATGCTATGAAAAGCTCAAGGTTGTAGCTGACATGAACGTCTTTGGGTGGTGAGCTTAAGGGATTAGATGTTTTCAACAACTCAAGGCTATAAATGACATGACTAACTCAAGGTTATGAGCTTAGAGATTTAGATATTATGAACAGCTTAAGGTAGTGGTTGACATGAAAGACTTTGGGTCCTGAGCTCAGGGCTCTAGAAGGTATGAACAACTCAGGGTTGTGAATGATATGAACGACTTGGGATCCCATGAGTTTAGGCTTATAGATGCTATGAACCGCTCTAGGCTATGGATGATTTGAACGATTTTGTATCATGAGCTCAAGCTACTACATGCTATGAACTACTCAAGGCTGTGGAAGATATGAATGACTATGGGTCATGAGCTCAGGGTTCTAAACGCTATGAACAACTCAAGATGGTAATTGACATGAACAACTCTAAGTAGTTAGGGTTGTGGATGGCATAAATGAATATGGGTCATAGGTTTAGGCCTCTAGATTCTATGAACAACTCAAGCCTGTGGTTGAGATCAAAGAATCCTAGTCGTGAGCTTAGGGTTCTAGAAGTTATGTACAACTTAAGGTTATCGATGACAAGAAAGGCTCTAGGTCATGAGCTGAGGGCTCTAGATGCTATACACAAGTTAAGGTTGTCGATGACATGAAAGACTCTAGATCAAGAACTCATGGCTTTAGATACTATGAACAACTCAAGGTTGTGGTTGACATGAACGACTGTAGATCGTAAGCTTAAGGCTCTAGATGCTATGAACAACTCTAGGTTATGGATGACATGAGCTACTCTAGGTCATGAGACCAAGGTTGTAGATGCTATTAAGAGCTTAGAGTTGTGGATAATATAAATGACTCAGGATCCCATGAGCTTAAGTCTCTAGACGCTATGAAATACTTAAGGTTATGGATGATATGAATGATTATGTGTCATGAGTTGAAGCCTCTAGATGATATGAACTGCTAAGGATTGTGGATGACATGAATGACTCTAGGTTATGAGCTCTAGATTGTAGATGCTATTAAAACTTAGGGTTGTGTATAAGATGAATAAATCTAGCTCATCAGCTTAGGTCATGAGCTTAGGGCTCTACATGTTATACATAGATTTGGGTTGTTGATGACATGAAAGAGTCTAGGTCATGAAATCCTAGCTCTTGATACTATAAACAACCCAGGGTTGTGGATGACATGAATGACTCTAAGTCATGAGCTCAAGGCTCTAAATGATATGAACAGCTCAAATTTATGGATGATATGCTCTACTTTGGGTCATGATCTTAGGGCTTTGGGTGTTATGAACAACTCAGAGTTGTTGATTATATGTACAACTCGAGCTCCCGTGAGCTCAGACCTCTTGATGTTATGAACTGCTTAAGGGTTGTGGATGATATGAATTATTCTATGTCATGAGGTCAAGCTTCTAGATGCTAAGAACTGCTTAGAGCTATGGAAGATATGAATGACTCTAGGTTTTGATCTCAAGGCTCTTGATGCTATGAACAACTTAGGGTTATGGTTGACATGAACAACTCCAAGTCATGAGCTCAAGGCACTAGATGCTATGGTAAAATTAGGGTTGTGGATGATATGAACGACTGCGAGTTATGAGTTCAGGGCTCTAGAGACTATGAATAGATCAGAGTGGTGGTTGACATGAAAGACTCTAGGTTCTAAGCTTAGGGATCTGGAATCCATGAACAATTGATAGTTGCGGATGATGTGGATAACTTGGGATCCTTTGAGCTTAGGTTTGTAGATGTTATGAACCGCTCTAGGTTGTGGATGATATGAACGATTCTGTGTTATGAGCTCAAGCCGGTAGATGCTATGAACTGCTATGGGTAGTGAAAAATACGAACAACTCTTGGTCGTGAGCTTAGGGCTCTAAATGCTATTAACATACTAGGGCTGTGAATGGCATGAATGATTTCAAGTCATGGGATCAGGCCTCTAGAATTTATGTAAAGCTCAAGGTCGTGGTTACAATCAAAGACTCCTAGTTATGATCTTAGAGCTTTAGATGTTATGCACAACTTAAGGTTGTTGATGACATGAAAGACTCCAAGTCATGAACTGAGGGCTTTAAATGTTATACATAGGTCAGGGTTGTCGATGACATAAAAGACTCCGGGTCGAGAGCTTAGGGCTCTAGGTGCTATGAATTGCTCTGGTTAGTAGAAGACATGAACGACTCCGAGTCGTGAGCTTAGGGCTCTAGATGCTACTAACATACCAAGGTTGTGAATGACATGAATGATTCTAGGTCATGGGATCAGGCCTTTATATTTTATGTAAAACTCAAGGTAGTGGTTACAATCAAAGACTCCTAGTTATGAGCTTAGAGCTATAGATGTTATGCACAACTTAAGGTTGTTGATGACATGAAAGACTCCGAGTCATGAGCTGAGGGCTTTAGATTCTATACATAGGTCAGGGCTGTCAATGACATGAAAGACTCCGAGTCAAGAGCTCAGGGCTCTAAATGTTATGAACAACTTAGGGTTGTGGTTGACATGAACAACTTTGGGTCATGAGCTTAAGGCTCTAGATGGTATGAACAACTCTCGACTATGGATGACGGTAGCTACTCCTGGTCATGAGCCTAGGGCCCTAGATGCTATGAAGAGCTTAGAGTTGTGGATAATATGAATGACCCGAGATCCTCTGACCTTATGTCTCTAGATGTTATGAATTGCTTAGAACTGTGGATGATGTGAATTATTCTCCATCACGAGCTTAAGGTTCTAGATGCTATGAACTGCTCAAAGTTGTAGATGCTATAAAAAAAATAAGGGTTGTGAATAACATGAATGACTCCAGTTCATGAGATCATGCTTCTAGATTCTATGAACAACTTAGGGCAAAGACTTTGACTTGTGAGCTTAGGGTTCTAGATGCTATGCACGACTTAAAGGTGTTGACAACAAGAAAGACTCCAAGTCATGAGTTCAGGGCTTTAGATGTTATGAACATCTCAGGGCTATGGTTGACATGAATGACTCTATGTTCTAAGGCTCTAGATGTTATGAACTACTTAGAGTTGTGATCAATATGAACGACTTCGAGTCATAAGCTTAAGGCTCTAGATGCTATGAACAACGTAGGTTTGTGGTTGACATGAAGACTACAGGTTGTGAGCTTAGGGCACTAGATGCTCTTAACAACTCAATGTTGTTGATGACATAAATGACACCGGTCATGAGCTGAGGCCTCTAAATTCTTTGAACAACTCAAGGTTGTGGTTGACGTGAAATAGTCCAGGTCATGAGCTAAGGGTTGTAGATGACATACATAGGTTTGGGTTGTCGATCACATTAAAGACTTTAGGTCATGAGCGAAGGGATTTAGATGCTATGAATAGTTCAGGTTTATGGATGACATGGATGACTTTGGGTCATGAGCTCTAGGCTCTATATATTATAAATAACTTAGGGTTGTGGTTTACATGAATGACTTCGTGTCGTGAACTCAGGGCTTTGGATGCTTTGAACAGCTTAGAGTTATGAACTACTTAAGGTTGTAGATGACATGAATGACTCCAGGTCATGATCACAAGATTCTAGATATTATAAACTACTAATGGTGCTAGTTGACATGAGCGACTCTGTGTTGTGAGCTTAAGGCTCTAGAAGCAATGTACACCTCTGGGTTGTTGTTGACATGAATGACTTTGGGTTGTGAGCTCATAGCTTTAGATTCTATGAACAACTTAAGGCTATGGATGAAATGAATGACTTTAGGCCTTGAGCACAATCTTGTAGATACGATGAATAACTCAGGGGTTGGGGTTGACTTGAATGATTTCGAGTCATAAGCTTAGGGGTTTAGGTTCTTTCAACTACCTAAGGTTGCTGATGACATGAACTACTCCAGGTCGTGAGCTCAAGGCTCTAGATGCTATGAATAACTTGGGGCTGTGGTGGAAAAGAACAACTTCAAGTCATGTTCTCGAGCCTGTAGATGCTATGAACAGCTCAGGGTTATGGTTGATATGAATGACTTTGGGTCATGAGCTTAAGGCTCTAGATGCTTTTAACAACTCAGTGTTGTGGATGACATGAATGACTCTGAGTCACAACCTTAAGATTCTATGAGCAACTCAGGGTAGTTGTTGACATGAAAGGCTTCGGGTCCTTAGCTTAAGGTTCTAGAAGTTATGAACAATTCAAAGTTGTGAATGATATGAATGAATTAGGATCTCGTGAGCTCAGTCCTTTAGATTTTATGAACTTATCAAGGTTGGGAAAAATATGAATGATTTTTTGTCATGAGCTCAAGCCTTTAGATGCTATGAACTGCTCAATATTATGGATGACATGAACGACTCCAGGTCATGAGCTTAAGGCTCGAGATGCTATCAACAACTCAGGGTTATGGTTGACCTGAACAACTTTGGGTCATGATCTCAAGGGTGTAGATGCTATGGATAGCTCATAGTTGTGGATGATATGAATGACTTAGTCTCCTATGACCTAAGGCCTCTAAATGTTATGGACCGCTCACGGCTGTGGATGTTAATAATGATTCTACATCATGTGATTAAGCCTATATATGCTATGAACAACCCTAGGTCGTGAGCTCAAGCCTTTAGATGCTATGAACTACTCATGGTTATGGTTGACAAGAAGAATGTTGGGGTCGTGAGCTCAGGGCTCTAGATTTTATGAACAACTAAGGATTATGGATGACACGAGTTACTCTGGGACATGAGTTTACAACTTTGGATGCTATGAATGACTCGTGATTTCATGAGTTTAGTCCTTTAGATGTTATGAATATTTCAGGGCTGAGGATGATATGAACGATTCTTGGTCATGAGCCAATGGTTGTAAATGATATGAATAGATTAAGGTTATGGATGACATGAACGACCCCCAGTAATGAGCTTAGAGCTTTAGATGTTATGAACAACTTAGAGCTATGGTTGACAAGAAGAACTTCTAGTCGTGAGCTCAATGCAATAAATGTTATGAATAGCTCAAGGCTATAGATGACATAAATGACTCCGGGTCGTGAGCTTAGGGCTTTAGATACTATGGATAACTTAGGTTTGTGGTTGACATGAATGACTTTGGGTCGTGAGCTCATGACTCTAAATACTATGAATAGCTTAAGGTTATGAATGATATAAACTACTAAAGGGCATGAGCTAAAGGCTATGGATACTATGAACAACTAAGCATTATGGATAACATGAACGACTGAGGATCCTGTGAGGTCAAGTCTCTAGATGCTAAGTACAACTCAAAGTTGTGGATGATATGAATTTATCTACTTCATGAGCTTATGGTTGTGGGTGACATGAATGACTCTGGGTCCTGAGTTCAAAGTTATGGATGATATGAATGACTTAGGATCTCATGAGCCTGAGCTTCTAGATGTTATGAACAACTCAGGGTTGAGGATAATGATTCTTCATTGTGAGCTAATGGCTTTAAATGCTATGAACAACTCAAGGTTGTGCACCACATGAAAGACTCTAAGTTGTGAGCTTAGGGCTTTATATGTTATGAAAAGCTTAGGGTTGTGGTTGATAAGAATGATTTTGGGTCATGAGCTCAAGGCTCTAGATGTTATAAACAACTCACAGTTGTTAAAGACATGAGATACTCCAAGTCATGAGCTCAAGACTTTGGATACTATGAACAACTCAAGGTTGTGGATGATATCAATGGCTCATGATCTTGTGACCTTAGTCCTCTAGATTCTATGAGCAACTCAAGGTTATGGATCATACGAATAGTTCTTGGTCTTGAGCTCATGGCTCTAAATTCTATGAACAGCCGAGGGATGTGGATGACATGAATGACTTTGGGTAGTGAGCTCAAGGCTCTAGATATTATGAACAGGTCAGGACAATGTTTGACATCAACAAATCTAGGTCGTGAACTCAACACTTTAGATGCTATGAACAACTCAAGGTTATAGTTAACATGAATGATTTTGGGTTGTGATTTGAGGGCTCTAGATGCTATGAACAACCCAAAGTTGTGGATGACATGAATGACTCTAGGTCATGAGCTTAGAGTTCTACATATTATGAAGAGTGTAGGCCTGTGGTTAACATGAACAATGCCATGTCGTGAACTCAGGGTTCGAGATGCTATGAACAACTTATGCCTGTTAATGAGAGGAACTACTCAGGGTCATGAGCTTAAGGATATAGATGTTATGAACAACTCAGGGTTATGGATGATATGAACAATTTTAGGTCATGAACTCAAGCCTTTAGACACAATGATCAACTTAGGGTTATGGATGAATAAACGACCTTGGGTCGTGAGCTCAAGACCCTAGATGTTATGAACACCTCATTATTATGGATGATATGAATGACTCGGGATCTCATGACCTTAGGCCTCTAAATGCCATGAACAACTTAGGGTTAAGGATGATATGAATGATTCTAGGTCATGAGCCAATGGCTTTAAATGCTATAAAAGCTAAGGACGGTGGATGACATGGAGGACTCTTGGTCGTGAGCTTAGGGACCTATATGCCATGAACAACTCAGGGTTGTGGCTGACAAGAACGAGTCTCAATCATGAGCTCACGACTCTAAATGCTATGATCAAATCAAGGTTGTGTGTGACATGAGCTACTTTGGGTCATGAGCTTACGACTTTAGATGCTATGAAGAACTCAGGGTATTAGAAGATATGAAGGAATAACGATCCCGTGAGCTCAAGCCTCTATATTTTATAAACAATTCAAGGTTGTAGATGATATGAACAATTCTTGGTTGTAAGCCATAGCTCTAAATTCTATAAACAACATAAGGTTACGGATGACATGAATGACTCCAGGTAGTGAGCTCAAGGCTCTAAATGCTACGAATAACTTAGGGTTATGGTTGAAATGAGCAACTCTAGGTCATGAGCTCAGCATTCTAGATGATATGAATAACTCAAGAGTGTGAATGACATGAACGACTCTGAGTCGTGAGCTCAGGGCTCTAGATACTATGAACAACTTAGGGTTATGGTTGACATGAATGACTCTGGATTGTGAGCTCACAACTTTAGATGCTATGAACTGCTCAAGGTTGTGGATTATATGAGCTACTCTGGATTGTGAACTTAAGGCTTTAGATGCTATGAACTGCTCAGGGTTGTGGATGACATGAACAACTCTAAGTCGTGAGCTCATCACTCTAGATGCTATGAACAACTCAAGGTTTTGGAAAATATGAGCTACTTTGGGGCCTGAACTCAAGGCTTTAGATGCTATGAACTGCTCAAGCTTGTGGATGACATGAAGGACTTCGGGTCATGAGCTTGGAGCTCTAAATGCTATGAACTACATAGGGTTGTGGATGATATGCACGAGTCTAGGTCATGAACTCAAGGATCTAGATGTTGTGAAGAGCTTAGGGTTGTGGATGATATGAACGATTCTGGGTTGTGAATAAAAGACTCTAGATGCTATGAATAACACAAGGCTATGGATGAAATGAATGACTTTGGGTCATGAGCTTAGAGCTCTAAATGTTATGAAAAACTTAAAGTGTGGATGATATGAACGACTTGGGATCTCATGAGCTCAGGCCTCTAGATACTATGAACAACTTAGCATTGTAGATTAGATGAACTACTTTACGTCATGAGCATTGGTCTCAAGATGCTATGAACAACTAAAGGTTATGGATGTTATACATGATTCTATGTCATGAGCTTAAAGCTCTAGATGTTTTGAACAACTTAGTGTTGTGGATGATATGAACTATTCTAGGTTGTGAACTCAAGGCTTTAGATCCTATGAGTAGTTCATGGTTATGGATGACATAAATGGTTTCAGGTGGTGAGCTCAAAACCTCTAGATGTTATAAATAGCTTAGGGCATTGGATGATTTGAAAAATTCTACGTCATGTGCTCAAACCTCTAGATTCTATAAATAGCTCAGGGTTGTGGATAACATAAATGATTTTGGGTCATGAGTAGAGGGCTCTACATGCTTTGAAGAGCTTAGGTCTGTGGTTGACATGAACGATTATGGGTCATGAGCTCAAGGCTCTAGATGCTATGAATAGATCAGGCCATTGGATGACATGAGCTACTCCTGGTCATTAGCTCATGGATTTAGATGTTATGAGCAACTCAGGGTTATGGATGATATGAACGACTCAAGATCCTATGAGTTCAGGACTCTAGATCATACAAATAGCTTAAGGCTATGAATCATATGAATGATTCTTGGTCCTGAGCCCAAATCTAGAAATGTTTGAACAACTCAAGGTTATAGCTGACATGAAAGACTCAATGTCGTGAGCTCAGGGCTCTGGATATTATGAACAACTCAGGATTATGGTTGACATTAATGACTATGAGTCGTGAGGGCCTCTAGATGTTATGAACAAGTGAGAGTTATGGATGATATGAACGACTTAGGCTTATCAACACATGGCTCTAAATACTATGAATATTTTAGGGTTGTGGTTCACATGAACATCTCTAGATCGTAAGCTCAGGCTAAAGATGCTATGAACAACTTAAGATTGTTGATGACATGAACTTCACTAGGTCATGAGGTCAGGTCTCTAGATACTATGTATAACTCACAGTGGTGGATGATATGCATGATTCTAAGTCATGAGCTCAAGGATATAGATGATATGAACAACTTAGGGTTGTGGATGATATGAACAATTTTAGGTCGTGAACTCAAGGCTCTCTATGTTATGAAAAGTTCAAGGCTGTGGATGAAATGAACAACTATGGGTCATGAGAGATAAGGGCTCGAGATGGTATGAATAACTAAGGGTTGTGGATAACATGAAGGAGTTTGGGTCGTGAGCTTAGGGTTATAGATCCTATGAAGAGCTCAAGGATGTGGATGACATGAATGACATCAGGTCATGAGCTAAGGGCTTGAGATGCTATCAACAACTCAAGGCTATGGTTAACATGAATGACTATGGATCATGAGTTGAGGGCTCTAGATGCTATGAGCAGCTTGAGATTATGGATGACATGAATGACTCCGAGTCATGAGCTCAGGGCTCTAGATACTATGAACAACATAAGGTTGTGGATGACACAAGCTACTCTATGTCATGAGCTTAGGGCTCTACATTCTATTATCAACTTAGGGTTGTCGATGATATGAATAAATTGGGGTCCAAGGAGCTCAGGCCTCTAGATGCTATGACTAGCTCAGGGTTGTGGATGATATGAATGATTCTTGGTTGTGAGCCTATAACCTTAAATGCTATGAATATCTCAGGGCTGTGAATGACATGAATGACTATGACATGTGAGCTTAAAACAGTAGATGCTATGAATAGCTCAGGGTTGTGGTTGACATGAATGACTCCGAGTCATGAGCTAAGGGCTCTAGATGTTATGAACAACTCATGGAAGACATGAATGACTTTGGGTCATGTGTTCAAGGCTATAAGTCTTATGAACAACTCAGGGCTATGGATGATATGAATGACATTAGATCATGAGTTTAGGTCTAGAGATGATGTCAACAACTTAGGGCTATGGTTGACATGAACGACTATGGGTCATGAGCTAAGGGCTCTGGATGCTATAAACAACTTAGGGTTATTGATGACATGTATGACTCAAAGTCATCAACTCAAGGCTCTAGATGCTATGAATAGCTTAGGATTATGGATGACATGAGCTACTTCATGTTGTGAGCTCAGAACTTTGGATGCTATGATTAGTTGAAGGTTATGGATGATAAGAATAACTCAGGATCCCATGAGCTCAGGCCTTTAGATGTTATGACTAGCTCAGGGTTGTGGATGATATAAATGATTCTTGGTCATGAGACCATGGCCCTAAAGGCTATGAATAGCTTAGGACTCTGAATGACATGAATGAATCTAGGTCATGAGCTCAAAGCTCTAGGTGCTATGAATAACTCAGGGTTCTGATTGACATGAACAACTCTAGATCATGAGCTTAAGGTTGTAGATGTTATGAACAACTTAGGGTTGTGGATGACATGAATGAGTTTGAGCCATCAACTCAAGGCTCTGAATACTTAGAATAGCGCAGGGTTGTGGATAATAAGAATGACTCGAGATCCTGTTAGCTTAGGCCTCTAGATGCTATGAAAAACTAAGGGTTGAGGATGATATCAACGATTCTGAGTTGCGAGCCTATGGATTTAAATGTTATGAATAACTCAACACTATGGTAGACATAATTGACTCTGAGTTGTGAATGCAGTGTTATAGATGCTATGAACAACTTAGGGTTGTGGTTGACATAAACGACTCCAAGTCTTGAGCTTAGAGCTCTAGATGCTGTGAACAACTCAAGGCTATAGCTTACATCAATGACTTTGGGTCGTGAGCTCAAACCTTTAAATGATATGAATAGATCAGGGATGAGGATGATATGAACTATTCCTAGGCATGAGGCTTTAGCTAAAAATGCTATGAACAACTTAGGGTTGTGGTTGACATCAATGACACCAGGTCATAAGCTCAAGGCTATAGATGTTATGAACAACTCAGAACTATGGTTGACATGAACGACTTTAAGTCGTGAGCAAAGGCCTTTAGATTATTTGAACAACTTTGGGTTGAGGATAATATGAGGGATTCTAAGTCATGAGCCTATGGCTCTAAGTGCTATGAAGCTTAGGGTTGTAGTTGACATGAACGACTTTGAGTTATGAGCTTAGGGCTCTAGATCTCATGAATAACGCAAGACATGGTTGAAATGAATGACTCTAGGTCATGAGCTGAGGCCTCTAGATGCTATGAACAACTTTGGGTTAAGGAGGATATGAATGACTTTAGGACATGAGGCTATAGTCTAAATGCTATGAATAGATAAGGGTTGTAAATGATAGAAACAACATCAGGTCATGAGCTTAGGACTATAAATGCTATGAACATCTTAAGGTTGTTGTTGACAAGAATGAATTTGGGTTGTGAGCTCAGGGCTCTAGATGCTATGAACAACTTAAGGCTATAGATGACATGGACAACTTTAAGTCATGAGCTCAAGACTCTAAATGCTATGAGCAGCTCAAGGTTGTGGGTGACATAAGCTACACCAGGTCGTGAGTTCAACAATGTTGATGCTATGAGTGGCCCAGGGTTGTGGATGATATGAATGACTTGGGATCTCATGAGCTCAGTAATCTAGATGCTATGAACAACTCAAGATTGTGGATGTTATGAATGATTCTTAGTTGTAAGCCCATGACCCAAAATGCTATGAACTGTTGAGGGTTATGGTTGACATGACCTACTTTGCGTCATAAGCTCAGGCCTCTAGATGTTATGAATAGCTAAAAGCTATGGTTGACATGAATGACTTTGGGTCATAAACTCTGGGCTCTTGATGGTTGACATGAGCGACTCAGGATCCTATGAACTAAGGCCTTTAGATTATATGAACAACTTAGGGTTTTGGATGATATGAACGATTTTGTGTCATAAGCTCGAGGATGTGGATAACCTAAACAAATCTGGGTAATGAGATCAAGGTTGTAGATACTATGAACATGTTCGGGCTATGGTTGCAATGAATGACTTGAGGTCATGATCTTAAGGCTCTAAAAGCTACAAACAGTTGAGGGTTTTAGATCATATGAACGACTCAAGAACCCGTGTGCTTAGGGGTCTAGATACTATCAATAGCTCAAGGTTGTGGTTGACAGAAACGACTTTAGGTTGTGAGCTCTAAGCTCTAGATGCTGTGAACAACTCGGGGTTGTGGATGACATGAATGACTCAGGCTCATAAGCTTAGGGCTTTAGATATTATGAACAACCTAGGGTTGTGGTTGACATGAATGACTGTGAACTTAGGGATCTAGATGCTATGAACAACTCAGGGCCATGGATGATAAGAATGACTTTGGGTGGCGAACTTAGGGTTTTAGATGTTCTGAATAGCTCACGGCTCTACATAACATGAACAACTTTGGATCATGTGCTTAGGGCTCAAGTTGCTTTGAATAGATTTGAGTTGTAGAGGACATGAACAACTCCGAGTCATGAGCTCAATGTTCTAGATGTTATGAAAAGCTCAGGATTGTGGATGATATAAATGACTCTAGGTCGTGAATTCAAGGCTCTAGATGTTGTGAGTAGCTCAAGACTACAGTTGAAATGAACAACTTCAGGTCATGAGCTATGAGTTGTGGATGCTATGAAAAGATTAGGGTTGTTGATGACATGAACAACTCTACATCATGAGCGTAAGGCCTTCGATGCTATAAGTAACTTAGGGTTATGGTTCAAATGAATGACTCTAGGTCTTAGGCTCAGGGCTCTAGATGCTATGAACAACTTAGAGTCGTGGTTAAGAGGAACAACTCTAGGTCATGCGCTCAGGGCTCTAGATGCAATGAACAACTTAAGGTTATGGATGACATGAACTACTCTACATCATTAGCTTAGGGCTCTAGATGCTATGAACAACTTAGGGGTGTGGATGATATGAATGATTCTCGGTCTTAGGAGCATAGCTCTAAATGCTATGAATAGCTCAAGGCTCTAGATCCGTCGTACAACTCAAGGCTCTGGTTGTTATGAATAGCTCTGGGTCATGGGATCAGGGTTCTAGATGCTATGAATAGCTCAAGGTTATGGATGAAATCATTGACTTCAGATAGCGAGCTTAGTTCTCTAGATGCTATGAACAACTCAAGGCTTTAAATGACATAAACAACTTCGAGTCATGAGCTTAAGATGCTAGATTCTATGAACAAAAAAAAAAAAAAAAAAGGTTGTGGATGACATGAATAACTTTGGGTCATGAGCTTAAGGTTCTAGATGATATGAATAGCATGAGATTATGGTTGACATGAAAAACTCTAGGTCGTGAGCTCAACGTTCTATATGCTATGAAATGTTCGGGGCTATGAATGACATGAATGACTCTAGGTTGTGAGCTCAGGGCTCTAGATTCTATGTACAACTTAAGGTTGTCGTTGACATAAATGACTCTCAATCGTGAGCTCATGGCTATAGAACCTAAGAATAACTTAGGCTATTAATGACATGAATGACTCTGAGTCATGACCTTGGGGTTCTAAATGTTATGAAAAACTTAGGATTGTGAATGACATGAATGACTCTAGGTAGTCAATTGAGGGCTCTACATGCTATAACCAACTTACGGCTATGGTTGACATGAACGACTCGTGTCATGAGCTGAGGGCTCTAGATGCTATAAACAACTCAGGGTTATGGATGAGATGAAAGACTCTGAGTCATGAGCTTAGGGCATTAGATGCTATAAACATCTCCAGGCTGTGGTTGACATGAATGACTATGGTTGGTGAGCTAAGGGATCTAGATGCTACGAAAAACCTAGGGGTAAGGTTGAAAGAAATGATTCTAGGTCGTGAGCTTAGGGCTCTTGATGCTCTGAATAGCTCAAGGCTGCAAATGACATGAGCTACTCTCAATCGTTAGCTCAACACTCTGGATGTTGTAAATAGCTAAGGGTTGTGGATGATCTGAACGACTCGGGATGCTATGTGCTTAGGCCTCTAGATGCTATGAACATGTCATAGGTGTAGTTGGTATGAACAATTCTTGGTCATGTTCTCATGGCTCTAAATGTGACGAACAACTCTGGGTTGTGAACTCAGGGCTCTAGATGTTATGAATAGCTCAAGGCTATGTTTGACATGTACGACTCCGGGTCATGAGTTCACGACTATAGATGCTGTGAACAACTCAGTGCTATTGTTTGAATGAATGTCTCTAGGTCATGAGCTTAGGGCTTTATATGAAAATGTTAGGTCTATGGATGACATGAATGACTTCGAGTCATGAGCTCAAGGGTGTGGTTTACATGATCGACTTAAGGTCGTAACTGTAGGGCTCTAGATGCTATTAAAAGCTTAGGGTTATGGATGACATGAACAACTCTAGGTCGTAAGCTCAAGGTTCTAGAACTTATGAATAATTCAAGGTTATGGTTGACAATAATTTATCTAGGTCATGGGCTCAAGGCCTTAGATGCTATGAACAACTTATGGTTGTGGCTAATGTGAGCTACTCTAGGTCATAAGCTCAGGGCGATGGATGTTATCACCAACTCAGCGGTGTGGATGAAAGAATGACTCCAAATCTCGCGAACTCATGGCTTCAGATGTTATCCACACACAAGGGCTGTAGATGACATAAAAGATTTGATGTTATGAGCTTAAGTCTCTAAATACGTTGAACAACTCAAGGTTGTGCATGACTTGAACGACTTTGGGTCATGAGATTAGGGCTCTAGATCCTACGTATAGCTTAAGGCTATAATTGACATAAACAATTCCCGGTCATGAGCTCATGACTCTAAAACCTAAGAATAGCTCAGGGTTGTGTAGGACATGAACGACTCCTAGTCATGACCATAGAGCTTAAATCTTATGAAAAGCTCAGGGTTATGGATGACATGAATGACTCTAGGGTATCAACTAAGGCCTCCAAGTGCTATGAACAACTTAGAGTTATGGTTGACATGAACAACTCTAGGTCGTGAGCTAAGGGCTCTAGATTTTATGAACAACTCATGGTTGTGGATAAGATGAATGACTCCAGGTTGTGAGCTTAGGACTTTAGATGTTATGAACATCTCTAGGTTGTGGTTGACTTGAATGACTATGGGTCATGGGCTCAGGCATTAGATGCTACAAATAGCCTAGGGGTGTTGTTGAAATGAACGATTCTAGATTGTGAGCTCAAGGCTCTTGATGGTACGAACAACTCAATACTACAAATGACATGATCTACTCTCGATCATTAGCTTATCGCTCTGGATGCTGTGAATAGCTCAGGGTTGTGGATGATCGAAATGAATCAAGTTCCCATGTGCTTAGGCCTCTAGATGCTATGAACATGTCAACGGTGTAGTTGGTATGAATGATTCTTAGTTGTGATCCCATAGCTCTAAATACAATGAATAACTCAGGGTTATGGATGACATTGACAACTCTAGGTTGCGAGCTCAAGGCTCTAGATGTGATAAACAGCTCAAAGCTATGGTTGACATGAACGACTCCAAGTGCTGAGCTCAAGGCTATATATGTTATAAACAGATCAATGCAATGGTTGACATGAATGCCTCTGAGTTGTGATCTTAGGGCTTTATATGCTATGAAAATATTAAGGTTGTGGATGACATGAACACTTTGGGTCATGAGCTAAGGGCTCTAAATGCTATAAATAGCAAAGTGGTGTGGTTAACATGATCAAATCGAGGTTGTGAGCTTAGAGCTCTAGATGCTATTAATAGCTCAGGGTTGTGGATGACATAAATGACTCTAGGTCGTGAGCTCAAGGCTCTAGAATCCATGAACACATCAGGGTTATGGTTGACATGAACAACTCCAAGTCATGGGCTCAAGGCCCTAGATGTTATGAACAACTTAGGGTTGTTGATGATATGAGCTACTTCGGGCCATAAGCTCAGGGTGATGGATGTTATGAACAACTCAATGTTGTGGATGAACGAATGACTCCAAATCTCATGGACTCATGGCTCCATATGTCATCTACATATAAGGGTTGTGGATGACATGAACGAGTTCATGTCATGAGCCTAAGCCTTTAGATATGTTGAACAACTCAAGGTTGTGGATGACATGAATGACTCTAGGTCAAGAGCTTAATTTTTTAGATCCTATGTATAGCTTAAGGTTGTGGTTGACATAAACAATTCCCAATCATGAGTTCATGACTCTAAAACTTAAGAATCATTTATAATCAAATTGTGTTAAGTTTTGGTGTTTTTTATAGCTTTTTTTATCACCAAAGCAATCTAAGATGAGGGAGAGCTCTGTATAATCCATGGCAAAGCAAATGGAATCTCATTTATAGGAAGAAACCAAGATTTGGAGCTTTTTAGTCCTTTTCCAAAACCAAATCAAGAATGCAAGGAGGAAAAACAGAGAGAGGAATCTAACATGAAGAAATCCAAGAGGACAGAAACTGTAGGACACATTTCCAGAACTTCCTGGAGTTTATTTTATGCATAGTATATGTTGTTTCGAAGTTTGGGAAGTCAGGAGTACAACGCTTTAAACGGTGCACAAATCAGAGTTGAAATGAAGAAGTTATGGCCATTGAAAGACAATCACACCAAGCTGAAAGACAATTTCGTAAGCTGTGAAATCACAAAATTGAAGTTGCGAAATCAACCTTTTCTTGCGAAATGGACACTTTCAGCTTGCGAATTTTTTGCAAGACATGTTCCAAGTTGTGAAATCCATCCATGTGCTCCCACATATTTGCAACCGACTCTTTTAGATTTTTTTCTTTAGATATTTGTTGTTTAAATCCCCATTTTCTCCTTGTAATCCACCAATCATACGATTCCTTAGTTAGGAAGTAAGAAGAAAGGGTGAATAACCTCCTATATATCATTTGTAATTTCTTTTTACAGAGATCTCAGGAGTTTGTTCTCAAAGACCAACTTTTTGTATAGTTTTGAAGAAAGTAATACACAGAGCTCTGCTCTGCCTTACCTACTCATTTTGATTGTATTTTTCTCACTAGCCAAACAAGGTCTGAGGATGTTTCCTCAGAGAATGAGTGGCTAGGATTTTTGTCACTTGGAGATAAGGAAGCTGGGTAAGGTGCTGAATGCAAAAATTGGAAGTTTTGTTGTTTCAGCATTTAATGAAGAGAAAGTGTGACCTGTTAATGGTTTCTATGTTTTTAGTTAACTTAAAACGCCTTAAAATCACCTGGGCCAACACTTGGTAAGGCAAGTGATCTCCGTCCATTGAGATGCACTAGTTTATCTCTTGCGAGCCTTTGGGAGGTGGTTTAAAGGTAGGATTTTCTAAAAATAGCCAACGCTTGGTAAGCTTTTGGACTCCAAGGAGACATCCATTAGTTATCTCTTGCGAGCTTTTAAAGAGTAATCGAAGGTTAAGAATCACCTTGAATGGCCAAACTAGGTGAGAGGTATGAACCATTGCAAGATGATTCAGTGCTGGGGAATTAGTGCTTAAATCCATAAAAGGGAAGCATATGTACCACACCAGTTCGGGAAATAACTATATGTTAAATCCCCAATGTGAGGAAAAGATTCAAGTGATCGGAACTCTCTTTTTGTAATAGGAACCTGAGCCCAGTGATCCAAAAACTCCAAGAAACACTTTTCTTTGTAAGTAATTTCCATTACTTTATTGTTGGTTTCACTTAAAAACAACCTTTTCAAACATCTTTATGTTTTCTTTTTTAGCTAACCTTGAAATGAAAAGGCACCAATTCAGCTTTGAATTAATATCAATTGTAATTTGAAAACCCATCCCAATGAACGATCCTAGAGCCACTATGCTATGCTAGCTGAGGCTATCCTAGTACATGGTGAAATAGGTTATAAATTTTGTTGATTACTCCCATCTGAGGACTGAAATCAAGGTACACCAGTTGATTGATCACCAATCAACAGGACATACACCAGCTGGGCATGGAATCAAATGGCGCCGTTGTCGAGGATGGTGCCAACTTTACAGTGATATCATCTTTTTAGAGTACTTGTGATCTTCATCACAAGTTTGGTGATTTTTCTTTCATTTTACTAAATCTTTTTAATTGTCTCTTTTTTCTTGTTCATAATTTAGCATATCTTTTAATTTAGTTTTAGTTGATCTTAGTCTTTTTGTAGTTTTGTTTTCTTTTGTTTCTTTGTTTTTGTTACAGTTGATACTAGTTGTCTATGCCATATTGGATACGAGACAGTGGAGGAAGACTTGTGAAACTTGAAACACCTCATAAAACGAAGTTGGAATTGTGCTTGAACATCATGGAAGCTATACCTGAAGATCAACATAGTGACCATGGTCACCAGGACAATCCCAATGCATTCAGATCAATGAGGAACCGCATGCATCCACCTCGTATGAGTGCACCATCATGTATAGTGCCTCCTACAGAGCAGCTAGTAATTAGACCACATATTATTCCGCTTATACCTACTTTCCATGGGATGGAAAGTGAGAATCCCTATGCACATATCAAGGAATTTGAAGATGTTTGTAATACATTCCAAGAGGAAGGAGCTTCAATCGACTTGATGAGGCTAAAGCTATTTCCTTTTACTTTGAAGGATAAGGCCAAGATTTGGCTTAATTCTTTAAGGCCAAGGAGTATCCAAACTTGGAATGATTTGCAATCTGAATTCCTCAAGAAATTTTTCCCTACTCATAGGACAAATGGCTTGAAAAGGCAAATTTCAAACTTCTCAACTAAAGAGAATGAGAAATTCTATGAGTGTTAGGAGAGATACATGGAAGCCATTAATGCTTGTCCTCACCATGGTTTTGATACATGGCTATTGGTGAGCTACTTTTATGATGAAATGTCTTCCTCAATGAAGCAACTCCTCGAGACTATGTGTGGAAGAGATTTCATGAGTAAGAATCCAAAGGAAGCCATGGATTTCTTGAGTTATGTGGCCAAAGTTTCAAGGGGATGGGTGTAGACCCTCAATTTTGTCCCTTTAACACATGTCTTTAAGTTCGTTTTCAGTGCTCCACAGTAGTTCCTTGGTGGCCCAGTACTACTCACCACTTACCTTTTTCTGAGTCACCTTGGAGACTTTGGTTGAGGGATTATTTGATCCCTTATTGTGACCCTTGGCAGCCCTAACTTAGACTTAGGCTTTTCTTATTTTTTTAGGATAGCTTTTAGATACACTGGGCCCATTAGGCACCACCCTAGGCCCACTTAGTCTCATCATAGGCCCGTTTAGGCACTTGGCCCATTTGGACATTTTTAGTGCGACTTGTATGACTTGCATGGTTACATGGCTTTTGGACTCGGCTTTTTGTTTATTGGTTTATTTTTATGTTTTTTTTTTTTTTTTTTTTTTATTTTATTTTTTTAGTTTTAGTTTTATGATTATCATTCACTTTTTATTGGTTATCCTCCTCTTTATATTATTTTCCATAACTTATTTATTATTTATTTTTATTTATTTATTTATTTTTTTTACCGTTTCCTAATTTATTTACTTGCTTATCCGTTCATTCAATTATTTAACTTCAAAAATTTCATGTTTTTGCAAGGAAACTTACTATTGGAGTTTAAGGAAGACGGGACTCTCTTTGGAAGGTTTTGGAGAGGAATTTGAAATTGGGAAGATTGTTTTTGAATTGGAGGATTTAAAAAAGGATAAGGAGAAAAGAAGAGAGAAAATAGGAGATTTTCGCCTTTTTTAAGGAGATTTAGGTTTTAGGAAAAAGGGATATATATATACGTGAGAGAGGAAGAAAAAAAGGAAGGAAGCTTTTTTCTTATTGTGGGAGGAGATTCTTTTTTTGGGTGAGAGGACGCATTGAGGAGACGCATTGGAGAAAGGATTGAGAGAAGGAATTCTGGAATTCTTTTTTTTTTTTTTTTTGGGCTGGAAAAGAGGAGATTCAGGGATCGTCTTGAGGAGAAGCACAAAGGAAGTGGAGAACAGAGCAATCACAACCAAGGCTGCCCAGGTATGATTCTCGCCACTCTTGGGATTTTTAACCATACTCGATTTCTCCGTGTGTTTGTTTCTGAATATTTAATATATTGTTGATTGGAGTGGACACTAAGGGCCACAATTGGTTCTATTGAGAATGGTTGATTGTTTGTTAATTTTCTCAGATTTCTCATTTTTTTTTGGACTTCCGTTCTGTTCAATATCATTGATTTCACATGAAAATAATATGCATTTGGGTATGTTCTCGAATCTGATCTGTTTTGAATCATTCCCCTATCCTAAGCCAATGGATTGAAACATGAAGCGTGGCTCCCTTTTTATCGTCTCGTTCTGTTTTTTTTTCATTTTTTTTATGCTCTGTTTTCGAATGCCATTCTCTCTTTCCGATATTTGCTTGTGAGGAATCTTCTGAAAACTGTTGGAGCACGGAATTCAAATTTGGAAAGACGAGATGGAAAGAAAATGCAGGATTTCTATGCAAGCACATTCGCTAAAAACAAAGGACGACCCCACACTTGCTGTCTCGGTTCTCACAGCAGAGCCTTGGCCAATTCAATCAAATGATATGTATAACCCTCCAGTAGAGATTCTGGAAATTTGTGAGAAAATCATAGGTTATTATCTCGGGACCTGCACTGGGATGAAATTGTCCTGGCAAACGAATATGGGCACGACTGATTTGAGGGCAACTTTTGGTAGGGATCAGCAGGAAGATTTTATGGGACTGCCGTAGTTGAAATGGATGATTTTGGCTTTGGTGGCGGTCCTGGTTCTATTGCCGTTACTACAGTGTTAGATTTTTTCTGGCAGAAGTGATTTCTGACTTTATCACTGAGCGGGTGAAAGATGCGCAGGTCATGGAGACAATTCTGGAAACTACTCCTTTATATATGCTAAGTCTATTTTTAGTTTTCAAGGTCTGTGCCTTAGCAGGCTGATGAATTCCCTTGAAAAACGTCTCTTGCGTGATGACGAGGAAGATGAGGAAAAGTTAGATGAGAGCCGCTGGTCATCCAATTTAGATGCATTGTGTATAATGATTGCAGATCGTGCATATATGGGTGTTTTTCTTAGCTTGTCACTGTACTGAAAATTCTAGAAGTCTTGTTGTTTATGCTACAACTTACAAATAAAGATGGACGAATTGAAGGAGTAGCGTTTAGAAAAGGCTTCTATCCATCTCCAGAGGGAACAAACAGCTTGATGCTTATGTACAATTGGTTTGCAAATTGGACCTGAGGAAGAGGAATCCCCAAACTCTTCAGAGGAAGATACATGAATTAATATCTGCACAGATCTACAGTTATTAATTGCTCACAGACGAATAATATTCTGACCCAGCAATTCTGATACTGAATTAAGTGGTAACCTGAATTACTGTCTCTGCGTAAATTTAATTCCTCTTCTCCATGATCAAAGATGAAATGCTGTGAATATGGCAGTTGGTGTTGCCAAGAATCCATTGATGCATTGCAAGGCCGCACTAGAGGACTTGCTAGTCTCTAAACCAAACCAAGGTCAGTCTTTTGGATGTACCACATGGTGGTTTTGACAAACTATCGACAAGAAACTTATCTACTTCCTTTGAGTGGCTGCAACCTAGTGAACAGGTTGTTAATAAAGTATTGGAGCAGTGTGCTGCTATTATGTGGGTGCAGCATATTGCTGGATCATCAAAGTTATATGGAGTGAGGATGAAAAGAAATGGTGCTGAAGCTTCCAGAGCATTTCATCAAGACCCAACAGCCATTTATGCCACAACCTCGTCTGAGACAGCCATCTGGGTTTAATGATATTCAGTCGGTACAGCAGCACATCATGTTCAAGCAGCTGTAGGAACTTCAGAGGCGGCAACAACTTCAGCAGCTGAGTGGTACCAAGCAAAACTCTATAGTGAAGTGAAGGCATTAGAAGTTGAAATAGATGCTGTGGCATATACTATTTAACAGGCAAAGAATACCGAAAGAAATGAAAATCATGTCTCGGGCGGTAATGATAATAGAGCACAAGAAGATGCAGATAACTTGTTATTCAGACTTCTCTCAATAATTTGACCCTTTAGCATGCCTTAGTTGCTGATCATCTAAGAAGCCTCAAGAAAACAAAAGCTTAACTTGAAATAGAGCTTTCAATGGAGTAGGGAGGATGCTTTAGTCACGTCGTCTGCACAATTAAAGAAAGATCCAATCCAGTTTTCATACAATTCAGAGTCTGATGCTCACAGGAATACATCCTCTTTATCTTCTACAAAATTTGGATTCAGCAGCTTTGATGAAGCCACACTTTCTATTGATGATTCTGTAGACCAGATCACTGAGGTCCTCAACTCTTTTAGGACTTGGTGCAATGATATACATAGGAGTATTGGATACGGTAAATTTTGGAGTCAAAATCTTCGAGGCCAAAGCCACTACGTTAGACGACGCTCATCCAACCGCTATGAAGATTTGGAAGCCTATTGAAGGAATTGCTTGATCACAAAAGTATTATGAAGCGAGCATTATATTTCAAAATAGAGGGTTTAGGAATTATTTAGCATAAGATTCAGAATACTATCATAATTATTAATGAGAAAGATGAAGTTCGAAAGACTTCAACTTGCTCTCCACTCCAATTCGTATATTTTGGAAAGGATGGAGTTCTCCATGGGCCCTACAGATACTATAATGAAGACGCGTCCAGAATGTAGACTTCCTAGGATCCATGCAACTCCTTCATTGATGTTGGTAACACAACACACAGAGCCTGCACTCAAGCTTCCCTGGTACCTCCTCAACCTCAGTGGGTCAATACATCTGAAACTGATGCCAAATGAATTCCCGTTGAAGGGAATTATGGATAACTACAAATGATTTTAAGAGTCAGCTTCATCAGTACAAGCCCCGGAAGCAGTTTGCTAGAAGTGTACTCAAACTCCATGAGCAGACCCATAAGTTGCAGCTGTGTCTTTGATTGAATCAGTAGGCTGTTTTCCCTCAAGATTCGAACCAGATAAAGGCAATTGGAGTTAGGATTGGTTGCACTTTAACTTCTTCATGGCTTATACACTTGGAATTGCAGATGATATGCATTCCACCATTGACTATATATCGTTGTGCAAATGCTCATATTGAGGGTATCGCTACAAAATATCCCGAAACTGTCAAAACGAAAGTTATTCAAGAAAAGATGTCAAACTGACCCGAGAATTTATTGAAGATCTCAGAGATGAGAGGTTTGCTGAATCCAAAAAAAAGATGGCAAGCAACTTGATGCCGATGTTCACCTCAAGCACATCTGCGACGGTCATGCTGCTCTACATATGCGGTGACAGTGAGTCAATTGATGAGAAATCTTTTTATAACTTCCCAGAATGTTTGGGAAGCATCCCTGTAATTTAAATGAAATTCCTGAGAAATGCTTGTGTAATTTGATAACCTGGCTGCCTGAGTTGAACCACTGTGATGTCAGTGGGGGAAGGAAACAACAAATGCTTAATGAAGAGGTTGTACACCGAGAGTTCAGAACTGGAGGTTATGAGTGATGTTGTTCGAGATTTACAATCGGAAAGGGTTCCTATATGGCCAGAATACAGAGGATGATTGGTTTGGGACTGAAAAGAAGACTTATTTTTGTGGGGGCTGCCACCATTGATTTGTATGCTAAATGCAGGGATAATGATCAAGCTGTGAAGGAATTTTTATGAATGCCAATCTGCAATGTAGTTTCCTGGACTACCATCGTTTCTAGTTTTGTTCAGAAAGATGATGACACCAATTATTAAATGAGATATACAGTGAAAGAGGTAACAATGGGGATGGTGATCTTTGTCAAGAAAAGGGTTACTGATGCTCTGGACGAAGCTGCGACTAGAGAATAATTAAGCCTTACAAGAGAAAGACTTCCCACGATGAGCCTTACTTCCTGAACACTGTCATCGATAATTTTGGTGCATAAACTACTCATGAAAATGAAAGGTATCTGAGGATAACTTCCAATCGAAAAAGGGAACGATCAACTTGTAGTAGAGTTTGAATTGTCTGGAAATGGTTGGGTTTCAGGATTGATAATCATCTTGTTCTTGATAAATGAATAGAATCACATACAAATTCTTTTCTTTCCTTTAGATGAGAATCAAATGCATCACACCATCGTATAGTTGAAATTTTGAGCCAGAATAGAAAAGGAGACAGAACAAAGAAAGCAAGGTTCTGAAGGGAATCATTCGAAATGGACCAGTTGACAAAGTCTAAAAGTCTCATTCTAGATTTTCTTCTGAAACTATGGAAGGAAATGCAGTAGGATTTGTACCTGACTCAACCTGAGAGCATGCTTCTTTGTTCATCCCACCAGTTGCAGAAAACAAGTTGGCTTCTGATGCCCATGAGAAGGAACCTGATTCCACCATTGATAAAATATCAAGCAAATCTACTGGTTATTCGACAATTGAAGAGTCGTAGCGTATTGTTATTTGCTTGTGAATTGTTGAAACAACAGTACCATGACTGGAGGATCGAATATCTGGTACCGGAAATGAAGTTGAGATCAGAGAATCTACTCTTTCTGCTCACGCCTGTTTTCTCATAAAGAATATGCCTCAAAATGAGGAACACATTCGAGACATCCCTGTCAACTTGTTGGGTCAACCTAGAGAAGGTTTCTTCAGGTTCTATGGAATTCCTCCTGTCTGCATTCCCTACTATTTTCAGTCGATGATGAGTCGCCTTCTACTCTTTCCAATGATGCTACTAATTCTGAACTCAGGTTAAAAGATCTAAACTTGAGAGTAAATATAGCGTCGTCTGGTTCAATAGAACACACTAACAAGCTCGCTTAGTTTGAAAGAATACACCAGCAAGTTAGCATCTGACCAACGTGAATACGAATCAGTTGGCTCACTTTACCTTGATTGTCCTTTTGTTGATGATCTCCAAGCAAATAAGAGGTGGCAGGTCCAGGTATCAGAGAATGGGGTAACTCAACGAAGAGAGCAAGTGAAGAATCTACAGATTGCCCAATTGTTTCCAAGATTACTCACAGATATGTTCCAGATTCTCAAGAATTCCTTCAACACTGTCGAGCTTGTCAGAAAGTGGGAAGGATTGCAACAACTTCAGACCCTTGCACATAATGAACACCTGCAATTCTTTCGAACTGAGATGACTCCCCAGAAGTTGCATAATTTATAGTCTCAATTGCAGCAGGAACAGAAAGTTCTACCTTCAGATATGGAATTGGACCTCAAAGATTGAAATAAGTGGTGGTGTCCAAGTTTGACTTAGAAAATGAAGCGAAGGAGTTAGAGAATTATAAAATAAAACTGCAGTTGGGAAAATCTTGAATTGGCAGAGAGGTTAGAATCCACTTAACCCTTGCAAGATCTGTTCTGGGATATACAGAAATAGAAGAAATAAAGAAATTGAACCACAACCTCAGACACAAAAAAGGAAGACCTGTTAAAGAAAATTGAGATGTTACAAGTAGATCAGTGCACTGACATAGAAGAGCTACTTTTACCTGTGATGACTCAATGCTCGCTAATGACATAAATTGAGGAATTAACAGCCCGGTGTTGTTTCATCTGTTGCAAAGGACCCGAGCGAATTCGCTTGAGTTCCAAGTTTGAGGAGGAAGTAAAGCTGATAACTTTTGAATATGGGCATGCAGAAAGACTTGAGAAGAAGGAAATTGACTTTATGGATTTTGATTGTGACCTAGGGTTATCTTCAGAAGCTGACTCCAGTTTCAGGGATTTATGCAAGAGGGTTTCAAGAAATGAGGAAGAGCTCAAGAACATAGTGATGCAAAACACTTAAATGCATGCGAGAGAGTAGAAGGGAAAAATTCAAAGGGAACAACAGCAGCATCTACGACCACCAGCAATGCAAATCATAATCACATCCCTAGACTGCCTTCTGAAAATGGCCATCCTGGTGTACACTCTCCTCTTCCTCCTCCACCCCTCATCTTCATCATGCTTCTACATGTTTTAAATTGTGTTTTCAAAATCGTTTTCATCCAAATAACCCTAACTTTAGATAATTATCCCTAAACTCTCTTTAGGCATAATATCCAGATTCTAACATACTATTTGCTGCCATTTTCCCTTTCGGCATGCATTTTAAGCATTTTCAACCATTTTCTTGATTTTTTTCGATTTTCTCAAGCATGAATAAACTCCATAATTCCAAGTCATAGAATTTATGGAATCAACTCATGCAAAAGTAATATGGACTTTGGTGGGGGGTCCGACATTCATGATACCTTCTTCAATATTGTTTGCTTGATATGTTGATTTTTTATTCTTCTTGATGATATACATGAATTTGTTTTGTATTTATTGTTGACATGCTCTTGATTCCCATAAAGGAGTACTGGCTTGCTATCCAGGTACGCTCTCTTCTCATCTATTTTCTAGAACTCTATGGACTTGTATGCCATTGATGACCATATCCATATTTGACGTGATTCTTGGATGTCTTGATATATGCCTGATTTGCTTGAATAAAACAAATGTTGTGTGCTACATTTCTACACTAACTTTTATGTTTTATGATAGCGCTTGAAGAGCGGTTCAGGTACGCACCCTAACTCTCCTTTATTGCAATTTGATTGTGTTTGGCATGCCACTCTCTAAAATCACCTAGCCTATTTAGGTATCTATAATTAATTGATTAATTGCCACACTTCCCTTAATTTTGTCAGTAGAGACCTTTTTAGAGCTTAGAGGGGTGCTACCTCCTAGAGGTACCTTCCCAATAAGTAACCTGATCCCCGGACTAAGACTCGGGTTTTTCAAAGACATGCCTTTTTTCCAAAAATTATGGAGTCACATTTTAGGGTTTTTCTTTCTTGTTTTATTTTCCCTTTAAAATAAAAATAAATAAGTGGCGACTCCAAATTTTTTTAAAAATTAATTTTTCACAAATAAAAAGCGAGTCTCGCCGATCGAGTGGGGACGCACGTGAAAAATGCGGGTCCACAATGGGATGAACCGAACAAAGGAGAAATGGGGAAGATGAAGTCTCAACCAAATGCCTTTAATGCTAAGGTTGGGATGTATACCGTTGCAGCTATGACAAGAAGATTGGAGGAGCTAGAACTGAAAAAGATACGTGAAGTACAAGTCGTTGCTGAGACACCAGTGCAAGTCATGCCATGTCCTATTTATCAATCTTATGAGCACTTGGTGGAGGAGTGTCCTACAATTCCAGCTGCTAGGGAAATGTTTGGAGATCAAGCAAATGTCATTGGACAATTCAAGCCCAACAACAATGCCTCGTATGGTAATATCTACAACTCAAATTGGAGGAACCATCCAAATTTCTCTTGGAAGCCAAGAGCACCTCAGTATACATAGCCAGGACAAGCATCTCAACAATCTTCAAATCTTGAGCAAGCAATAGTGAATCTAAGCAAGGTCGTGGGAGATTTTGTTGGAGATTAGAAATCCATCAATGCTCAACTCAGTCAAAGAATTGACAGTGTAAAGAATACATTGAATAAAACGATGGATGGAATGCAAAATGATTTATCTTAGAAGATAGATAATCTCCAATACTCAATCTCAAGGCTCACTAACCTTAATATAGTGCAAGAGAAGGGGAGATTTCCTTCTCAACCTCACCAAAACCCTAAGGGTATCCATGAAGTGGAAGCTCATGAGGGAGAGTCTTCACAAGTGAGAGACGTCAAAGCCTTGATCACTCTAAGGAGTGGTAAAAAGGTTGAGCTGCCAACACCCAAGCCACATGCTGAGAAAAAGGAAGAAGAAGAAGAGACAGAGAAGAGGGAGGAAATCAAAGGAAAGAAGAAAGATAGTAGTGAAAGGAAAGAGGACCATGATTCAATAGTGAATGCAAATCCGGAGAAAGTAGTTATCAAGGGAGATATGATGAAGAAACACACACCTCCACCTTTTCCTCAAGCTTTGCATGGGAAAAAGGGAATTAGAAATGCATCATAAATTCTTGAAGTATTGAGACAAGTGAAGGTCAACATCCCATTGCTAGATATGATTAAACAAGTGCCAACTTATGCAAAATTCCTCAAGGACTTGTGTACTATCAAAATAGGGTTGAATGTGAATAAGAAAGCCTTCTTGACTGAGCAAGTAAGTGTTATCATACAGTGCAAGTCTCCATTGAAGTACAAAGATCCGGGTTGCCCTACCATCTTAGTCATGATTGGAGGAACTGTAGTGGAGAAAGCTTTGTTAGACTTGGGAGCAAGTGTGAATTTGCTACCATACTCTCTCTATAAGCAATTGGGACTTGGTGAATTGAAGCTAACATCAATCACTCTATCTCTAGCAGATAGATTAGTTAAAATTCCAAGAGGGATAATTGAAGATGTCGTAGTTCAAGTTGATAATTTCTACTATCCAGTAGACTTTATTGTTCTTGACACAGGCTCAATTATCAATGAAACTAATTATGTTCCTATCATACTTGGAAGGCTGTTCCTAGCTCCATCAAATGCAATCATAAATTATAGGAATCGACTCATACAACTCATGTTTGGCAACATGACATTGGAGCTCAATATCTTTATATGTCCAAAAAGCCAATCACTCTAGAAGAAGAGGAAGGTCCAAAAGAGGTATGCATTATTGACACTCTAGTGGAGGAGCATTGTAATAAGAAAATGCAAGAGAAGTTGAATGAAAGTCTTGGGGATCTTAAAGAAGGGTTGCCTGACCCCTCAGATTTGCTTGCTACTCTACAAGGTTGGAGAAGGATATAAGAAATTCTACCTTTGTTCAATAAAGGAGTGGCACAAGAAGTTGCTAATGAGGAGACCCCAAAGCTTAATTTATAGCCCCTACCCATGGAGTTGAAGTATGCATACCTAGAAGAGAATAAAAAGTGTCCTGTTATTATATCTTCATCTCTTACTACTCCTCAGGAGGTGTGTCTACTTGAATATCTCAAGAGATGTAAGAAAGCAATAGGATGCCAAATATCTGACTTGAAAGGCATCAGTCCTTTGGTCTGTACACATCATATATACATGGAAGAAGAAGCTAAACCAATTCATCAACCTCAAAGAAGATTGAATCCTCATATGCAAGAGGTGGTGCGAGTTGAGGTTCTTAAGCTACTTCAAGTAGGTATTATCTACCCCTTATCAGATAGCCTATGGGTGCGTCCCACTCAAGTGGTACCAAATAAGTCAGGGATCACAGTGGTGCAAAATGAAAAGGGAGAAGAAGTTGCTACACGCCTCACTTCAAGTTGGAGGGTGTGTATTGATTATAGAAAATTGAATGTTGTGACAAGGAAGGATCATTTTCCATTGCCATTTATTTATCAAGTGTATGAAAGAGTCTCAGGCCATCCTTTCTATTGTTTCTTGGACGGCTACTTCTGGTATTTTCAAATAGAAATCAATGTTGAAGATCAGGAGAAGACCACTTTCACATGTCCATTTGGAACATATGCCTACAGAAGAATGCCTTTTGGTTTATGCAATGCACCTACAACATTCCAACAATGTATGTTAAGTATCTTCAGTGATATGGTGGAGCGAATTATGGAGGTTTTCATGGATGACATCACCATATATGGAAGTGCATTTGAGGAATGCTTAGTTAACTTGGAAGCGGTTCTAAACAGATGCATTGAAAAGGACTTGGTGCTTAACTAGGAGAAATGCCATTTTATGGTACATCAAGGAATTGTCCTTGGCCACATCATCTCTGAGAAAGGTGTTGAAGTTGATAAAGCAAAGGTGGAACTTATTATCAGATTGCCACCCCCAACAACTGTAAAAGGAGTAAGGCAATTCCTTGGCCATGCAAGTTTCTACAAGAGGTTTATAAAAGATTTCTCTAAGCTTTCAAAGCCTCTTTGTAAACTATTGGGTAAGGATGCGAAATTTGTATGGGATGAGAGATGTCAAAGGAGTTTTGAGCAACTGAAGCAATTCTTGACAACCGCTCCAATAGTAAGGGCTCCTAACTGGAAACTACCTTTTGAAGGGATGTGTGATGCCAGTGACTTTGCTATAGAAGTTGTTCTTGGTCAAAGAGAATATGGAAAACCCTATGTGATATACTATGCAAGCAAAACATTGAACGAAGCAGAAAGGAACTACACAACCATAGAGAAAGAATTGTTACCTATAGTGTTTGACTTAGACAAGTTTCGTGCTTATCTAGTAGGGTCTTCCATCGTGGTTTTCACTGACCATTCAGCCTTGAAGTATTTATTGACAAAGCAAGATGCAAAAGCAAGGTTGATTAGATGGATTCTCTTACTATAAGAGTTTAATCTCCAAATCAAAGATAAGAAAGGAGTGGAGGATGTGGTAGCTGACCACCTTTCAAGGTTGGCTATAGCACATAATTCCCATGTTTTACCTATTAATGATGACTTTCCAGAGGAATCACTCATGTTGCTAGAAAATGCTCCTTGGTATGCTTATATTTCTGACTATCTAGTTACTAGTGAAGTTCCAAGTGAGTGGAAAGCACAAGATAGGAAGCACTTCTTTGCAAAGATTCATGCCTACTATTGGGAAGAACCTTTTCTTTTCATATATTGTGCAGATAAAATAATAAGGAAGTGTGTCCTTGAAGAAGAGCAACAAGGAATCCTCAGTCATTGCCATGAAAGTGCATGTGGAGGCCACTTTGCCCCTCAGAAAACGGCCATGAAGGTGTTGCAATCAGGTTTTAGTTGGCCATCACTTTTCAAAGATGCTCACACCATGTGTAGGAGTTGTGATAGATGCCAAAGGCTTGGGAAGCTGACACGAAGAAATCAAATGCCTATGAACCCCATTTTAATAGTTGATCTCTTCGATGTTTGGGGCATTGACTTCATGGGACCTTTCCCAATGTCTTTTGGTAACTCTTACATTTTGGTGGGGATAGGCTATGTTTCTAAACGGGTTGAGGCAATCCCATGTAAACACAATGATCACAGAGTTTCTCAAAGAGAACATCTTTTGAAAAATTGGGGTGCCCAAGGCCATAATCAGTGATGGGGGTACTCATTTTTGCAACAAGCCTTTTGAAACTCTTTTAACTAAGTATGGGGTGAAGCATAAGGTAGCTACACCTTATCACCCTAAGACTTCCGGGCAAGTTGAGTTAGCAAATAGGGAAATGAAGAATATATTGATGAAGGTGGTGAACACGAGCAGAAGAGATTGGTCTATTAAGCTCCATGATTCACTATGGGCATATAGAACAGCTTACAAGATTATTCTTGACATGCCTCCTTATCGCCTAGTCTATGGAAAAGCATGTCATCTCCCTGTGGAAGTTAAATAGAAGGCTTGGTGGGTAATTAAGAAGGTAAACATGGACTTGACCAGAGCCAGGATGAAGAGGTGCTTAGACCTTAATGAGATGGAGGAATTAAGAAATGATGCCTACATCAATTCCAAAGTTGCAAAACAGAGGATGAAGAGGTGGCATGACCAGTTAATCTCCAACAAAGAATTTTGGAAGGGACAAAGAGTCTTACTATATGACTCTAAGCTCTATATCTTTCCTGGAAAGCTGAAGTCAAGGTGGATAGGCCCTTTCATTATTCACCCAGTGCATCTCAATGGAATGGTGAAACTACTAAATTCCAATAGCATGGACACTTTCAAAGTCGATGGCCACCGTCTCAAACCATTCATGAAGCCATTCAATCAACACAAGGAGGAAGTCAGCCTCCTTGAGCCACAGAAATCCTGACCAAAAAGGGGTTAGATGGACTTAGTCTTTTTGAAGACTAATCAAAGTCCATGTTTTTGTTTTGATTTTGTTAATTTAAAATCTTTATTAATTGTTTTAATTTTGATATTTGCGTTGATTTATTTTATTTTGACAGAACTTAGACTTTTTAAATGATCAAAATCAGGAGGAATTTCAAGGGAAGTGGAGGGAAGCCACAGAGGACCAAAGAATGAGGAAAAGAAAGGAATTTATTTTACTTGCGAAAATTTCGTAAAATAAAAAGTCATCTTGAGAAAATTGGGTCATCCTACGAAAAACTTTCGCAAGTCGAAGACCCAAGCTACGAAAATTTTCGCAACTGTAAACCACCCTTCAGGCACACGTGTGCCATTTCACAGCCTTCAAAGCTCATTTCGTAGCTGCGAAATCCCCAAAGCATAATTTCGCAAGCAAAAGGCCCCAAGCTGCGAACCACCCTCCAAGCACATGTGTACCATTTCGCAACCTCTAAAGCCCATTTCGCAGTTGCGAGATGGGTTGCGAAACCACTTGTGAAATCTCCATCTAGCTAGGAAATCTCCATCACATTGCAAAATGGCACTTCAGCTGCGAAAATGTCAACCGTCATTTGAATATCTATTTAAGCCTCTAATTTCATAAATTTTTATTTCGCACAACTATTTTAACCTATGAAAAACCTCTTTAACTTGCGAAACTCAAGAATATTAGAGGACCCTCTCTAAAGAAAGTCCAGAGAACGTGCATCTGAATAAGAACACCCATCACACCTCCACCTACCCTCTGGAACCTCTTCACTTTAGCCATGGCCAAAATGAAAGGAGCCAAGACCCTATCTCCATCAGCTCGCAGTAGTAGACCAAGAGTCTCACCTGTGCGAGACTCCATGACTGAGCCTCCACAGCTACCCGTCATGCAACCTTCCGAGGATGGAGTGCCGCCTAGTCCTTCTCAGCGAAGATATCAGACTAGGAGACCACCCACTACACCAGGGGCAAGCTCTTCACCCCCCAAGAAGTCAGTTAGTCGCTCTCTTGCGAAGAAATCTAGAGTCTCAGGTCCAATAGAGCCATTAGAGCCTCCACAACCTCATCCGCCTACTACAGAGTCTCAGATTCCTTCTGGGATGACTCCAGAAGTTATTATCAGGTGACCTTTGGTTACTCAGCCACCCATAGAGGGAAATTTGGATTGTCGGGCTAGGTCATTCCACTCCGAGCTATGTTTTGATGGAGAGACTTTCAGACACCCGTCGGAGCTCAGAGATTCATTCCACCTACTGCAGAGGTACCATTTGGAGTACCTAATGACTCCAAGGGATTTCTTCTATCCCCGAGTAGCATTAGACTTTCATCAGTCTATGACTACGCATCACGTCTGGGATCCTACTGTTATCCACTTCACTATTGATGGACGTCATGGTATCTTAGGAGCCAGACACATTGCAGAGGCTCTGCGCATTCCATATGAGCTAGTGAGTCCAGCAGATTACAGAGAGTGGGCTCATCTTTCTCAGAGCGATATGGTTCGTATATTGTCTAGGGGGACATCCACACGCTCGTTTCTTTTGAGGAAGGAGGTTCCGCCCAACATGTTTCTTCTGGATGCGCTCCTACACTCCAATATATTTCCACTTCAGCATATGGTGCAGAGGAGGGGAGCTATACTGGAGGCCTTGTTTAGGATATGAGAGGGTTTTTACTTTGGCCCTCATCATTTGATCATGACCACTCTTCTTTACTTTGAATAGAAGGTCCACAGGAAGAAGCTACAAAGAGTAGATGCCATTCTACTGCTTTTCCCTAGGCTGCTCTGTTAGATATTAGAGAATTTGGGCTATCCTTCTAAGCCTCAGCTTGAGCGTAGACACATTTGCCGAGAGGTATTCACTCTTGACAAATGGACTAATATGATGGCTTATGTTGCACATCCAGGAGCCCCAACTGGACCAGAGGATTCAGAGATACCACAGGATGAGCAGCCACAGGAGGTACAGTAGGCTGAGATACCTACAGGGATCATAGCACCTACCCCTACAGCACCTTCTATAGTGCTCACACCTGAGGAAACATCTTTTACTCCTCCTACCACTCTTGGGACTCCGCCAGTTGTACCAACTACATCTGCGCCTCCTCCATCTGAGTCTAGTATCACCATATCCATTTCAGAGTTTAGAGGCTTATGTCATCCATTTCAGATACAACAACATTTGGGTATTTTATTGCCACCTGAGCATGATATACCCTGCCCATCAGAGCCTATAGATCCATCTTAGGACGCTCCTCCAGCAGAGCAGATTGTGCCCCATGAGGAGACTACTACAGGAGAGATAGAGACACCAATCCCGAGCACTCAGAGTTCCACAGTAAAGCCATTGTCTCCACACGATCCTCCCACCACTACTAGATCATCTATCTATTTTTTTTTTTTGTATTTACTTATTATAGTAGAACTCATAATCCCATGTTTTTTATGTTTTATATACTAGGATTTGATGTATTACTTGTTCATAGTTCATAGTGTACTTTCTTAAAGTAATACATATCCATCATTTTTTAGTATACTTGGCATAATAGCATTTTATTTCCTCTACTCATAAATTTTTGTTGTTTTTTGAATCATGTGATTTCTCCTAGATGACTCGGACTCCATGTCACTTAGGAAGTACCACTTCCTCCTTGTATTTTTAATCGCTCTTGCCACATTGAGGGCAATTTTCAACTTGGTTGGGGGGAAGAGAGTTAAAGAAGAAAGTTTTGTTATTAATGCTAAGTTATTTTAGTAATTTAGTTGTTTTTGCTTAATTTTTAAAACAAAAATTAAAGTTTTTATTCTACTCTTCATGGTTATCAAGCAATAATTCTCAAAATGAAATGGGAGAAATTGAATTTTTGTCTTTTTACTTGACTGAGAATTTGTATTATGCTTATTAAAGTTGATGAATTGTTGAAACTTCTACTGAATTCAACCTTATTTCTTCCACTTTAAGCTATTCACACACTGTGCACGTTAGGTTCCGATTATAAGATGAAAAACTATTTCACCCCCTTCACTTAGGAAATTTCAGACTTGGTACTTCTGACCTCATTTAATAGTGTTGTGACACCTTATAAAAGGCCAATGAGCCTTTGAAAAGAAAAGAAAGAAAGAAAAAAATGTTTTACTTGCCTTGAAACCCGAGCAAGGTCTGAGGGGTATATGGTGAAAATCTTTAAAACCTGGTGCCCTAAGCCTTCATTGGTTTGGAGTCACTGACCTCAATGCTCATTACAAGGGTGAATAGGTGGAGTTTAACATACTGTAGGTGCTTAGGTATTAAAATTAATTCTCAAAAGTTCGGGGTAAAATCTGAGAAGTTAGTAGTTGAAAGATCCTTAAAGCTTGATGTCCTAAACCTTAATTGGTTGGGAGTCATCGATGGACCCCCATTACATGGACAATTTAGAAAAGAATACCTTTAAGCTTTGTACTCCTACAATGAAAAAATTGTGAACCAAGAGGTGCGTTCTTAACCTATTGGAGGTTGTCAGTTTGCTAAGTGTTGAAAATGAACTAGGTTGGGGGCAGCGATTAGTTCAGCATACTATATTCGGAAGCTAAAAAGTAACACTTAGATTTTTGTGGAAGAGTAAGGTTTGGCCCTTTGGGAGTGGAAATTCTTTTAAAGGTTAAATTTACATAATACCTTCTCTTTATGAATTGTGATTAGACAAGTTATTTGATAACTCTTGTTGAAGTTTGAGTTTTATATCTTTAATGTTCCATGTGAGAGTTTGATCATCATGCCACTTGAAAATTTTTTAAGTGATCAGCATGATGTTGTAAATTATAGTACTATTTATTTTTCTTTTTCTCTCCTTCATTGCTAAGGGACTAGCAATATGTTAGTTGAGGGAGTGATTACTACTCAAAAAGTGCTATTTTATAGCTTGTAATGAACTCTTTTAAACACTTTTGAGTAGTACTTATTACCTTTTAACTCAATTGGCATGTTAAGGACCCTTGCAATCATTTCTAATCAAACTGTGCTAAGTTTTGGTGTTTTTGATAACTTTATGATCACCAAAGCATTCTAAGATGAGGGAAAGCTCTATATAACCCATGGCAAAGCAAATGGAAGCTCATTTATAGGAAGAATCCAAGCTTTGGAGCTTTGTAGTCCTTTGCCAAAACCAAATCAAGAATGCGAGGAAAAACAAAGAAAGGAATCTAACATGAAGAAATCCAAGAGGATAGAAACTGTAGGACACATTTCTAGCACTTTATGGAGTTCATTTTATGCATACTATATTTTGTTTCGAATCTCGGTAAGTCAAGAGTCCAATGCTTCAAACGGTGTGCAAATCAGAGCTAAAATGAAGAAGTTATGGCCATTGGAATATAATCGCACCAAGCTGAAAGACAATTTCGCAAGCTACGAAATCACAAAATTCAAGTTACAAAATCAACCTTTTCTTGAGAAATGGACACTTTCAGCTTACGAATTTTTTGCAAGACATTTTCCAAGCTGTGAAATCTATCTGTGCTCCCAAATATTTGAGACCGACTCTTTTAGATTTTTTTTCTTCAGATATTTGTTGTTTAAATCCCCATTTTCTCATTGTAATCCACCAATCATAGGATTCCTTAGTTAGGAAGTAAGAAGAAAGGGTGAATAACCTCCTATATATCATTTGTAATTTTATTTTTACAGAGATCTCGGGAGTTTGTTCTCAAAGACCAACTTTTTGTATAGTTTTGAAGAAAGTAATACACAAAGCTTTGCTCTACCTTACCTACTCATTTTGATTGTATTTTTCTCACTAGCCAAACAAGCTCTGAGGATGTTTCCTCAGAGAATGAGTGGCTAGGCTTTTTGTCTCTTGGAGTTAAGGAAGCTGGGTAAGGTGCTGAATGCAAAAATTAGAAGTTTTGTTGTTTCAGGTTTTAATGAAGAGAAAGTGTGACCCGTTAATGGTTTCTATGTTTTTAGTTAACTTAAAATGCCTTAAAATCACCTGGGCCAACACTTGGTAAGGCAAGTGGTCTCCGTCCATTGAGATACACTAGTTTATCTCTTGCGAGCCTTTGGGAGGTGGTTTAAAGGTAGGATTTTCTAGAATAGCCAACACTTGGTAAGCTTTTAGACTCCAAGGAGACATCCATTAGTTATCTCTTGCAAGCTTTTGACGGTAATCCAAGGTTAAGAATCACCTTGAATGGCTAATACTAGGTGAGAGGTATGAACCATTACAAGATGATTCAGTGATAGGGAATTAGTGTTTGAATCCATAAACGGGAAGCATTTGTACCACACTGGTTCGGGAAATAACTATATGTTAAATCCCCAATGTGAGGAAAAGATTCAAGTGATTGGAACACTCTGTTTGTAATAGGAACCTGGCTCAGTGATCCAAAAACTCCAAGAAACACTTTTCTTTGTAAGTAATTTCTGTTACTTTATTGTTGGTTTCACTTAAAAAACCAACATTTTCAAACATCTTTATGTTTTCTTTTTTAGCTAACCTTGAAATGAAAAAGCACCAATTCAGCTTTGAATTAATATCAATTGTAATTTGAAAACCCATCCCAGTGAACGATCCTAGAGCCACTATGCTATGCTAGCTGAGGCTATCCTAGTACATGGTGGAATAAGTTATAAATTTTGTTGATTACTCCCGTCTGAGGGCCGAAATCAAGGTACACCAGTTGATTGATCACCAATCAAAAGGACATACACCAGCTGGGCATGAAATCAGCTATGAACAACTCAAAGCTATGGTTGACATGAACAACTCCAAGTTCTCAGCTCAAGTTGTAGATGCTATGAACAAATCAATGTTATGGTTGACATGAATGCCTCTGAGTCATGATCTTAAGGCTTTATATGCTTTGAAAATATTAAGGTTGTGGATGACATGATTGACTCTGGGTCGTGAGCTAAGGGCTTTAAATGCTATAAATAGAAAAGTGGCGTTGTTGACATGATCAAGTCTAGGTAGTGAGCCTAGAGCTCTATATGCTATTATTAGCTTAGGGTTGTGGATGACACAAATGACTATGGGTCGTGAGCTCAAGGCTTTAGAATCTATGAACACCTCAGGGCTATGGTTGACATGAACAACTCTAGGTCATGGGCTCAAGGCCCTAAATGTTATGAACAACTTAGGGTTGTTGATGATATGAGCTACTTTGGGTCATAAGCTCAGGGTGATGGATGTTATGAACAACTCAACATTGTGGATGAACGAATGACTCTAAATCTCATGGACTCATGGCTCCATATGTTATCCACATATAAGGGTTGTGGATGACATGAACGAGTTCATGTCATGAGCCTAAGCCTTTAGATATGTTGAACAACTCAAGGTTGTGGATGCCATGAATGACTCTGGGTCATGAGCTTAGAGCTCTAGATCCTACGTATAGTTTAAGGTTACGGTTAACATAAATGATTCCTAATCATGAGCTCACGACTTTCAAACCTAAGAATAGCTCAGGGTTGTGTATAACATGAACAAGTCCAGGTCATGACCATAAGGCTCTAAATCCTATGAAGAACTCAATGTAGTGGATGACATGAATGACTCTAGGTCATCAACTGAGGGCTCTAGGTGCTATGAACAACTCAGAGTTGTGGTTGACATGAACGACTCTAGGTCGTGAGCTAAGGGTTCTAGATGCTATGAACAACTCATGGCTATGGATGAGATGAAAGACTCCAGGTTGTGAGCTTAGGGCTCTAGATGTTACAAATAGCTTAGGGGTGTTGTTGGAAGGAACGATTCTATGTTGTGAGCTTAGGGCTCTCGATGATATGAATAGCTCAGGACTACAAATGACGTGAGCTACTCTCGATCGTTACCTCATCGCTCTAGATTCTGAGAATTGCTTAGGGTTGTGGATGATTTGAACGACTCAAGATCCCATGTGCTTAGGCCTTTAGATGCTATGAACAGGTCAGGGGTGTAGTTTGTATGCACAATTCTTGGTCGTGATCCCATGGCTCTAAATACAATGAACAAGTCAGGGTTGTGGATGTGATTGTGTGCCTAACTGTTGTCCCTTGAGTTTGGTCTTCAGACAAGAGTAATCAACAAAATTTATACCTATATCACCATGCACTAGGATAGCCTTAGCTAATATAGCATAGTTGCTCTAGGATCGTTCACTGGGAAGGGTTTTCAACTTACAACTGATACCAATTCAAAGTTGAATTGGTGCTTTTTCATTTCAAGGTTAGCTTAAGAAGAAAACATAAACTTTGGTTGAAAAAGGATTTGTTTTAAGCTAACTAAAAAGAAAGTAATGGGAATTACTTATGAAGAAAAGCGTTCCTTGGAGTTTTAGGTTCACTGAGGAGGCTCCTCATGCAAAAACAGAGCTCCGCTCACTTGAATCTTTTCCTTGCATTAGAGAATTAACATATAGTTAATTCTCTAACGGGTGTTGTACAGATGTTTCCCTTTAAAGGATTTCAACACTAATTCCCTCTCACTGATGCAACTTGCAATGGCTCGTGCCTCTCACCTAGCATTCGCCATTCAAGGTGATCATTAACCTTGGACTTCCCTTCTCAAGCTCGCAAGAGATAACTAATGGATGTCTCCTTAGAGTCCAAAAGCTTACTAAGTGTTGGCAATTCTAGAAAATCCTACCTTCAAGTCACCTCCCAAAGGCTCGCAAGAGATAAACTAGTGCATCTCCATGGACGAAGATCACTTGCCTTACCAAGTGTTAGCCCAGGTGAATTGAAGGCGTTTTAACTTAACTAAAAACATAGAAATCATTAACGGATCACACTTTCTCTTCATTAAAAGCTGAAACAACAAAACTACCAATTCTTGCATTCGGAGCCTTGCCCGGCTACCTTAGCTCCAAGGAACT